>NW_021604614.1:2342264-2345541 GCF_004785775.1 Grammomys surdaster
CCACACTCTCTACCATGATGCGCCATCCACTCTCTTCCATGATGCTCCACCACACTCTCTACCATGATGCTTCACCACACTCTGTACCATGATGCTTCACCACACTCTGTACCATGATGCTCCATCCATATTCCCCATGATGCTCTACCCACACTCCATGATGCTCCACCCACTCTCCCCCATGATGCTCCACCCACTCTCCCCATGATGTTCCACCCACACTCCATGATGCTCCATCCATATTTCCCATGATGCTCCACCCACTCTGCCCCATGATGCTCCACCCACAGTTCTCCATGATGCTCCACCCACACTTCCCCATGATGCTCCATCCATATTTCCCATGATGCTCTACCCACACTCCCCCACGATGCTCCTTTCCTCCCTGAAGGAAACTGACACATGCTGTTCTTAGGCCCTTTCGCAGGCGTGACTATTTCTCCTTACCCACTCTCAGGAACTTAATTTATGTTTTTATTCATTTCTACCAACATGATTGTGTTTTTTGCCTAGACTAGGGGAGAGAGTGCAAGAACTTTCTAGAAAGAAGATTCATGAGTTCTTTTGATGGAGGACATGGCCCTACAGGTGTTTTTGGTCACAGGGACTGGAAATTTTGAGGAGTGAAATAGAAAAAATTAGTAGTTAACAACTAAGAAACCAGATGGACCTGCCACAAGTTATGACTGGTCCTCTATCCTAAAGACTCAGAGGGCAAGTCTGGAGAAGTCGGGTGGCCTACTTCATAGGGCAGGATGTCAGGATGGAGCGGGTGAGGTGGCAGTGGCTGGACCCTGAAGCAGTGGACCGCGAGGGAGCAGGTAACACTCTCTGGAAAAAAATAAACTTATCATGTGGTTTTGGAATCTGAATGTCCCCAACATGTTTGGAAGACTTGTTCCTCAACACGTGGAGCTGCTTTGGGGAGGTTTTAGGAGATGAGGTCTAGCTACCGCCAGAGGTAAGCTGATCTCAGCCACCCACTCCCACTGCACCCCCACCCACCATGTGAATGGCCCTTACTCCTCAGGCCTACTACCATGAATTCTAGCATGTCTTCCCACTAACGTGGACTGAACCCTTTGAAACTGTGAGCCAAAATAAACCCTCCTACCCTTAAGTTTTTACTCATTTGTGCTCTGGGATTACAAAACCATGCCCTGTGCCTAGCTTTTTTCTTTTAACATCATCTCTAGAGATTGAACTTAGACCCCCACTGTTTACAAAGGAAGCACTTTAACAACCATCGCCTCAACTGCCTGCTTCCTCTCCTCTGTCGGTCTGTTGATTGTAGTGATGTACAGGTAACATGGGAGGGGGGATGGGTGAGGGGATAGGGGGGCCTGAGGTTGGGTTCTCAGAGCAAGAGATGATAGGGACCTGGTGTAGCTCAAGTATGGAGAGAGGGGGACAACTTGGTAGAACTGGTTCTTTCCTGTCTTTTTGTGGGCTCTGGGGATCAAATTCTTGTCATCAGACTGTGTCAGGGTACAGTGCCTTTACTGCTGAGCTGCTGAGCCCACCCCTAAGCCCTGGAGGCAGAATTTGAGAGCCAGGTGGTAGAGATGAAGTCCCTTGCTTGTTGCCTGGGAATGGGGGCACACTGTGACAGGGAGTCAGGGGACAGAAGAAGCCGATGAGGATGAGAAGTCATCAGACGATCTCCCCCAGCCCAGAGCGCTCCTGCCCATCGCAGCTCCCCAGAGCTGAGCCTCCCCTATCTGCCCAGCAGCCCTGAAACTCAAAAATAGCTATCTGGAAATTTCCAGGTAGTGATTCTCCTCAAAGGCCCTGTTGTTGTTTTCTGGGCCACAGCCTCCAACTACCCCCAGCAGTTCTGTGGGCTCCAAGATTAAGTCCCCTGGAACGCTGGGTCCTCCTCTCAGCAGGGGCAAGGACCAAGAAAAGAGAGCGACAGGCCTCCTGGTGACCCTCGTTCACCTCTTCCCCACCGATCTCCAGCCACATTTGCGATTTATCTTTCTCTGTTGTTTATTGTGCAGAGTCCAGGCCTCCCGGCCAACTCCCAAGTTGCATGGGCCAGCTACAGCCCCGAGACATCTGTCCCAGCCAAGCCTGGAGCAGCCCCCCGCCTGACGTCCCCTCAGCTGCTCCCGAGCCAAGCAGGCCCTGAGCTCTGGCCTGGCCGGACGTCTTTCTTTATGGAGCCCCAGGGCCTGTCTCCTCTACTGTCTGCTCATGTTTACAGGCTTGTTCATGTTTGCCTCATGATTTTCTTCTGGGTGACGCCCCAGTTTGGAAGGGGCCTGCATGCCATCCTTCTGAGGCTCCTCATCCATCATCCTGCAGTCTTACAACAGTGGTGGTGAGAGGAAGGGCGTATCACCCACGGAGAAGCTGGTGAGAGGGGTGCTCTCGCCTGCAACATAGAGGTGTGTGTGCATGCACACAAGAGAGTGTGTGCACTCGGGCCTATGTATTTACGTGAGGATATGCGTGCCTATTAAGGTTTGAAGGAGGCTCACCCCTCTACCTATACCCTGGGGACAACTGACAACTCCCCAGCCTGGAGTACTAAAGACATAGACACCACAGGCCAGGCCTGCCTTCCTCGCCTGCACAGAAATATGGCTTCAGCCAACCTCTTCAGTTCTCACCATCTCAATTTCCCCCTTCAGTAAAAGAGAAGTTATGAGCCCATGCCCTGGTGAAGTCTTTCATCTCTGCCACCAGGGAGGCTGAGGCAGAAGGATCATAAATCCATGACTAGCTGGGTGACTCAGCAAACTCCTATCTTAAAATTAATAATAACAATAACAACAAGAATAATAACTTTAAACGGAGCCCAGCAAGATGGCTCAGTGGATAAAGGGACTTGTCTCAAAGTCTGGTGACCTATGTTCCATCCCCAGAACCCATGTAAATGTGGAAGGAGAGAATAACCTTTCTCAAGTTGTCCTCTAACCTCTACATATGCCCCATGGCACAAATGTGAGCACGCGCAGAGTAAATCAATAAATGTTTACAAAATGGTTGGGAATGTACTGAGTGGTAGAGCACCTGCCTAGAATCCCCCAGTGAGGGGCTGGGGGGCGTGGCTCAGTGGTAGAGCACTTGCCTAGAATCCCCCAGTGAGGGGCTGGGGCGTGGCTCAGTGGTAGAGCCCCTGCCTAGAATCCCCCAGTGAGGGGCTGGGGGCGTGGCTCAGTGGTAGAGCCCCTGCTTAGAATCCCCCAGTGAGGGGCTGGGGGCGTGGCTCAGTGGTAGAGCCCCTGCCTAGAATCCCCCAGGGAGGGGCTGGGGGCGTGGCTCAGTG
>NW_021604614.1:2345941-2349211 GCF_004785775.1 Grammomys surdaster
GGTAGAGCCCCTGCCTAGAATCCCCCAGTGAGGGGCTGGGGGCGTGGCTCAGTGGTAGAGCCCCTGCCTAGAATCCCCCAGTGAGGGGCTGGGGGCGTGGCTCAGTGGTAGAGCCCCTGCCTAGAATCCCCCAGTGAGGAGTCTAGGGGGCACATAGGGTGCTTGTGCCCCAAGCTGATCTGTTCCGAGAGAGAGAGAGAGAGAGAGAGAGAGAGAGAGAGAGGGTGCTTGTGCCCCAAGCTGATCTGTTCCGAGAGAGAGAGAGAGAGAGAGAGAGAGAGAGAGAGAGAGAGAGAGAGAGAGAGAGAGAGAGAGAGAGAGAGAGAGATCGCTAGTCAGAGGAGACGGCAATCCCTGAGCCAGGAAGAAGGAGCATGGCTGTCAGAACAGAAGGACCTCTGCCCTCCAGGCAAGGGCCGGGGTGTGCAGGACAGTGGCTCACAGAAGGCTCATCTTTATGGTGTGTTGACAGTCTGACAAAGCACAGGATACTTCCTAAGCACATTACTGTCCCTGAAGACAAGAGTCCGGGAGGCTGACTATAGTGGCCAAATGACCACCTACTGGGATACTCTAAGGCGGGCTGCAAACTCCTCAGAACTCCTCATGAGTGGCACCCAGAAAGGACTGAATTCCCAGAAGAGCCCTGGTCCTCCAAAAAGCTGCCAGTACTGCGGTGCTGCCTGATGGCCCCAGGAATCCCCACTCCCACCATGTCTAGGAGGCTGGGAACTGAGGGCCACCCTGGGACCTTCTGGAATTGCCTGAGCAGCTAAGAGGAGGCAGATGGCTGATGCTGAGAAGAATCACCATTAAGAACTGAGAGTCCCCAAGGAGACAACTATCATCCAGGTCTCTAGACGGTCTCTAACCCATTTTCATCAGCCTCTGTGCTGATGGTACAGACGTATACAAACAGCACCTGTCTGGCTGAGGAGATGGCACCATGGATAGAGCACTGCTCCACAAGCCCAAAGACCTGAGTTCAAATCCCTAGCACCTATGTAAAAACCCAAGCATGGCTATGAAGGGTGCTTGGAACCCTTCATAGCATTGAAGGATTAAAAACAGACAGAGCCCAAGAGCTCGCTGGCCAGTCATGCTAGCTGAACTAGTGAGATTCTGGTCTTAGTAAAAGACTATCTCACGCCAATAAGGCAGAGAGAGGTAGAGGAAGACACCCTCTGCCCTGCTCTGGTTTCTGCTCACACATGCATGAGTGTATGCACACACAACACACCTGTTCACACACATGTAACCCTCATTCCCCAAAGGCCCTACAAGTGGTCCTCTTTGTAGACTGGCTTTTCTTTTCACTAGTGAGATTTTTTCTTCTTTTGTTTTGTTTTTTCGATGTACGGATGCATGCTTGCGTGCATACCTGCTAGTGTCTGTGTACATGTATGTGCACGAACCTGTGTGCTCATGCAGGCAGAGGCCAGATGTCAACATCAAGTGTCTTCCTCAGTCACGCTTCACCATGTTTGCTTTTTGAAATTGTTTTTAATTTTGTGTGTGTTGTGTGTGTGCACTCATGTGTGTCTCTACGAGCACAAGCATGTGAGTGTGGGTGCCTATGGGGCCCAGAGGGTGGCATTAGATCCCCCGGAGCTGGACAAATGGTTAGGAGCCACGCCATGTGGGTGCTGAGACTACATCCAGGTCCTTTGCAAGAGGAGGAGGCACTCTTAAGTGCTGAGCCATCTCTCCAGGCTCTCCACCGTCCACTGAGAGACAGGCTGTCTCATGGAGCCTGGAGCTCACCAATTGGATTCTACTGTCTGGTCAGCAAGCTCCCAAGATCCACGGGTCTCCAGCCTCGCAGCTCTGGGGATACAGGATGCACCATCACACCTCGCAGCTCTGGGGATACAGGATGCACAATCACACACAGCTATAGCACCTCTGGAGATTGAACTCAGCTCCTAATGCTTGTGTACCAAGTACTTTACTAAGCCAGTGGTTCTCAACCTGTAGGTTGTGACCTCTCTGGGGTTGAATGACTCTTTCACAAGGGTCGCATATCCTAGGTATCAGATATTTACATTAAAATTCTTGACAGTAGCGAAGTTACAGTTAGGAAGTAGCAATGAAATAGCTTTATGGTTGGGGTCACCACAACAAGAGGAACTGTGTTAAAGGGTCACAGCATTAGAAGGTTGAGAACCATTGGACTACGCCTTCCTCCAACCCCTCTTCTTTTGTTTCTATAATTTCGTATCAAGATACAACATGCCTATAATAAAATACACCAATCTAAGTAAAGGGTTTAATCATATCTGGTTTTTTAACATGTATAGAAACCAGACAGTTTCACACACTTGCAATCCCAGCATTCAGAAAGTTGGGGTAAAGGATTGGAAGTTCTGAGCCATCCTGGGCTACAGAGCTAGACCCTACAGAAAGGGAAAATAACAAGAATACATACATGGCCTTCATTGGTTTTTATTGTCATCTTGACACGATCTAGAGTCACGTGAAACGAGGGTGCTTCCGTTGAGGAACTGCCTCCATCGGATTGGCATATGGGCGTGCTTGTAAGGCATAGCCTTGACTGATGACTGAAGTGTGGGGCCCAGCCCAGTATGAGCAGCAGCATTTCAATGGCAGGAGACCTTGGGTTATATGTGACAGCTAGCTGAGCAAGCCTGAGAGCAAGCTAGCAAGCAGCCTCCTGTGTGGCTTCTGCTCCAAAGTCTAACCTAGGTGACTTCCCTCAGCGCTGGACTGTTATCAGGCAGTAAAGGTAAAACACTTTCCTCCCTAAGTTGCCTTTTGCTGTTCTGTTTATTGCAGTAACAGAAAGGAAACTAGACCATGTATTGCTGTAGCTCATCCTCCTATGGAGATACATTTCCTTGGTTCTAGAATATTCTCCCATGTCTGTCCTCAGTCCATCAAGAACTTCTAATGGGACAGAGTAAATCTGAAGCTCGGTGTCTTTTGATGAACAGACGTTTTTAATGTTTCTGAAGTCCAATTTACCTTGTTAGCTTCCTTACTTGGTGCTTTTTTACATTCATCCATTCATTCATTCATTCATTCATTCATTCATTCATGTGTGTATGTGCACATGCCTGTGCATATCACAGTGCATGTGTGGAGTCAGAGGACAACTTTGGAGTCAGGGGTACTAAAGATGTTGAACTTAGGTCACCAGGCTTGGCAGCAAGCACCTTTATCTGCTGAGTCATCCATGCCACTGGTCCTAAATGTGATGTCAAAAGAAAGAAAGAAAGAAAGAAAGAAAGAAAGAAAGAAAGAAAGAAA
>NW_021604614.1:2349221-2368416 GCF_004785775.1 Grammomys surdaster
AAAGAAAGAAAGAAAGAAAGAAAGAAAGAAAGAAAGAAAGAAAGAAAGAAAGAAAGAAAGGAAGAAAGAGTCAAACTCTTCCAAAGGGGTCATGCTAGTTTTCATACCTACTCAACATGAATGAGAACTTAAAACTTTTTCCTCATTTTTTTTTAAATCACATTCTTTGCCGTCTTACTATTGAATTGTAAACGCTCTTTCTATAATGCAGATATAACTCCTTGGATGAGTATATGTTTTGCAAGAATTGCAATCTCTATCTTGCCTTTGCCTAAGAGTACCTTAGAAGAGTTAAAAGTTTTTATTGAGATGGTACCCAATTTATTGATACTTTACATTTTATATATTCATGCTTTTAAACTAACAACCATGCTGTCGCTCTGGTTTTTAAGATTGGTTTAGTTTTTTTGTTATGTGTCTACATATATGCCTATGTGAATTTATATGTTCTGGGTGCATGTAACAAGGGTGCTCTCGACCTGTGGGTCGAGACTCCCCACTTTGAAGTCATCTGTAAGCTATTTACATTGACGTTCATAAGAGTAGCAAGATTACAGTTATGAATTAGCAACGGAATACTTTTATCGTTGGGGTCACCACAATGTTAAGAACTGTATTAAAAGGCCAAGGCATTAGAAATGCTGAGAACACTAATGTGATACCGTAAGAGACCAGAAGAGCATGCTGGATCTCCTAGAACTTGTGTCACGGATGGATGTGAGGCACCACGTGGGTGCTGAGAGTGGAAGCCAGGTCCTTTGCAAGAGTGGTGGGCTCCCTCAGCCTCAGACCACCTCTCCAGCCCCATTTGCACTTCCTTTTCGTACTGTATCAGTATAGCAGAAATGCTTCTAGGCCACAGGGAGTTCTTCAATGCCTCCGTCTAGAAACTTCATGCTATGTATCTTTGCCAGTAGGTCTGTGATCTGCTTCCAGCTACTTAGAGGTAAGCTCTGAGGTGGAGTGACTTCCTTCTGGCTCATCCACCACCACCACCACCACCAAAGATTAATTTTGCTAAATTTCAGATCTTACAGTGGCACAGTTCAGCTTGTGCTGCCACCCGTGAGGGAAGACTTACCTGCTCCCACTGGGCACGCGACTCTAATCATGTCACTCACTTCCAGCGCCTGTCTCCCTGTCCACGGACATCACCGCATCCTCCGAATGTAAGTCATCTCTCCATAGCTTTAAGGGTTCATTCTCACTGATCCTCTTGCCTGGAAACCCCAAGACTCAGTGCCGATGGTTTTGCTTGTCAATTTGACATGACCCAGAGTCACCTGGGAGAGAGCCTTGATGAGGAATTGTCTAGATCAAGTTGGCCTGTTGGTGATTGATGACCCGTGTGGGAGTGTCTATCCCACATCACCATTCCCTAGGCAGTGGAGGAGAGAGATAGGGGCAGTCCCTAGACAGCACAGAAGTCAGAAAATTCAAGCAAGAGGGGAGCAAGCAAATAAGCAAGCATGCATTCATTTCTCCGAACTCTTGACTGTGAGTGTGGTGGGACTGGTTTGAAATGCCTGCCTTGACTTTTCTGCTCTGAAGGAACTGTGAGCCCGAACTGTGAGCTAAACCAAACCCATCCTCCGTAAGCTTTGGGTCAGGGCATTTTATCACAGCAATAAAAAACAAACAAACAAACAAACATTCGTTATCCCCTCTTGTGTGCTCTCACAAGATACCTGAGAGGAAGCAGCTTAGGGGTCAGAGACACATCTCAGTTTGGAGAGTAATTACCCAGCATGCACAGAGACCCGGCTTCTATCCCCAGTCCCCCCAACATGGTGTGGTGCACCTGTAATCCTAGCCCTCAGGAGGTGGAAGCGTGAGGATCGGGAAGATCAAGGTCATCCTTGGCTACATAGCAAGTTTTAGGCTATATCAGGCTATGTAAAGGGCTCTTACCTCAAACAAAAGCAAAAACAAGCAAAGCCAAAGAAGCAATTTAGGGGAAAGAAGGATTTATTTTAACTCCAAGTTTCATGGGGGCGGGGCGTCTCTGTAGTGGCAGCAGGAGAGTAGGCTCTTTGATCATATCTCAGGATTCCCGGAAGCAGGGCCAAGATATAAGTTTTAAATCGTGCTCTCCTGGTAACCCATTTTCTCCAGCTAGGCTCCAGCTCTTAAACAATCCACAGCCTCCTGGTGCAGCGCCACCTGCTGGGAAGCAAGTGTTCAAACATACAAGTCTGTGAGGAACATTTTATATTCAAATCATAATACAGGCCTTCAGGAATAAGTTAGAAATACCCCCACCCACCTCCTGGGAAAGTTGCCTAGGACCAGATGAGTGCTTGGACTCAAGTGATCCAAACACTGTTGGATGTTAATGTTGTTTTGAGTCAGGGTCTCGAGTAGCCCAGGCTAGCCTTCAATTTACTAGCTGAGGAGGATGTTGAACTTCTGATCCTCCTGCTTCTACTTCCCAAATCCTGGGATTAAAAGATTGAGCTGCCATGCCCATTTTAGGCAGTGCTGTGTGTGTGTGTGCCAGGCAAGCACCTTATCCACTGAGCTACATCCCCAGTGCTCGGCCACTTCTATATCTATGTCCTGGTGGCTATAGCTCAGAGGACAACCAGGACCAGCTGTGACATAAATGAGATCATGGGCATTGTATCTTATTTCTGTTCACCCTTGGGAGTCTCTCAGGGAAAGAGTAACCTGGGGGAGCCTGGGAGAATATACAGAATGTGAGATTCCGACAATGCCAGATCCTGGACGTTAAAGTAGATCAGGGCCTGTACGGGGTGTACAGAGACAACCCTGGACCAAGACCCATGCCCTCGAAGGCCCCCTGTAAGAGGCCACTGGGGCCCCCTCTGGCAGCTACGGGAATCTTGCTTGCAAGATCCTCTAGCTCAGGCCAGGCGAGGGGTGAAGCTGAGGTCACCCGAAACCTCTAGCCTCTCTCTGAAACAGCCGCCTACCGCGGGGGACCCAGGAGGCCAAGTCAACAAGCCGAAATCATAAAATCTTGAAGGCGTTGAGCGTTTGGACAGAAGAGCAGACACAGAGAGTGGGGCCTTTCCCAGGAAGATTTTGTGGAACAAGAGGAAGAGATTTATGGGTGTCTGGGCAAAGCAGGATTGTGGGACAGGGTGGGGCCAGGGTCTGGTGGAGACACGGATACTGCTCGTGTGCACAGGAAAGGTGAGCGGTGGAAAGTTATTGCCCGACCCTGCAGGACTGATTTAGGATGTGTGAAATACTGTTTCTTTACTTCAGAGTTCTTCCTAACAATGTTATTTTGAGAAACATGAATAGTTACTGGTGCTTTTATAGATTTTCCCTAGACTTTGAACATACAGTTCTCTTTCCTAGGAAAAGATCGGCAGACAGGGATGCTAGACTCTGCGTGTGCGTGGTGCACCCGCCCTCGGCCCTGACCTTGAACTTCCTGTAATGGGAACTGTCCAGACCTTTAGCTACCCCTAAGCACGTTTCCAATAAGGTTCAACCAGGATGGCAGGCACATGTCTAATGGTCCCCAGACACACAGCATTCAAAATGAAAACACACTTGGCCTGTATATGCACATACAAATACACAAACGTGCACACATGCACAGGTCAACTTTTCCTGGTTGTCAACGCTTTACATAAAGAAGAATGAGGAGCTTGGTTTTCTAGAACCTTCCGTCTCTTCAACCTGCGTTCCTCCTTTCCATGTATGTAAGTACACATATGTGGACGTGGTTGTCAAGCTCAGAGGTCAGCCTCAGCTGTCATTCCTTAAGACCCTGTCCACCTCGGGTTTTGCTGTTGTGTGGTTTGGTTTTGTTTTATGAGACAAGGCCCTCACTATGTGGCCTTTCTGGCCTAGAACTCACTACGTAGACCAAGCTGGCCTCCAACTCACAGAGATCTGTCACAGCTGGGCACGGTAGTATCATTTGTAATAGCAGCTCTCAGGAGGGTCAGGAGATCAAGGCCATCCTCAGTAACATACTGTGTTGAAGGCAAGCATAGTTTACCTGAGATAAAAGACAAAGATGGGGTGTTAGGGGTCCAGCTCAGTTGGTAAAGTGCTTACCCGGCAACCATGAGTTTGATGCCCAAAACTCACATAGAAAAAAAAAAACTAAGCAAGATGGTGAACAACTAACCCCAGTGTGGGGGAGGTGGGAAGCGGGCAGATCCCTGGGACTCTTTGCCTAGCTAGCAGAGACCAATTGGCAAGTTCCAGGCCAGAGAGAGACTTTCTCAAAAAAAAAAAAAAAAAAGGTGAAGGCTGAATATGGTAGCACATGCCAGTAATGCCAGCCCTCAGGAGGCTGAGGCAGGAAGTTTGCTGTGAGTTCAAAGCCAGCCTGGTCTGCATAGCAAGAGGCTGCTTCTAAATATAGAGATCAGAATGGGAAGATAGCTCACTTGGCAAAGCATTTGGTTCTAAGCATGAGGACCTGGATGTCACTTGACATCTAGAGCAGATGTAAGATGTAAAGCAAGAAGCTGGGCTGTTGGCATGACTCAGAGGACAGAGGCACCTGCTGCTCAGGCCTGACAACTAGGTTTGCCCAAGTTTGATCTCTGGAACCCATCGTGGGGGGATAGAGAACTGACTCCCCCAGATTATCCTTTGGCTTCCATATGTGCATGGTGGTACACCCATGTACACACACACACACACACACACGAGTACAAAATAATTTAAATTAAATAAGAAAATACTAAAAATACTAAAAGTCTAAAATACTAAAAATACTAAAAGTCTAAAATACTAAAAATACTAAAAGAAAATACTAAAAGTCAGGGTACATGCTCATGACCCCAGCTCTGGGGAGGTAAAGACAGGGCAATCCCTGGGGTCCACTGGCCAGCCAGTCTAGCTGAATTGGGGAGCCCTAAATCAATGAGAAATGCTGTCTCAAAAACAAAAACTCAGTGGGAAGCAGTTGAGGAGATATGGCGTCCACCTCAAGTCTCCACACCGTGTGCATACATGGACATGCATAGCTGTATGCACATGCACCTGCACATACATAAATACATATGCACACCAAACCAGTTCCGAAATTAAGCCATACCAAGTGCTAAGGCTCAGAACAAGAGGTCTGGAGACTCCCACAGGTCTGTAGTCAGAGGACAGGATTTAGAAACAGGGACTCAGGACATAGAAGGGCCCTACACATGTGTCTCATGATAAACATGAGTGGTTGAGACTTTGTCATCTTGCATACCCCAACCTAAGCCCTCTCTGGCCAGGGAGCCATCTGTCCCAAAGGAGGCTATGTATGGTTCCTGTAGCTACTTCCCCAAGAGCCACCAGGCAAGGTCTGGATTTGGGTTGATAATAAACACAGCTTCATGCAACCGACAGACGTGGGAGGCGCCCCCCGAAACAGGCCAGAGCCGTTTGGATCAGAGCTGCCGATGAGGTGACCCTTGACTCTCTGCCAGAAAGCCACTTAGCAGCAGCCGCTGGCGCACCGGAGACATCCAATCTGTCAGCACGGGCCGCGTGAGGGCCAGCGTCCAGTCCACGGCTCAGAGTCAGCCCAGACAGGCTTAAGACCCTGGCTCATGTGTAGAGTAGACTGAGGTCACCATCCTGCCCTCACAGAATGCTGAACTCGGGGTCCTCCAGGCCGGCTTTAACCCACATCCACCTGCATCCATCTCTGTGGGGCAGGCAGGAACAGAAAGCCTCTGAGCACGACTTTCACCCTCTGACCTCCCACCCTCTTCTGTTGTTTCTTAGATACTGGGTTTTTTTCTTCCTTTTTCATACATGTGCAGGTATCTTGTGGAGGCCAGTGGATAATCATGGGTGCCGCCTCCTCCCCCCATTTTTTTTTTGACAGCGTCTCTCATTGGCTTGGAGCTAGGCTTCTGGCAAGCAAATTTCAAAAATCCTTCGGTTTTCATCACTCGGGTTACAGGGGTTCCCAGCACATATCACCGCAGCCAGGACTTACTGAGTCCTCAGAATTCTCCCGCAATGTCAAAGATCACAGTCAATGGAGACTCCATGTTACTGGGTACCAACTATAAGCAGAATGGCCCTGGGAAAGTGAATTCCCTCCTTTGGAACTCGGACTTCAAGCAATGGAGAGGAGAGGGGTGACTCTTTCTTAGAACTTGAGCCATCTGGGCATGGTGGTGCATATCTGTGAGGCCAGCACTTGGAACACAGACACAGGAAGACGAGTTCAAGGCCAACCTCAGCTATGAAACAATTTCAAGGCCAGTTACAGGAGGCTCTGTTAAATCCACTGCGTCAGGAAATAGATGAGGGTTTTCTGAGTCAGAGCAGAGGGTATGGGGGAAGGGTGGGAAAGCAAGGGCTGGAGCCTGTGAGAGGCTCATCAAGGAAAACAAGTGGCCTGTAAGCAAGCCTGACAACCTGAGTTCAAGTCCCAGAACCTGAGGTAGGAGAGAATTGGTTTTCAAAAGTTGTTCTCTAACTTCAACAAGCATGCTGGGGTTCATATATGTGGAAATGGATAGAAGGTTTTTTTTTTTTTTTTATAAATCCAATAATCCAATTTCAGTCCCCGCAACCCAGAATCCATGATGGAATGAGAGAACATAAACATATAGTAACTACCCACCATATACATACATGTGCACATTTAATAACAAATATAAAATTTTAAAAGCAGAAACTGTAGGCTGGCAAGGTGGCTCAGTGGGTGGAAGTGTTTTTTGCGTAAGTCCTGAGATCAATTCCTCGAACTCACGATGAAAAGAGAGGAAGGACTCCCAAAAGTTGTCCTCTGACCCTCACATGTGTGTCGTGCAACATGTGCACATATACATACACAACAACAACAACAATAATAATAATTAATATAATATACGATTAATTATGTATTATGTATTATATATTATGTATATATTATGTTACACGTTATACGTTACACATTATTATTATTAATTAAAGGGAAAAGTGTAGAGCACCAGCAGTCTGATGTTACAGTCTCAACCAAGTCAGGGAAAGAGCATCTGGGGCCAGGGAGGGGAGGAATCAACAGAGAAAGGATGATTGACAGCTCTCTGGGTGTGAGAGGGAGCATAGCTTTCAGTTGCCCCGGGTATCGCAAAAGTGCATTATCTGAGCCCCACCATGGAAACACAGGGGAGAGAGACAGTCCCATCTGAACTGCTTAGAGCTGGGGTGCTTAAGGGTTGTTTCTGAGGGCAGCTGAGGCCAGTGAAGTTAGGCAGGCAGCCGTGGGGTACCCACCCTCAATCATGTGTGTGCCAGGCTCCCGATGATTGCTCGGGGTGACACCCCAAGAAAACGTGAAGCCGTTCAGCTCTGTGGCTGGGAGGGCACAGGCTTTATGCGGTTTTGGAAATCCTGGCACGCTTGAAGCAGGAAACCAACCCCATGCTTTGGACACACTCGCTCTTTGTCTGGGTCTCAGCAGGGGAAGGTACCAGGTTCGAATCCAGCTTGGTCACTGTCCAGGTTAGGTCAATGGTGCCAGCCTTCCACCCAACCTTGGAGAGCCGTTCCCTTCCCCAGTTCCGGAATCACAAAGAGATAAATTGGGGTCAGGCTGGCTTACGACATGCCAATGCCTTCAGGGGCTGGCACTGGTGTGAGGTGAGAAAACCTTGGAAATAAACAACCTTCCCCACATAGGAAAGGTGCCTGGGAGGCATAGGGTGGGTGGTTGGGCCATTCGGACATAACTGGAGGACACTATGCCCTCTCTGGGCAGCTACAGGGCTCAGAATTTCCCCAGAAGAGCAGGGCATATCGATCAGATCTCCTAATTCAACTTCAAGTAATCCTGATGTAGGACAAAGATCTGGTTAAGTGGGGACAGAGAGGAGGTCTGGGTATAGAACCGACACAAAAACTCTGAGACTGGAGAGTAGCTCAGTTGGTCTGGTACTTATGATGCATACTTGAGGACCTGAGTTCAAATCCCAAACACCCAAATAAAACCTGAGTACAGAGTTGGGGAGATGCCTTGGGGGTAAAGGTGGTTGTTGCCAAACATAACTATCTGAGTTCCATTCCTGGGACCCACTGGGCAGAAGAGACTTGACTCCTGTGGGTTGTTCTCTAACCTCCACATGTATACCATGACGTGGATACACACCCCACATGTGCACACACACATCCACACTTGCACGCACACACTCACATGCACACGCACACACAAACATAAAGAAGCTGGACAGTGGTGGCACTGCACATCTTTAATCCAAGCACTGGAGGCAAGAGGATCTGTGAGTTCGAGGCCAGCCTGGACTACAGAGCAAGTTCCAAGACAGCCAGGGCTACACGGAGAAACTTTGTCTCAAAAAAAGAAAGACGGAAATAAACGTAAAAGCTGCTTACCATCTCAGGGACTAGCCGGGCAGCCAGTGTAGCCAAATCAGCAAGTTTCAGGTTCAGTGAGAGACCCTACCCTAAAACATATAGTGGCCATAATATTTGATATCAGTCTGTAACCTCCCTGCAAGTACATATGCAACACACACACACACACACACACACACACACACACACACGTGCATACACGCATACTTAAACACACACAGACAAAACAAAAGGAGACTTGAAGGGCATTTGCATCCTAAGCCTCGGGATCAGGCAGGGCTTGGCTGGATTAAGCTAGCTCCCTTGGTGCCTGGCACAGGCTGAGGCTGGGGAAAGGCCTGTCCTTTTCCAAGGCCTCCTGGTGGAGCAGGGCAGGGAGGGCTCAGGCTCGGGGGGCCGGGCGCGGCCACTCATATCTTCTCAGTTACTTCATCCTCTCCGCTCCCACTAATGCCTCTTTTATCACACTGGGAATGGAGCCCCTGTGGAAGTCGGGGCCAAGGGAAACCCCATAGCCTGGAGCCCCAGCCTCACCCATCCTCCCGCCTTTACCTGAGCCCCTAGGCTAATACAAGCCTGGGAATGGCCCTGAGTGAACCAGAGAGCCAGGGGGAGGCTGGCCGAAGAAGCCCTATGTAGTCCACAAGCCAGGAATGGACTGGACCCTGCCTGTCCCACACTGTGCTCTACAGCGCCAGGAAATGAAAGTGTCTCTCTTGTTTCTTGTCTGTGCGTTGAAGCATTCATTGTGAGACTCAATTGGTGGGGTGCTCTCTTGACACGCGGGAAGCCTTCCGTTTGGTCCCCAACACCACAGAAACTTGGTATGAGGACTTAGGCCTGTGATCCTGGCACTGTGAAGATGAAGGCAGGAAGGTCAGGCGTTCAAGGTCATCCTGGGATACACAGAGAATCTGAGGCCAGTCTGGACTACACAAGACCCTGCTTCAAAAATAAATTTTTTAAAAATACTTGAATTACTGTTCCAAATGAACTAGAGAATATTTTTGTTGCTGTTGTTGGTTTTTTGTTTATTTGTTTGGTTTTGGTTTGGGTGTGTGGGGGTGATCATGGGTCTCAAGAGGGGTGGAGCGGTGACAGTCCTGGACAGCTTCCAGGATGAGGAGAAAAGGCTGTCCATGTCCGCAGACAAGGACGAAATGGGGTCCAAGCTGTATAGAGACTCCCTGATCCAGATCCAAGATGGAGCCCTGAAAAGCGGGGGTGGGGGGGCAGGCAGGGAGGTGAGCCCAGAAACCATGGAAGCACTGGGAAAAGAGGCCAGACGATGGCTGTGGTGTTAAAGTGCTTACTCAGAAAAAAAAAAAGTGAGGATCTGAGTTCAGATCCTTAGCACCCGCTTTAAAAGCTAGGGGTGTCAGCCTGCTCCCGGAACCCCAGCATAAACGTGATGGCAACAGACACATCCCTAGAGCTCCCTGCCTGGCCAGCCTAGCCAAATCAGTAAGCTCCAGGTTCAATGAGAGACCCTGTTCCCCAAACGAAGGTGGAGAGCAATTGAGGAAGACATCTGATGCCAGCCTCTGATCTCCACATACACACATGCACATGTGTACATACATGCTTCCACACATACACTATACATATATACATGTGCCACAGACATACCACACACACACACATACACACACACAACACATACACATATGCCATACCCATATAGACACACATCACACACTATGCAATACACACCACATGGATACCACGCATACACACACTACACATACACATACCACACACAGAGATACACATCACATACACACCACACACACATCACACATATACCACGCACACATACCACACACACACATCACAACATACTACACATGCACACCACACACATATACCATACACATATACCATGAACATACAACACACACAACATACACACACTATGTAACACATACCACACACATACACACACCACACACTACACACATCATGCACTACACACACACTACACATACACACACATGACACATATACATACTATACACACACTATACTCATACACACACACACACACACACAGCTTCTCAGATGAGCCCTGCTCATTCAAAAGGGTGCGGCAGGAGGATCCTTAGTTTGAGACCAGATTGTACTATATTGTAAGACCCTGTCTCAAAAAAAGAAAAGAAAAGGAAAAAAAAAAGAGCAGAAACAGAAGCAGATGAGTGAGGGAGAGAGAAGCTAGATAAACATAAAAGATAAAAGCAAAAACTCATCTCTCAATGACACAGGCCAGACTTCTGCCAGGCCTAGTGACCAGGGAGCTCCTGGGAGTAACAGAGAAATTGATGGCCTCTGAAGTAGGTTTAATAGATCCTAATCCCCACTGTAAAACATGACTGTGGGCGCAGGAACGCCACAGTTCTAGGTTGGGAATACTTAGGAGTTTAGAGTGTTGCGGGGGCAGGGGCTGTGGAAGTCCTTTCGTGGTAATGGAGATAGAGTCCAGGGCCTGCTTTTCACATGCTGTGAAAGTTGTATACCACCAAGCCACGCCCCCAGACCACTATTGGGAGATTCTAGTCAGATGCTCTATCCCAAGCCACACCCCCAGCCCCTCACTGGGGGATTCTAGGCAGGGGCTCTACCACTGAGCCACGCCCCCAGCCCCTCACTGGGGGATTCTAGGCAGGGGCTCTACCACTGAGCCACGCCCCCAGCCCCTCACTGGGGGATTCTAGGCAGGGGCTCTACCACTGAGCCACGCCCCCAGCCCCTCACTGGGGGATTCTAGGCAGGGGCTCTACCACTGAGCCACGCCCCCAGCCCCTCACTGGGGGATTCTAGGCAGGGGCTCTACCACTGAGCCACGCCCCAGTCCATTACTGTGTGTGTGTGAGCTCCAGGCAGGTGTAAAGGCCTTTAGTTCACTCCTGTGTGCTGATAATGCAAGCACTAGGGAGGGTGGAGTCAGAATGGTCCCTGTGCTTGCTAGCCCACCAGTTCAGGTAAGCTCCAGGTTCAATGAGAGACCTTGCCTCAAAAAAAAGAACTGAGGAGAGGACACCTATTATCAACCTCTGCACACCACATGCGTGCACATGCGCACACACAGGCACATGAAGGCTTATGCATCCACTCATACACACGCCACCTTGATCTCAAAGAGAATTCAACATATTACTAGCACCTGATTCTCAAGATACTTTCTCCTGTGCTCCCAGAAACCCAGATTGATAGCATCACCCCACCTGGCTGTGTCTCAGACACTTCAACCTCAGAAAGACCAAAGCACAGTTTTTCTTCTCTCCATAACCACGCCCCCAGCACTTCCCTACAGCAGCAAGTTGTACCAACTTGAGAGTGAAAAGAAGGAAATTGGGTGAGGAGGGGTTCATCTTGCCTCACACTGTGAAGGTACAGCCCAGCATGACGGGGGTTGGGGGGGGGGGGAAGAACGCAGCAGGAGCCTGGTGGGGAAAGCAGCAGGAGCATGAGGTGGTTTGGTCACATTGTATCCACAGTCAGGAAGCAGAGATGGATGCTGGCGCTCAGCTCACCTATTCATTTTAAATTTCTTTTTCCAATTTTCAGTGTGTGCTCAAACTCCAGGAGTATTCTCAATACTTCCCTCCTGCACCCCATCCCACGTTCTGCTTGTTACTGTGTGTCATGGGGAAATCTCATCCTGTGAGCATCCATTGTAGCTGGTCATTTATCTGTTTCTGTTTCTACCCTACTAGCACCTGATTCAGGTGCTAGAAGAAGCTGGTTCTAATCTAAGGAAAGAAGTCAGTAGTAGATGCAATGGAATAAACTCACTGGCAAGGGAAGGCCAAGGGTCTAACAGTAAAGTGTCCACCTTGTCCTTCTATCTGGGCCTCTACTAGAAGGTCCTGACCACATTAAGGCTGGGTCTTCCCATGTCAATTTTCAGTGAAGACAATCCCCTACAGACATGCCAACAGGCCAACCTGTTGAGATAACTCCTCAGTAAGTCTCTCCTTTCAGGTGATTCGAGGTGACAGTCAAAACTAACCAGCACACCATCCTTGTCACCGCTTCTACCATCGTGTCTTGTCACTGTTCTGTTCTCTGGTGTTAGACACTGAAACACATCCCAAAGGTTCATATGCTAAAGGCTTGGTTCTCAACACATCGTTCAAAGGTGGAGCTCTGATTTTGTTTCATTTGAGATGGGATCTCATGTGGTGGGGCTCTGGTTTTGTTTCATTTGAGATGGGGTCTCGTGTAGCCTGGACTAGCCTCAAAGTTGCTATGTAATCAAGAATGAGATCCTGAGTTTTATGCCTCCAACCCAGGGGTGGGCTTACGGGTATGCGTGATCATGGCCATCCTAGGCATTTGGGAAACATTTGGGTCATGGAGGCTCTGATGCCATTGGTGGATTAACCTACTTATTGATTCATGAATTGATGGGGCTTTGGGGGGTGGTAGGAAGTATAGAAAGTGGGAACTGACTGGGGGAAGCGATTCTCTGAAGGGTGTGTTTTTTTTCCCAGCATCTCTTCTGTCTTGTCTGCTTCATAGCCACTGTGAAGTGAGAGCCTCATCATGTTCTCTGGCCACCATGATGCTCAACCAGTCTTTCCAGAAGTGGAGCTGGATGAGATGGAGTGAACACTCTGAGGCTATGAGCTGAAATAAATCTTACTTTCATTAAGCTCGTTTGACTAGGTTCTTGTTACAGTGACAAAAGGGACTGGCACAGATTCCTGTCGCTGTGACCTCTCATGTCCTTGTCAATACTTCGTCTCCCCAAATCCCATCACTACCCTACGTTCACCACAGAAATCACTGCAACCATCCCATCCTCCTCGCTGTCATGGTCTACCCCCACATCAGGCAGATGTCCATTCTCATCTGACTTTCTGCGACCAGACATGTGACAAGAAACAACTTAAGGAAGAGAAGATTTGTCTAGGCTCGCAGTTTGAGGGGATACGGTCCATCATGGCTGCGGGGGTGGGGGGGAGTCACAGCGGCAGAAGCGTGAGGCAGCTGGTCGCATTGCATCTGCAGCCAGGAAGCACAAAGAGATGAATGCTGGTGTGTGTGTGTATGGGTGTGTGTGTGTAGTGTGTGCACATGTGTGCACAGAGATGAATGCTGATGTGTGTGTGTGTGCACATGTGTGCACGCATGTGAAGGGCTACTGTTGATGATGGAAATCATCTTGATACTCTCTCATCTTATTCATTGAGGAAGGGTCTCTCAATCACACCCAGAGCTTATCGATATAGCTAGTCTTGCTAGGCAGCGTGCTCCGGAAAGCCTCTGTCTCTGCCTTCTGAGGCTGGAATTACAGGCAACCATGCCCACGTGGCACTTACATAGAGTTCTGAGAATCCAAACTCGGATCCTCCTGCTTGTGTGGCGAGTGCTCTTGTCACCTGGCCTTTGCTCTAGATCTATTTTATCCTTTCTATATATTCCAGGCCCCAGCTCACATTCAGGGTGGGTCTTCTCGGTTAAACTTCCCCGGAAGCGCACTTACAGAAGTGCCTAGAACTGTGCCTCCCAGGTGATTCCAAGCACAGCCGAGTTGAAAATGACCATGATCCATCACCAATGATTTCCTGGCCAGTCCACCGTCACCTACTCACAGCCTTTGATTCACTTGTTCTTTGAATAATCTTTAGTAATGTATTTCTTGTTCCTTTTGTTTTGCTTTAAGACTGCATGTAGCCCTGGCTAGCCTGCAACTCTCTATGTAGACCAAGCTAGCCTCAAACTCACAGAGATCTGCCTGCCTCTGCCTCCCTAGTGCTTGGGATTAAGGACATGTGCCACCATAGCTAGCCCCAAATCTTTTTAAAGAAAAGGCTTATTTTAATTATGGGTGTCTGTATGTGTATGTTCCGTTTGAGTACAGGTATTCACCAGAGTTAGAAGGAGGTATTGGATCCCCAGAATTACAGATAGGCATTTTGAGCTGCCTCGGGTGGATGTTGGATCAGAACTTCACGCCTCTAATAGGGCAGTAAGTACACTTCACCACTGAGCTGTTTGTAACGCAAATCTTAGCACGTCACATTCCTGAAACCCACCAATAGCTTCTCAGGCTGCATAATGACATCGGAAAAGCTTCTGAGAGTTTCAGGGCAGTGGGGACAGACAGAGCAGGGCCCTGTGATTATTATCAACAGGAGCAGCAGTCAAGCGTGGTGACACACATCTGTCATTCCAGTGCTCTGAAGCTGAAGTTAAGGCCAGCCGCTGCTCTATACCATGTGTAAGTATACCATATATAATGAGTTTGCCTTTTAAAACTGAAATCAAACAGCATTTGCTACATGTCTACCGTGTGTCAGGTACCACACTGAGCACCTCACAGATATCAGCAACTTGTGCCCACCATAGCCCCCAAACTTGAGGAGGTGTCCCTACCATTGCCCTCAACTCCTCCTTGTATGAAGGGAGTCTCAGCTAAAAGTCTTTGTTTCCCATTCTGTCTACAGTACGCTGGTATGCTCTGCTTTGAACGATAGTACCTTTAAAAAATTCCTTTTGTGTGTGTGTGTGTGTGTGTGTGTATGTGTGTGTGTGTGTGTGTGCGCGCACGTGCATGTGTGTCTCCCAGGAAGCCTTTGTTCCCCTCTCCCTTGTTTGCCACACATCATATCTTTTGTATTCCTTGGTTTTCCATTCCTATCTTTGAATGTATGAGACTATTACCTTAGAAAGGGCGGCCCATTGAGATGGGTTGGTGGATCAAGGTGCTGGTTGGGAATCCGTGTGACCTGAGTTGGATCCCTGAGACCCACATGGTGGAGAGTGAACTAGCTCCTGCAGGTTGTCCTCTGACCTCACAAGACTACCATGCTTACACGTGCTTCCCACTAACAACATCAATGAGAACAGCAGCAATAAGCAAAACAAGAGGGGTATTTTGGCTCAGAGTTTTGATTATGATCATTGGTCCATGGTCAGTTCTGGGCCCGTGGGGAGGTAGCACATTATAGTGGGTACTCGGCCTGGGTGGCGGGATGAAACCATCCATCTCATGACCAGGAATCAAAGGAAAACAAAGAATGAACCAGGCTCCCACAGGCTTCCATACTTCCAATGATTCGGTGACTGCCCACAAGGCTCTACTACCCCTTTCAATGACACTACCATGGGGACCAAGTCTTTAATGTGTATGGTTTAGAGAGGACATTCAAGGTATGGCATCCACCCTTTCTCTTGCCTTATTGCACAGGCTAGCATCTCCAGTCTAGGACAGCAGAGAGGTGGTTGCGCCGTACAGCTGTCATCTTTAATCTGGGAGGTTTAATTTTCTGTTTGATGGATTTTTATGTCTAGTTCCTAATTCATTCTGAATGTGTGAGGGAAGTATTTACAGGCCTTTAAGTGTCCCACTTTATAGATGATGAACTGGGGGGGGGTAACTTGTCCACACGCACACATTTATTAAGTGGCAAAGTAGTTGTACAGGCTTCTGCCAGTTGGACTTCAAAGCCCGTCGGCTTAATGACCATGCTATAAAGCATCCAATAAAACATGGCCTAAGTGACTAATAATTTAATAGCGAGATACAGCCGGAAGGGCCATGTACCCGTGTAATAGCAGAGCGATTACAATAGCCGCGATTATATAGAAAAACCAAGTAAAAATGCAGTGCACAGAGCAACGGGCTTTCTCTAACTCTGGATAATTTGTGGTGAGAGGCAACCAGCCAACATTCTATACCTCATATGAAACAATCTCCAGACAGAGTATAAAAGTTTAAGCATATATAAATAAGTGGTGAAACTCTAGATCAGCTTGTAGGAAATCAACGAAATTCTTCTTTACCCTCAGGAAAATGGTTTCTAAAGGTTCTTTTCTTTCTTTACATTTTCCCAAGAACGAATCACACAGAAAAAGGTTGACATGAGCCAACAAGGTGGCTCAGTGGGGAAAAGCTCCTGCCACCAAGTCTGATGACTTGAGTTTGATCCCTGAGTCACACGTGATGAAAGGAGAGAACTGTGTCCTGTAATTTGTCTTGTGACCTGTATAGCACACACACACACACACACACACACACACACAGGCATGCTCATACACACAGAGGTATGCACACACATGGAGGCATGCATGCACACTCACACACAGAGGCATGTGCATACACGAGTGCACGCACACACACAGAGACACACAGAGGCACACACACAGAGGCATGTGCATGCATGTGTGCACACACAGACACACACACACACACACAAATTTCTTTAAAAAGATAAGCCTGTCTGGACAGGTAATGGATTGCAAGGTTTAAGAGGATGACCCTCTGTGCAATGGGGAGCCACAGTGAGGGCCCCCAGAGCGTCAACTGTCACCAAGGGATGAGAAGTAGATGCCAAAGCAGTTGCATGGCCCAGGTTGCAATCCCCAGGTAAACCTTTGATGCTTACTAAGCCACACCCATGATGGTTCAGCTCTAGCCCTCAGAATCTTCCAAGGTTGGTTCCTCACCCAGGATGCTCCTCCAAGACAGGCATCTGTTGGGAGCCTGGCTGAGCCTCCTATCAGATTTCTAGCCTCCTAAGATCTCTTGGCGGACCATACCCATTTCCTACCGCTGTGCCCAGTGTCAATTGCCATAAAGGCCCTTCTGAGTAAACTCTCTGTGTGTCATCTGTGAAGGCAATCTCTCAAAGCATTCTTACAGAGTTCTAAATGGCCCTGAGACTCCTACCCCCAGAAGGGTTGCCATGATTCTTGCCTTTCCCATCAGCCCTTGCTTCTCTCCATTCTGAAACCATGAAATTTATCTGTAAGTCAATGTCGCTGTGAGTTTGGTTATTTGGTTGTTTGGTTTTTTATCTTATTTATTTATTTATTTAAGGTCTCATGTAACCCAGGCTGGCTTAGAACTTCCTATAAAAACAGGGTAACTTTGAAACTCTGACCTTCTTGCAGCGCTGGGATTACAAGCACACACTGCTACACCTCATTTTATGTGACTCCGAGGCTGGATCCAGTCCCTCGTAACTGTTAGGCAGTCTTGTCTGTCAAAGCATCAGATAGAAAGACAGGCTTCTATTTTTCTGTCTGTCTGTCTTGCTTTGCATGTTGCATGTTCCTGTGCATGCATGTATGTGTGTGGAGGTGTGCATGAACGGCAAAGGGGACTTCCACAATTACTCTCTACCTGATTTTCGAAACAGTGTCTCTCACTGAATCTGGGCATTGCCAACTTAGTTAGAGGCTAGTGAGGCCTGGCGGGGTTGGGGTGGTGGTGGTGTCCTCTTGTCTCCAGCTCCCCAGAGCTGAGATTATGGACACACATTGGACGATCCAGCTTCTTTAAACAAACTCTGGAGTTTGAACTCAGTCCGTCATCCTTGCATGTTGAGCTCTTTCTTGATCAACAGAGTAATGCTTATCTTGGTTTATTTGCAGAGCTGGGAATCAAACTCTGGACCATTCACACAGTAGGGAGGCACTTTGCCACTGAGCCACACATCTGTCTCTGGTCCTGAAGCAGAGTTGTCCTTTAGTCTATTAGCTTCAGAGGGTCGACAGAGTGGAGAACTCTGGAGGATAATCCAAAGGTGAAGGCCACACGTCTAAGTTTTTCAGCACCTGTATTTGTGGTGTGTGTGTGTGTGTGTGTGTGTGTGTGTGTGTGTGTGTAGTGTGTGTATATGGAGGCCAGGGGATAATATATAGGAGTCACTTCTTTCTTTCCACCTTGTGTGTCCCAGGAATTGAATTGGTGGCAAGCCCCCTTACCCGCTGAGCCTTCTTGCTAGTCCAATCTACTTGCTGATGACTATGTTTCCCTCTGACCCTGGTGCCCCCATAACCAGGCTAAACATGCAACTGGGACATAGCCTATTTTTTCTGGGCTTTGAATGCAGTGACCTTCCAGAGACTGGACCCCACCCTCTGTCCGGACTTGAACCTGTAGCCAAACCCTCAGGCACCAACATAGTTGCTGCCCAGCTCAAAGTCCTGATGGAGGAAGAAACATGTTTTCAAAACCCCCTAGAGTCTGTCTATCTCAAACGAACACTTTCTCCTGTCTGTTCAATACCACCATTTTCCTCCTTGGGCCTGCCATCGGCTGAGATATTTATAACTCGCTCCTGGCACTCCATCTTGCCTAATTGGCGTGGCCTGGCGGGGCCCCCATCTGTCATGGTAAGTGGACCTTTCACCAGCCTCCGGAGGGCTCTCGGCCAGCCCGGACATTCCCAGGCCTAGGAGTGGGGGAGGCTGCCCTCCACCCTGCCCGCTCCCAAGGCAGCATCCAGCAGGCTCAGCCCCGCCAGCGGAGCCCCTGGGAGAGAACATCTGACTAGGGGCCATCTGTCACCTCTCAGCCAAGGGTGACAGCGATCCTTCACAGTATCTGCCCAGACATTCCCAGCCCTCTCTGCTGGCCGCCTCACTACTGTCACCAATCACTCCATCCTTCTCAGAATGGCAACCCTATCCTTGCCCTGCCTGGTGTGACCTCATGGATCTCTTGCCTGCACGGTGAAAACTCAGGCCAGAACCAGCCAAGAGTGTTGGTGCAAATCAGTAATCTCAGGTACCTGGAGGATTGAAGCAGGAGGATTACAAGTTTAAGGTCAGCCTGGGCTACCTAAAGTGAGTTTAAGACACAGCCTGGGCAACTTTGTGAGGGACTGTCTCAAAATTAATAGTGAAAAACAAGCAAACCAACCAACCACTGGAAGTGTGCCTCACTGGTGGTAGACTTTTTACCTAGAACCCTCCTTTCAGGGGCTGGGGGCATGGCTCAGTGGTAGAGCCCCAGCCTAGAATTCCCCCAGTGAGGGGCTGGGGGCGTGGCTCAGTGGTAGAGCCCCAGCCTAGAATCCCCCAGTGAGGGGCTGGGGGCGTGGCTCAGTGGTAGAGCTCCTGCCTAGAATCCCCCAGTGAGGGGCTGGGGGCGTGGCTCAGTGGTAGA
>NW_021604614.1:2368426-2369803 GCF_004785775.1 Grammomys surdaster
GAATCCCCCAGTGAGGGGCTGGGGGCGTGGCTCAGTGGTAGAGCCCCTGCCTAGAATCCCCCAGTGAGGGGCTGGGGGCGTGGCTCAGTGGTAGAGCCCCTGCCTAGAATCCCCCAGTGAGGAGCGGGAAGTCAATACGTTCAACTCCTAGTACTGAAAAGAAACCTCAGCGGACACCTGATCCTGTCTCTTGCTCTCTACTTTAGCCACAATGAATATAACACCTTCCCCCATGGATAGCCGTCTTCGGTCCTGTTTAGCCCCTCTAGGTTGACCCCTTGGTGTCCTCCTCAGCCACTTCTGTTCCTTGAAATGTGTTGTGCCCCTAGCCCTCGCCGGCTGCCTCCACAGTGTTAAATCCCTGCCCTTGCTTGCTTAGGAAGTCAAGTTCCTCGGCCACTGTACCACCATACTTGGTTCTCCTTGCTTAGCCTCTCCTGAGACCTTGAACTCTCCAGAATCATGACCAGTGCTTTCCCTGTGTTACACGACAGCCCTCAGCATTTCGGAGAAATCTATTTTTTGTTTTATCCTTGGCCCTAGGGTTTGAGTAGCTTCCTCGTGTGATATTTTAGCATTAAACATTGTTCATATTTTATTTCATATCTCTTCCTCCTCCTTCTCCCCCCTCCTCCTCCTCTTTCCCCCTCCTCCTCCTTCCCCTCCCCCCTCCTTCTTCTTCTCCTTTCTCAAGATGGGATCTATTTAGTTTTGGCTCTCCTGACTCTTTGTGTGTAGACCAGGTTGGCCTTGAACTCACAGAGATCCTCCAGCCTCTGCCTCCCAAGTGCTGGGATGAAAGGTGTATAACATCACACCCAGCCGTAATTTATATTTTCAGTCGTTGAAACTGGAATGGTGGTACCTTACCAGTAATTTGAATTTTATATAGTCTTAAGTTTTTGGCTATTCATTCATTTATTTATTAGAGACAGGGTCTCCCTATATAGGCTATGCTGGCCTTGAATTCACAAAAAGTCTACCCAAATCTGCCTCCAAAGTTCTACCTCGCCCAGCAATTTTAAAAAGTTACGTGTATATGCGTATCTGCACACATGAGTGCAGTTGCATGAGCAGGCCAGAAGAGGGCATCGGTTCCCTGGAAACTAGAATTACAGGTGATTATGAACTTCCCAAGGTGGGTGCTGGGAACCAAATGGGTCATCTGCAAGAGCAGTACATATTCTTAAACTTTGAGCCATCTTCCCATCCTCTAATTTAAGTTAGTGTGTATATGTATGTTGCATGTTTGATGGTGTGTGTACATGTGAGTGAGTGTGTGTGTGTGTGTGAGACATACACACGCACACACACACACACACACACACACAGAGAGAGAGAGAGAGAGAGAGAGAGAGAGAGAGAGAGAGAGAGAGA
>NW_021604614.1:2369813-2372830 GCF_004785775.1 Grammomys surdaster
AGAGAGAGAGAGAGAGAGAGAGAGAGAGAGAGAGAGAGAGAGAGAGAATTTTCATGTGTATGGGTGTGGGCTCATGTGAGGTCCAGAGGACAACCTGAGGTACATTCTTTGGGAGATGTCCACCTTGTTTTTGAGACAGAGTCTCTCACTGGGACCAGTAATTTACCAGTTTGCCTGGGCAGGATGTCCAGTGAGTCCCAAGGATGCTCCCATCTCAAGCCTTAATTTAATTCTTTTTTAACATTTATTTATGTTCGTGTGTCACGGCATTCATGTAGATGGCAGGGAACAACTTTCAGGCATCCACTCCCCTTTTCTATCGTGTGGGTCCCGGGAATGAGCCCAGGCTTGGCAGCAATGGCCTTTACCCATCGAGCCAGCTTGTTTGCCCTCAACATTTATTATTGTTTGAAATGGGATGTCAAGATGTAGCCCAGGCTGACTTTCAACTCACCAGTGCTAAGATTTCAGGGGAGCATCACTACACCCTGCTGAGTGACCTAATTAGTGTGTGCCTCTTGTCCCACAGAAGGGAGGCAGGGATACAGGGAAGGCACTGTGCCCTGGTCCCGGGGAGGGATGGAAGCTAGACAGGAGAGGATTGGTTTGGCGTTTCCTTTGGAGGCAGAATTGACAGGTCTTGGCAGAGGCTGGGACGTGGGTGGTGAGGGACAGGAGACTCCAAAGCTGCCTCCCAATTTTCTGGCCCCAAACACTGGGAGGGTGATGGTGCCATTTCCTGAGATGGGGAAGAGGCAGAGAGGAACAGGCTGCGGAGGAAATGAACACAACTATTGGACGGGTTAACTTCAAGTTATAATGTGTCTCCTTCTAGCCAGTGATTGACAGAGCCCTGCAGGGCCAGGTACCCACACCTGCCTAGGCAGGGACCCTCGAGGGGCTTCTAAGCCCTGAGATTACTTGAGTGTCATTTATTATATTAAATTATTAATTATCTTTTAAATTTGTGTGTGTGTGTGTGTGTGTGTGTGTGTAGGTCAAATTCCAGGAGCTGGTTCCAACCATCTGGGTCTTGCAAATCCCACTGAGCTTCTCAGGCTTGGCAGCAGGTGCCTTTACCCCTGAGCCATCTCCTGGTCCCTGAGGATTGTCTATTGTCACCTTGAGACACTGCTCCAGAGCCTTCCCAAATGCCAAGGTAGATGAATTGGAATGTCCTAGTCTTTTGTCCCTGACACAAGGAAGGACTACGGCCTTGTTCTCAGGGCTCAGCTGGATGTCCCAGTGTCTGTCGAGAATTCAGCCTGGCTCTCAAGCTTGCCTTCGTACCTCATCCTTATGCCCACAGGCCGCTCAGCACAAATCTGTCTCCTCTTCTCTCTCTCTCTCTCTCTGTGTTCATCTGTTCATGAAGGTGTATGTATACGTGTGTGTCCACACGGATGCCACAAGTTGGCACTGGGTATCTTCCACGGGCTCCAGGATCTGCTCCTCCTATCCTCCGAGACAGTCTCATACAGCCCAGAGCTAACTGGGATCTGCCTGTTTCTTTCCCAACACCCAGCGCTAGCGTTAACACCTGTGCACCAGTCCCGGCTTTTACACGCATCAGAAACCCAAACTCAGCTCCCCGTGCTTGTATAGGAGTGCCTGTACCAACTACACCATCTCCCCAGACCTTGTTTTGAGAACTGAGACAATGTCTTTAGCCCAGGACAGCCTCGGATTCTCTATGTAGATTCTCTAAATTTCTGATCCTCTTGCTTTGACTGCTTCACAAGTGTTGGGATTACAGGCCTGTACAACACTTTGGGCCATGCTGAGCAAGACCCTAAGGTTGCGTGCAGCCCGGAGAAGCATCCTACTAACAGAGCTACATAAACCCTGTCCCTACTTTTCCCGCACATAAAACAGGACCTCACTGTGCAGCCCAGGCTGACCCTGTTCTCATAGTCTTCCATTCCAACTCCCGAGGTCTGGGATGACAAGTGTGTACCACCTCAACTGACTGGCATCAGACTCCAGCTCAAATTCCATGTCTTCTGTCTATACCCATTAGTTAAAAGCTGTGTGGGCGAGGGAGGGGCTCTGCTTAGGTGACATGAAATGGTAACCACAGCGTCACCTCCTAAGGGTCAATGAGCAGCCATTAACATAAGGTCTGCAAAGACTTCTCAGCAGAGTAGTTGAAACGTGGTGAGGGAGTTGTCTGTGTTATTCAGTACTGCCTGAACTTACCAAGCCCACCATAGCAGAGTGTATGCTCTGAGTGGAAGGCTCCCAAAGTCTTCTTGCACTGTTTTACTTGTATGTGGTGCTGGGGTATAACTGAGGGCTTTGTGCTTGCTAGGTAGGGGCTCTACCACTGAGCTACGCCCCCAGCCCCTCACTGGGGGATTCTAGGCAGGGGCTCTACTACTAAGCCACGCCCCCAGCCCCTCACTGGGGGATTCTAGGCAGGGGCTCTACCACTGAGCCACGCCCCCAGCTCCTCACTGGGGGATTCTAGGCAGGGGCTCTACCACTGAGCCATGCCCCAGCCTCTCACTGGGGGATTCTAGGCAGGTGCTCTAGTACTGGGGCACACCCCCAGCCCCTTTCCATGTCATATCACTTTTCCGTCTAATCAGCATATAAGACAAACCTTGCCTACAACAGTCCCAGTGGCATTTGCATGGGGTAACTCAGTGCTCCCAAACCTTCTTGTTAGTGACACTGTTGGAAGTCGATTCCACTACCAGAGCCTTGCTGGGTTCCTGAGATGCTCTGACTGGGACTTCAAAAAGCAACCAAGATGGGCTTGGGGTACAGTTTAGTGGTAGAACCCTTGCCTAAAAGCTTCTGTTGAGGGATAGGAGTGTGAATCAATGGCACAGCTGCTGACTAGACTCTCCCAGGGAGGGGCTGGGGGCGTGGCTCAGTGGTAGAGCACCTGCCTAGAATCCCCCAGTGAGGGGCTGGGGGCGTGTCTCAGTGGTAGAGCCCCTCCCTAGAATCCCCCAGGGAGGGGCTGGAGGCGTGGCTCAGTGGTAGGGCCCCTGCCTAGAATCCCCCAG
>NW_021604614.1:2377830-2390620 GCF_004785775.1 Grammomys surdaster
GTGTTGCTGTGAGGGACCAGGATACCTCACACACCCTAGATCTCTTGGCAGCAGGAAACAGACTATTTCCAGCCTCTTCCTGAGCAGGGGAGCCACCTAAGGGGAGCAAGGAAAAGATAAGCAGGGTTGAAATAATGTACATTCAAATGCAGATGAACTGAAAATGGTAGTCCCCACTCTAGCAAGAGCCCTGACAGGTTTAACAGTGTAGACTCATGGCGGAGCCCCACCATGCAATGGGTATCTGGAGACCCTGAAGAAGACAATAGATACTTCAACTGAATGGAAGGTAACAGGAAACAGACAGACAAGGGAAAGGATGGTGACCATCACAGGCAGCCACTGAAGGGCTGTAAGTCCCTGAGGTGGGGGGGCACAGAGGGACTGCTCTGTGATTGTAGAAATAATGTGGACAGGAAAAGTGTCCGGAGATAGGAGGACCCCGGTGGCAGCTCGAGTTCACCAGCCAAACAGGCAAGGGGAGAGGGACCAGGCAGGGTGGGGGTGGGGGTGGGGTTACATTCCAGCAGAGCCTACTGTGTGTGCAAAGGCCCCGAATATTTATACCTTGGTAAGACTTTTCATATAAATAAATTCTCAAATTAAAAAAAAAAAAAGATCTTTGGCAAGCCACATGTCTGGACCTCTTGTTTGGAAAACGAGACTCTGCTGTATCCAGGAGTCCAGGGCCAGCGGAGACCGTGACCTGACACGTCTCGGGTCTCCCACCCAGCTACTCAGAAAGCACTACACCATGTACCCCCAAAGTGCCCCAGTTTGTTCTGTTCCTGACATTCTTGCCGGCCTCGCCTCATAGCTATCTCCCCCCAAACAAACTTGTTCAGCCCCGAGCCAAGTGACTTGTCCTCCTCAGTACTGTTCTAGGACACTGAAGAGGAGACAAGAGGGACCCTGGGTCTGTCCAGTGCTTCTGTTCTCTGGGCGCCTGGAACAGGCAGAAGCACACCCTAGCTTCTGTTCTATTGTATGGTTTATCTGATTTTTGTGTTTGAAACCCATCTCACTCTGTAGCCTAGATTAGCCTCACACTCATAATCCTCCAGCCTCAGCTACTGGGTGCTGAGATTGAGCAGGTGTGTGTCACTCACACCTAGCCTTGTTGTGTTTATTTTACACTTCATTGGTGAGTATGTCTGTGTCTGTGTGGTATATGAAACAAGTGTGCAGGTAGTCGCGGAGGCCGTCGAAAGGCACTGGATTCCTCGGGGTTGTGGTTAGAGGCACTTTTGAGTGTCTGTGTGACTGAAGGAAGGGTAGCGTATACAGTCTTTACTGAGAATTGAGGCGACAGCTACCAAGTGACTAACAAGACCACAGCCAGCAAGGATATTCTAGATGAATGCTGATCTAAGAAATGAGATCGTTGCTAAGTGACTAAGGGAGGGTAGCATATACAGGGTGGAAACACTAGACAACAAGGATCTGATGACTGAGCCGGCCACTGAGTGACTGACGGGAGGGTAGGGTATGCAGCACGGATTCAGGGGGCAGAAGAGTTATTCTCACTCTGGGAAGGATGCAGCCCCAAGAGTTTCACCACACCACTCAAAACAACATACAATTGAAAACACAAATTGGCTGTTTCTGAAATTTCCCATCTGATATTTTCAGATGGTGGTTGACCACAATTAACCAAAAATGAAACTGGATAGAGGGAAGGGGTAGTGGCATCTGCTCGGTCATTTTGCTTGCGTTCCCTCCTGATTTATAGGCAAGTTTTCTATGGCATTTGATATGTGTTCTTGTAAAATGTGGGTCACCAGTGACGACCAATGGTGATAAGGTTTCCTTCGGGGACTGGGGAACACATCTAGGAGCCAGGTAGAGCAATGTAGGTATGCCACGTGTTAAATGTGCTACACGTGTCTAGGATGTACACTCTTAAATGATTCCGGATTGCTTTATGTTACAGCAACTCCAATTCTATTGCTTTGGAATCTGTATCACTGTTGGGGGTAGGGGAAGAGCTGTGACCAGGCACACAACTGATGTCATATATATGTGTGTGGCAGCAGCACACCAGTCATGCGGGGTACACGCTATTCTCCCAGTACTACGGAGGCAAAGGCAGAAGGATCAGGAATTCAAGGTAACCCTCAGTGACTGAGGAATAAGGGGAAGGTAATGTGAGTTAGGGCCAGCCTAGGCTACATGAGCCTGTGACACAACAAAAACAAAACAAAACAAAAACAAAACCCAGAGTATTACTATCTCAGGAATAGATCAAAACTTAAAACTTGGAATAGTTTCTACTAAATGCATATTGTTTTTGCATCCTCCTTATGGGGAAGGAGACAAAAAACAACAAAGCAGGGGTGGCGAGGTAGCTCAGTGGTTAAAGACACTCGCTGACAAGGCTGACAACCTGAGTTGGATCCCTGGAACCCACATAGAAAAAAGAGAGAACCAATTCCCAACTCCCTCACACTGACATCTGACATCCATACTGTATGCACACACACACGTGTGTGCACACACACACGCATGCACACACATGCACACATGCATATGTGTGCATACGGGTACACACACGCACATACGCATGCACATGCACACACACATGCACACACATGCACATACATGCACACATACACACACACACACACGGATGCATGCATGCACGCATGCATACGCACACATGCACACGCATATGCACAATTAAAACAAAAGGCAATCCAGACAAACTGAAAGCAAAGACCATAGGACTTTGGAGTTGCTACAGTAAAGTGGTAGAGAATGTCTTTGGAACACAAGGGTAGGAAAAGGCTTCAGAAATAAAACTGAGGTCCCGCCGGTGCATGGGGTGCAAGTAGCCCTTCCACCAGCCTTATCCACAGGGAGTGGTTTTCCTCCCGGACATAGCCGGGCCCTGCCCACTCGGTGAGTCATGGACCCTCTAGGCTGGCAGCATGGTCCACCCTTCCTGTCTGTACCCAGTAGGGGAACAACCTGCCTAAGGGACCTTATCTCCCTCTCGCTCACGGCCAACAGACATGAGGTCAAGGCTGGGGCTGTGAGGCTGCTGGGAGACCACAAACAGGGGAGGGTCATAGAGAGGTCAGGGGTTGCCAACAAAGCTCCATCCCTCTGAAATCGCCACCTGCTCTGAAAGCATCTAGTCTTATGCCTCACACAAGGCAGTGGGGACAGGCTAGAGGGACAGGACCCCCAAGATTCCCCCAGGGCCCTCTTCTCATACCCCTCTGAATGTACTGTGGCAAAGCATGCAAAAACGGATGCTGCAGGCAAACAGAGACCTCCACACAGGGAAGGAGACGCCTCAGACCATGGTTCTCAACCTGTGGGTCATGATTTACAACAGGATTCAACAGCAGTAAAATGACGGTTATGAAGTAGCAATGAAAATAATGTTGTGGACAGGGGCAGGGGGCTCAGCACAGCAGGAGGAAACTGGATTAAAGCGTTGCAGTGTTAGGAAGGCTGAGAACCACTGTCTAGACCAGGGCCCTGTTGGAAGTGAACTGAGGCTGGTAGAGAGGTGTGGATGGAGGTGCAGACGTGGGTGGAGATGCCAGCGTGCATGGAGACACGGGAGACAGATGGACGGAGAAACCGGTGCAGATGGAGCTGGTAGTTTGCGTGAGAACGAAGGTGCAGACGGTGATGATGGTTCTGAAGGAGACAATGTGTCAGGACGTACAGGCAAGAAGGGAGTCACAGGAATCAGTGAGGGTGTCGGCGCAGCAGAGTGCAGACGGAGCCTCAGTCGCAGATGAAGGCATAGGTGTGGAAGGATGCACAGGTGGGCATGCAGGTGCACGTGGACATGCAGGTGTGCAAGGACCTGCAGGTGTGCAAGGACGTGCAAGAGTACCTGGAGATGCAGGCATGAAAGTAGCCTCAGCCTCCGGATCCTAGGAAACCTAAGAACACCCTCCACCATTTCCAAGAAAGGATCAATCTATGGGGGCAATCAACAAACATGCCCTCTCTAAACTCTGGGTCTGTACCCAGTTCGGGAACACAGATGTGGGCCACACACTGTCCAGGTGTCCCTCCTCTCTTTCCATCTTCCTTGAGAGCCAGATCTAGTGACAGCTTTGTAAAGTCACCCGGACCCCCTCTCCCAGCAGTTTATGGATCCCTGCGGCCCTTTCCCCAGGCATCCTGAGGCCTACGCCTGGCTCCACGTGCCTCTTAGGATGCTAACGATCATTCCAGGTTGCAAATATGAACACATTACCCTCTCTGGGATCCCTCCCTGGCTCCCACACCCTCTGCAAAAGATGTTCAAAGTCTCCCAGCTAACAGAACCTGGTCCTCTGCCGCACCACCGCCATTTTCTCTCAACCTTCTTTGCTTGATCCTCTAGTCTACATCTTTCTCTCACCAACAGTTTCTGAGTTGTCCTAATAGTGATGTCCCCATCCCTCTTTCAACTAGCAGCCCACCCACTCCCCTCTCCAGAAAGCAGGGACCATACTGTCTCAGTAATACTGTGGTACCCATCAGCCTCTGTCCTGGACCATGAGACCCTTTGGGGATTTCCTCTTCTTATTCTGTCTGTCATCCTTTCAGCAAGAGAAGCCACCGGATCCATCTTTATGTCTATGTCCCACCACTGTAAATGTTTGATGAATGAGTGAGCGAATGTGGCCATTTCATAGAAGGGACACACGAGACCCCCAAAGAGCTGAGACTGTGTCTTGGGTACTTTATGGAGTACAGAGATGGCCTTCTAGAAGAGCCAAGAGGGTGTCAGCTGGTGTATGGGCAGCCTCAGGGCAGACTGGGGCCCCTATCTACCTCTAGAGCCAGGTGAGGCAGGGAGGGGCGGGCAAGCAGGGAAGTGTCAGGGAGTGGTGTTTGATTTATGACGCAAATAATGATGGGGCCACTTGGCAAGGTGGGCACGCATGACAGACCCTCAAAGATAAGAGGCCAGAGGTATGTCAAGGATGTAAACACCAGGCACCGGACACCCGGCTTCCCGTACCAGCCGGAGACACAAGGCAGCCATGTTGGATGGAAAGCGGCCCTGTGGTTTCCCAAGGCCAGACACAGTTCTCCGCTCTTCCCTGCAGCGGGCAGGACCCCTAATTCCTCCCTGCACTCTAACCACTATACTTCCTCCTGGGTTACCACGTCCTCGTGTGAACCCAGCCCAGCTCTGCTTAGCTCTCCAGGCAAACTGCAAACCCGAGAGCCCACTTCCATCTCCAAACCTGACCTCACCCTTCTCAGAGCTTGCTCCCTTGTACCCCCAAGACAACACCGGAGCCATGGGGATGGACTCCATCCTCATTCTCACGGCTATCCATCCCTCCTCCCTCACAGCTCATCCATGTCTTCCCTGCATGCGTCTTACGCTTCCAACCACCTCTGCACCCTTTGCAGTTCCTTGTCCTCGAGCTCTTTCTCAGCTGGCAAACTCCTACTCAACCATCAAAACCCTAGGTGAAGCTGGAGGCACGGCTCAGTGGTCCACAGTGCTTGCTGCTCTTCCAGAGGAGCCGAGGTCAGTTCCCAGCACCCACATCAGGTGCTTCATAACCACCTATAACTCCAGCTCCGTGTATACGATGCCTTATTCTGGCCTCTATGTGTGCACACACGTATACACACATGCAAGTAGAAGTAAAATAGAATCTTTTTAAAAGACTAAAGGCAGGCACTGGAGAGATAGTTTGGCAGTTGAGAGCATGTACTGCTCTTGCCGAAGACCAAGGTTGGAGGCTCACAACCCCCTATAACTCTAGCCCCAGGGGATCTGACTCCCTCTCCTAGACTCCACTGGCTCCTGCATGCACCAGTGCACATAAACTCAAGGGCTTGGGAGCTAGATCCAGTTGCAACCCACTCATATCTTTAGAGCTGAGAGGGGACCCGCCCCATCACACCTCTGACATCCTCTCTGAGGGCACCCTCCATGGCACGGGAGACATTTCTGAGAGATGAGAGAGTTAGTAGCTACCCAAGTACCAGGGAGTCAAAGCATATGCCCTATCCACCCTGGAGACTTCTGGAAAACTCCATTACACTAGAGATTATGCCTGCGCCAGAGTCCCCACTGGAGATGGAGAAATACAGACAACTCTCACCCAGTTTGTTTGGGTTATGAATTCAAGACCAGCCTGGGCTAGTAAGACCTTGTCTCAAAGCAAAAAGTAAAGGGCTTGGAGATGGCTCAGTGGGTAAAGTGCTTGTCTGGCAAACGTGACGACCTGAGTTTGGATCCTTGGCACTCATGTAAGGAGACAGCACTTATGTCATCCCAGAACTGAGGAGGTGGAGACAGGAGGAACCCCTGGGGCTTGCTGGCCAGTCAGTCTAACCAGATGGGTGAGCTCCAGGGTTAATGAGAGACCCTCTCTCAAAAAATAAGGTGGAGAGTCATCAAGAAATGTAGCCAACATTGACCTCTGGCCTACACACGAGCGTGAGTGTGTGCGTGCGCGCACACAGACACACACACAGACACACACACATACACGCACACAGAGGAATGAGGAGTTTGAGGTATTCCTGTTTTGTGTGTGTGTATAACAAAGGCCAGGGCTCTCAGTGGTCCTAAAGTTAGGTTTGGTCCGATTCTGTATTTGTTCGTGTGAACACTCAAAAGCAAGACTGGAGGTTTCTAACTTTAAACCCTTCATAATTGGAAAGCTCTGAGGCCAGCCCAGTGCATGGAAGGTCGGGCTGAGACTCAGGATGGCGAATGGCTTGAGGCATCTAAATTTCTGTCTCTCAGACTCACAGATAGCACTTGAGCATCAGGATGGGGGGGTGGAGAGGGACAGAGGGACCCCATCCCTTGTAAACATCCTTCTCCTTGATCTCTGCTCCCAAGACTCCCCAAGCTACTTTCCCAGGCAGGTGGCACTGCACAGGCAAAGCCCCGCTGGACCAAGGACACAGCTGGCAAGGGTAGCTTGTCAGCCCCGGCAGCCACCCAAGTATGTGGCCTGCAGTGTGGATGGCTGTTCCCGCAGCGTTCCCAGAGCACACACCAAGGAAAACATGGAACGTTTCTTGGATGACGTAGCCTGATTCTAAAGTCGTGCATTCCTGCGGAGGGCAGTGAAGCGTGCATGGGAGCTGGCAGTGAGAACCTGGGCTCAGCCGAGCCTGCGCAGTCCTAACTTGTACAGGCCACTTCCGCGCCTGCGCAGTCCTGACTTGTACAGGCCACTGACCCTGGTTCCTGGGCCTTCCCAGTCATGGGAGCTTGTATGGTTGTGCCACGCAGGTCCACAGCATCTGACCTGTGCACATAGCCAACATCCTGGTCCCCAGTCCCCAGAGGGACAGTTTCCATCACCCTGCGCCCGTGTAACCTTCTCCATAGGTGGGCCGTAGCAAGCAACCTTTCTTTACACTGGATCCAGCGTTCCCAAAGCACAGAGACTTTGAGTATGTCCCACCTGTGAACCAGCTACAACGTCCCATCTTATACTGAGAGAGGTCTGCTTGTCACTATCTCTGTACTTGGGGTCACTTGAGGGAGTCAACCAGCTTGTGCTGTGTGGCTTCAATGGAGGTGCCTTAACTTCTAGTCTTCGTGGCCCCTTGCCCTTTTTGTGGGGCTATGGGCATACTAGGCAAGTCCTTGCGCGACATGTGACATGCACGCAGAGGCCAGAGGTCCACGTCAAATGTCTTCTGCAAATGTGCCGCACCTTATTTAAATGACATGTTCTCATGTATCTGTATGTATCCACGTAGGGGTGTGTGCATGCCATGGTCCCAGGTGGAGATCAGAAGACAGTTTGTTGCAGTCAGTCCTCTCCTTCCTCCACGTGTCTTAAGGGATCCAACTCAGGCCATTAGTCTTAGTGACTAGTCTTCACCCACTGGGCCATCTTGTTAGTCCCACCACCGTATCCTTCACTGAACACAACGTTCACCAACTGGCTAGGCTAACTAGCCATAGGGTCCTGTCCCCCTGCCTCCACCCACACTACTCAGGGTTATAAACGCACCCAACTATACCTGGTTGTTTTGTGTGGCCTGGAAATCTGAACTCAGATCCTCGTACCTGTATGGCTGACCCATCTCTCCAGCCACAAAGCCGCTTCTTTTATAACCCTTCTATAATCCAGGCAGTCATTGAACCTGTAATCCTCCTGCTTCAGCCTCCCAAGCAGCTGGAGTGATGGGCCTGTGTCACCAGAACTGCCCCCCTACCTCCCATTTTCACTTAGGACCTACTGGACAGGGTGTAAGGATACCCATGGGTCTTTAAATACATCTGGGCAGAGAACACATGCCTTTGGAAAAGCAGGGACATAGCGGCAGATTGGGGAGCCTCCTAATTCCCACTTGCTACACGCGATTGGCAAGCTTGCCGTTCACCTGGCCTAGGGTGGTACCCAAACTGTTCTCCACATCTGAAGTATGTGGCTATCAAAATGGAAGAAGCTAATACAAAACTCAGGGCTGGAGATACCCCACATGGGAGCCTAGAACAGTTACAGTTCAAGAGTCTTGGTTTGAGGATTCTGAGGTAAAGTCTCATGTAGCCCAGGCTGGCCTCAAACCCATGATGTATGTGAGGGTGATCTTGAACTCCTGATCCTCCAGCTTCCACCTCCCAGTCCCACTGGGATTACAGGTCTACACCACCACACTTGGTTTAGGGAGTGCTGGAGATGGAACTCTGGTCTTTTAGGGTGCTAAAAAGGGCTCTATCAACAGGGTCACCACCCAGCCTGCCTACTCAGGTTTTATTCAAGCAGCTCTGAGGTCCAGCTTGTCAGAAACAGTATTTGGGGAGGTGTCAGATTCAAACTGCTATTGGCCTCCCTAATCTCAAGCCCCCTTACCCTTCAGACATATGTGTTTACGTGAGGTATTATTGTGTTTGCCCTGGGAGACCCAGCCTCCATGCTTGGCCTTCTAACTCAAGGAGTGTGAGATCCTAAATCTACTCCCCAGAACATGTGTAATAGCACCCAGACTCCAGACATGAGACAGTGAGGAATCCAGAGTAAGGCAGGCAGGGCCTCTAATCAGGGTCAACCACAGTCCAGGAGAGAGGCTGGGCCATTCCTTGGCTCTCCTGGCCTGCCGGGCCTCCTGCCTGCCCTCCTGCCCAGCCTTACTCATTTGGCCCTTGGTGAGGCCTGGAACCGGTCACATCCGGCCCAGCCGTCTAAACAGGCTTGAGGCCCCGGAGCTTGTTGGGCCCAAGGGGAACCCAAAATAACATCTGAATCAATGTCCCTACAGACACCCTCACCCGCCAGGGCCCAAGGGAGGAGCCTAGAGACAGCCCAGAGACCCAGACTGCTGACCAAGCTGGCTCAGGCAGCCGTTAGCTCCATGGGGCCTCAGCCAATGGCCAATGGCCAATGGCACCCAAGGACAAGAAGATGGTCACAATGAGGAGATGAAGGCTGTGAGGAAATAGGGAAGAGGAGATCAGTCCACCTTAGGGGTCTGTGGCAGCGTGGATACACCTAAAGGCACTGGGAGAGCGGGGGTGGGGTTGACCACACAAAAAGCAGGTGACTTGAAACGCAGTGAAAATCCTCAGGGCCACCTCGCAGGAGATGTGAGCTGGGGACGGTCAGGCTTGCAGGTGGCTCAGCAGGTAAAGGTGCTTGCCACCAAGCCTAGGGACGTGAGTTTGATCTCCTGGGACCCACATGATGGAGAAATAAAATGGACTTATGATAAGTTATCCTCTGACCTCAACATATGAGATATGACACACATGCTCGAATGCTTTCACACACACACACACACACCCTGACACTGCAAGAAAAGGTGGAGATTCTGGGGACGTACAGAGGGGGACCATCAGCACAGCCTATAGTGAGAAAGAGACTTTTTCAGAGAACCAGATCTTGAAAGGTGAATTAGTTATGACCATGGAAGAAATGAAGGAAACATACAAGAGATGGGTGACAGGGACAAAGTACCCTAGAGCTCAGAGAATCATCCCAGAACCAATCTGGGGACCTACTTCCTTTTAGAAGTTAGATGGAGATAGCCCAAATAGCCCAGTCACCAGAATAACACCCCCCCAACACTGTTCCAATAGCCGTATATACCCATTGACTCCCTGTGTGTCTAGGGGACTACCAAGGACCCAGTCTATACTGAGTCTTCCACACCTTCCCGCTCATCCCTCCAGGGAAGGCCCAACCTCAGGACAACCTGAGGACAAACAGAGTCTGCCAGGATTGGGGACACACACTAAGCCAGTGACATATCCTGGGTGGGCTGCACTGAAGGTGCTATTATGAAACCTGAGCCTAGCTTAGAAAGGATCACAAGTGACATAGCCTCACTTCTTCCCCAACACTGGTCCAGGCCATGTCGTGTCGCTACATTCCCCTCATATAAAGTCAGCGGTACCCCAGCTGGAGCAGGAGGCAGTTAGTTACAGTTACCTGAGTCCCCACCGGCTTGCAGACCTAATCCCCCCAGCTTTCCTGAGAACGGCTCTGCTGTTCTTGGCTGAGGGCCCCTGCTGAGCCTGGCACAGCCTGGGCGCCATGCCCACCTGTGAGTGAGAGCTTGGCGGTGGTCCAGCCTGGGCAATGGACATCATGAAGAGGTAGAACGAAGGCCCAGGCAGGCAGCAGGGGCCTAGCTTAGGCTCTGGTCAGTGGCTTTGCATCAAGAGGTTGGACTTACTCCGAAGCCCCCCGCCCCTTGTCCAATGGAAATCACAAACACCCCTCACAGCTTACCTGGCAACGCTCACGGACAGATACTGCACTCCCCACTTTCTGAAACCAATCAGGGCTTCCCAAGAGAGACCGAGCCTGAAGAATTAGAGGAAAGCCTTGGCCCCCCCTCCCCTAACAGGCCTCCATTGATTCTCCAACATGTTCTCGGCTTTGAGCCAAGTAAAAAGAGTTCTCCGTTTGGGACCCTTCCCACCGGTCAGGTTTCTTGGAGAGGCCCGGCGCCAGCAAGCTGAGGGGAAGCTGCGGGGAGGGAAGAGACTAACAGCGGCTCGGAGCTACCCTAGGGCAGGCATACACAGCACACTTTAGTTCCTCTGCTCCTCTCTGTCAGAAGAGGAAACTGAGGCTCGGGAGAGTGGCCTATGCGAGATCATGGAGCAGAGAGTGAAGCAGCAAGGCCTGCTAGGGCCAGAAAGGGAGAGAGATGATGGGCGTGGCTGAGTTGGGAGAGTGGTTAACTGGCGTGCACGATACCTGCCCTGTGTTCAATACCTCCTCAAACCCACATACACTGGGTGTGGTAGTTGCATATCTCTAATCCTGGCACAGGAGGTTTAAGTGGAAGGATCGGGAATTTAAGGTCATCCCTGGCTATACAGCAACTTTGAAGCGAACCTAGGCTCCGTGAAACCCTGTCCAAAAAAAAAAAAAAAAAAAAAAAAAAAAAAAAGGAGGGGCCAGGAGAGGGGCAGAGACACCAACCGGGAAGGTGGAATCCAGGGAAAGAGCGAGTGACACGGACTGTCTCAGAAGAAGCAAGACAGCACAGCAGGGCAGACCAGGGGACATGCTGCTGACTGCTACCTAAAGGGACCCTGAAGACTTTTCACAGGCTGGTCGCAAGCCTGCAAGCCTGCTGCCTCAGTAAAAGCTGTGGTTACAGGCATGCGCCATCACACCCAGCCAGATAACACAGAACTCAGGGTATATCCAATTAGACTTTAATCAGCACCGTATTGTCAATGTCCAGCACAGGCCCAGGAATACCAGTAGATGCTCAGCTAACATCTAAAGAATAGCTAGGTGTGATGGTGGCTGCCTGGAATCCCAGCATCCCAGAGGCCAAAGCAGGAGGGTAATGCATCCAAGGCTAGTTAGTATTGGCTACATAGTGAGGACTAGGTAATCCCAGGCTTTATAGCAAGATGTTGTCTTGCAGGAGAGAGAGAGAGAGAGAGAGAGAGAGAGAGAGAGAGAGAGAGAGAGAGAGAGAGAGGGAGACCCTGCCTCAAAAAGATAAGGCAGAGAGTAATAGAAGAGAGAGAGCACCTGATACCCTCCTCTGGTTTCTACAGGCATGAGAGCACAGGCATACATGCACACATACACACATGCACAGATGCACACACACACACATACATGCACACTCACATTCACACAAACATACATGCACACATGGACACGTTCACAACAAACCTGTATACCACACTCACACACATCCATCCATCCATTCTCTCAAATCCACATACACAGGTTGCACACACCCAAAACCACACAGCAGAGTTGAGTGTCTCTCTGTTCCTAAACAAGCAGCACAAATTTCATTCCTGACTATTACTAAGTCGTTTCCATTCCGTTCAGAGTCAATCTTGGTGGGGGACAAGATCGAGGTCAATCGAGACACAACTCCCACCTCTTGCTCTCACACCTGCAGAGCTGGAACCCCCTCGGGATCTTAATTAACACTACCTAAAGAGCTACTGCCCTCCAAGCATGTCAGGCGATGAAACCTCTTAAACTTCTGACCCTTAAACAGGCTGAACTTGGGGCTATACACTTGTCATTCCACCTATTTACTCAGGACAATCAAGAGTTGACGTTCTGGCCAGGTGGTGGTGGCACACACCTTTAACCCCAGCATGCAGGAGGCAGAGGCAGGTAAATCTATAAGTTCAAGGCCAGCCTGGCCTAGACAGGAAGTTTCAGGACAGCCAGGGCTACACAGTGAAATCCCATCTCGAATCCCATCCCTCTCCCCTGAGTAAAGAGTTTACATTCTAGATATACTATAGAGTGAATTCAAGACCAAGCCTGGCAATTTAGTAAGACCCTGCCTCAAAATGGAAAGTAAAGACACCTGAAGTCCTGTCTTCCATAGGTTCTCG
>NW_021604614.1:2395620-2400420 GCF_004785775.1 Grammomys surdaster
AGAGAGAGAGAGAGAGAGAGAGAGAGAGAGAGAGAGAGAGAGGGAGACCCTGCCTCAAAAAGATAAGGCAGAGAGTAATAGAAGAGAGAGAGCACCTGATACCCTCCTCTGGTTTCTACAGGCATGAGAGCACAGGCATACATACACACATACACACATGCACAGATGCACACACACACAGACATGCACACTCACATTCACACACACATACATGCACACATGGACACGTTCACAACAAACCTGTATACCACACTCACACACATCCATCCATCCATTCTCTCAAATCCACATACACAGGTTGCACACACCCAAAACCACACAGCAGAGTTGAGTGTCTCTCTGTTCCTAAACAAACAGCACAAATTTCATTCCTGACTATTACCAAGTCGTTTCCATTCCGTTCAGAGTCAATCTTGGTGGGGGACAAGATCGGGGTCAATCGAGACACAACTCCCACCTCTTGCTCTCACACCTGCAGAGCTGGAACCCCCTCGGGATCTTAATTAACACTACCTAAAGAGCTACTGCCCTCCAAGCATGTCAGGCGATGAAACCTCTTAAACTTCTGACCCTTAAACAGGCTGAACTTGGGGCTATGCACTTGTCATTCCACCTATTTACTCAGGACAATCAAGAGTTGACGTTCTGGCCCGGTGGTGGTGGCACACACCTTTAACCCCAGCATGCAGGAGGCAGAGGCAGGTAAATCTATAAGTTCAAGGCCAGCCTGGCCTAGACAGGAAGTTTCAGGACAGCCAGGGCTACACAGTGAAATCCCATCTCGAATCCCATCCCTCTCCCCTGAGTAAAGAGTTTACATTCTAGATATACTATAGAGTGAATTCAAGACCAAGCCTGGCAATTTAGTAAGACCCTGCCTCAAAATGGAAAGTAAAGACACCTGAAGTCCTGTCTTCCATAGGTTCTCGAAGAAGAAGAAGAAGAAGAAGAAGAAGAAGAAGGAGGAGGAGGAGGAGGAGGAGGAGGAGGAGGAGGAGGAGGAGGAGGAAGAGGAGGAGGAGGAGGGAAAGAGAAATTAAATAATTTAATGTAATTAAATTTAAAGAGAATGCCAGAGATCTAGGCCAACGGTAGAGAGAGTCCTTCCCTAGTATCCCCCAGTGAGGGCCTGAGGGCTTGGCTTGTAAGTAGAGCATTTGCCTAGCATTCATGAGGCTCTGGAATACCCAACACTGAAAACGGGGAAGGGGAGTTTTCTCTAAATGACAGGAGAGAGACGATTGGAAAGACACTATGGGCTATGGCAGGGTTTGGGGGAATTTAGGGGAATAGGTGGGGAGACTCCTGGGACATTCCCAGTCACAGTCCGGAGACCCTCAGAGTGGCATGAGCAGGTGGACCCCCTGTGGAATAAGAAGTCAGCATGGAGAAGGAATTGCACACTCCGTCTTGTTTCCTGAATCTTGGCAGACATTAGAACCAGCTCTCAGGCTGCAAACCACTGGCTTTTATTAATCCCAGGGCCTGGAGGAAGGGCTGTGGCTGTGGAGACAGGCTTTGCAGCTAGTGACCCAAAGGGAAGCATACTTTCCAAACCCAAGTTTGGCCCGAGTCGGGTGACATTTTTAATGTTCTGTTGGCACACACCGTTGTCCTAGATGTGAAAGGTTAAGCTAGTTGGCTTCTGGAATAAAATAGAGAATGCTAGTGTAATCTTCGGGTAGGCAAGGGTTGGTTTGTTTTGCTTTGTTTTGTGACAGGGTCTCATGGAACCCGGGCTGGCCTTAAACTCGCTATGTAGCCGAGGACTTTGAACTAATCCTCCTGCCTCCACCTCCAAGTACTGGTATTATTGGTATGCACAACCGTAGTTTATACAGGGCTGGGGATGAAACCCAGAACTTTGTACATGTTGGGCAAGCACTCTTCCAAAGGGGCTACGTCCTCAGCCTTCTCTCCCTCTCTGTGTAGCTCATGCAGTAACCCCCCCCACACACATACACATACACACACACACACCTCCGCTTCCATCTCCCAAGTGGGGATGGCAGGTGTGTACTGCTAGGCCTTACCCAAAGCGTTTTAAAGCAGGAAACAAAAAGATGCTAATGTTAGAGGAAAAATGATCAATTTGATGTCTTTAAACATCAAGGAGATGCGGTGGGGTGGTGTCTCGGTCCATAAAGTGCTCAGCACAGGGACCTGAATCCAGTCTCCCAGAACTCTCATTAAAAAATAAATAAAAATTATAGGCGGACACTGTAGCAGAGCTTGCAGTCTTCGAGCTGGAGACGTGGAGACAAATCCCTTAGGAGTCACTGGCCAGCCAGCCTAGCCTGTTTGTCAAGTTCCAGTTCAATGGAAGATTTAGTCTCTAAATGCAAAGAGAAGATACCTGAGGAAGGACAGCCAGATAGTCCACTGGCCTCCACGTACACCTGCACATGTACAGACACGCACACGCACATGCACACACACACACACGTATATGTATATGTATAATATGTACTGAGAATGGGCGCACATGTCTGTAATTCCAATACTTTGGAAGCTTAAGGCAGGAGTAACATGACTTTGAGGTCATCCTGGGCTGTATAGCAAGGTCATAGCTCACAAAGAAAATTTCACCAGGTGATGGTAATGCACACCTTTAGACCCAGCCCTTGGGAGGCAGAGGCAAGTGGGATCTCTCTAAGTTCCAGGTCAGCTAGGGCTATTACACAGAGAAACCCTGTCTCCAAAACAAAGACAAAACCAAAAACCAAAACAAAAGAGAAAACAACAACAATAACTTGAGAACCAAGGATGGTAGCTCGAATCTGTAATCCCAGCACTCAAGGATAAGGCTAAATTACTGAAAGTTCAAGGCCAGTTTAATGAAATTAAGGCCTTCCTAAATTATATCCTTCCATTCATCTTTCCTAAACATCCACCCATTCACCCATCCACTCATCCATCCATCTATCCACCCACCCACCCCATTAACTCTCTGGAGCTATGACTAGTGCATAGAGTGCTTGTCCAGCAAGAACAAGAACCTAGGTTTGATCTCTAGCCCCATACAAACCAGGCATGGTGGTGCACACCTTCCTAATTACATTTCCAGAGGGTCACATGCTCTCTTCTGGCCCTTTCGGGTACCAGGCCCACATACGGTACACACACACATGCAGGCAAACATTCATACACATAAAATAAATATACAATAATTTTTTAAAAATTTAAAAACAGGCTGCTGAGATGACTCTGCAGGTAAAGGCACTTGCCCTGCAAGTCTGGAAATCTGAGTTTGATCCCCAGAATCCACATAAAAGTAGAAACTAGAACCAACACCAGAAAGTTGTCCTCTGACCTCTACGTACATGCTATGACATGCATGACCGTGTATGTGTGTGTGTCAGCACACTCATCCAAGTAGTAATGGTGACACATTTAATTTTTTTAAAAAGTTACTTTGTGGGGCTGGAGAGATGGCTCAGCGGTTAAGAGCACTGACTGTTCTTCCAGAGGTCCTGAGTTCAAATCCCAGCAACCACATGGTGGCTCACAACCATCCGTAATGAGATTGGATGCCCTCTTCTGGTGTGTCTGAAGACAGCTACAGTGTACTCATAAATAAAATAAATAAATCTAAAAAAAAAAGTTACTTTGTCATCAAATATAGTGGCCATCTCTGTAATTAAGCACGTCATAGGCAGATCCAACAGGTCAGTGAGTGCAAGGCCAGCCTGGAACACATAAAAGAATCTTAAAAAGAAAAAGAAAAACAGAATCACGTGCTACTGATAGAGGACCATGGCAACACCTCCATCATTGTTTGAAGATTAGACCAGTTACCATAGTGACCAACAGGTAACAGGGATGCAGCCGAGCCTGGGACCAGAAGCTCCAACACCTGTTGAGAAAGACAGGAAACCACAGGCACTATCTGAAAGCTATTTTCTTTCTCTTTATTTTATTTTCTTATTTTATTTTCTTTATTTTTAGACAGAGTTTCACTATTATGTGGCTCTGGCTGTCCTGGAACTCTCTCTATGTAGACGAGGCTGGTCTTGAACTCTACAGAGATCCATCTTCCTCTGGGGTCAGATCCCCAACGACCAGGTAAAAGCTAGGCATAGAGGCAGGCATTTGTATCCCAGCGCTGGAAGGCAGAGACAGATTGCTCGCTAGAACCCACTGGCCTGCAGGTCTCACTAGCTGGGGAGCTCCAGGCTCAGTGAAAGAAAGACCTTGTCTCAAACAAGAGCCACAGAGGAAGACACTAGACATTTACCTCTGACCTCCATGTGCATGAGCACAAATGTGCACACGTATGTAGACATGCATTCACATATACAAACACACACACACACACATATATATGTATGAATGTATACATACAACACAGAGATGCATATACACACAATAAAACATGATAGCGGTCATTCAAAAAGAATCCCAGGTCCCTCGCTTCAAAAACCAAATAGCGACAGACACCAGAACAAGACACGGTGACTATTTTTTTCCCTTGACAATAACATAAAAGCCATAGGTCTTTGGTGAAAATCGTACTTCCAATTTTGTTTGACCTTTTCCAATCCAGTTTTATTGGGTACAATGTTCTCTCAAACTGAACGTGGTGGCAGCTGTCTCCGTGATCAGGACAGGGAATGGGACATAGTGGGCTAGGTCACTAAGCTAGACCACTCTATAAGTTAGTTACATCAAAAGCATTTTGCACGTATGGTTTATGATGAGGCCATTGGGGTGGAATGCCAAGAAATCCAGGAGAATCTGCAAACAGTAGTGTGGTGCACACGGTTCCATAACCCGCACACAGTGGTGTGGTGCACACGG
>NW_021604614.1:2400430-2406292 GCF_004785775.1 Grammomys surdaster
GTTCCATAACCCGCACACAGTGGTGTGGTGCACACGGTTCCATAACCTGCGTACAGTAGTGCGGTGCCCACGGTTCCATAACCTGCGTACAGTGGTGCGGTGCACACGGTTCTATAACCTGTGTACAGTGGTGCGGTGCACACGGTTCTATTCAGGGTGGAGCCTTGCACCTGGTGCTTGAGGTCACCAGCCCCCTTGTGTCCTCTACTCTAACATGAGCTGTTTTCTATTTGTGTGTGCCTGTGTGCGTGTGCTGAGCGCTCCTGTGGGTGGGGGTGCACATATGTGTGCATGCATTGGGTGTGTATGCACGTGTGTGCTTGTGCGTGTGGGGCTGGGGATGTGGCTCAGAGGGTAGAGTGCTGGCCCACTATGCACAAATCCCTGGGTTCCTTCCGCACACGCAGGAGAGACTTAGAGAGAAGAGAGAGAGCAGAGATTTAGAGAGAGAGAGATTGACAGATTGAGAGGGAGAGGGAGGAAGGAGGAGGAAAGGAAGGGGGGACAGACAGACAGACAGACAGACAGACTGACTGACTGACTGACTGACTGACTGACTAGGGAGAAACTAGAGTGCAGAAAAAGATCCTTCATTAAATCCTCGCGCACAATCTGCGAAGCCGAACTCTGTCTTCTGACTCCTCACTGCTTTAAGCAGAGAAGCAGGCAGGATCTGCCCCCCGGGAAGCGCCCCACAGCAGGCAGCTGCGTGGGTGGCCTGAAAGGCAAAGGCCCTTTGCTGGGTCAAGGCTGTCTGCACCCTGCCTGCTTTTGAATAAAGCAAATCCTGCTAGGAACCAGGAATGGCTCTGGGGACTCCTCCTCCAGGGAGTGTCGCGATTGCCTCTCTATCTGTACAGATTCTAACTCTTGGTTCGGAAGACTCAGGGTTCTCAGGGTCCTCTCTGACTGCCTCCCCTTGGAGGACAGATCCTGACTGAAGACAGGAATGCGGAACCAGAAGAGGGGAGCTCCGCTAAGCAGGAACCACTGGACAGCCTCCCCGGCCTACCCTGCATCCTGGCAGCTGCACTTACTACCCCCTGGGACCCGCCTGGCGCCACAGGGATCAGACCAGTTGAGGGTTCCGGGCATGGGTGGAGGGTGCTACCCTGGGCAGGGAGCAGCTAAACGTGATGTGGGGATGGAGACCAGTAAAATGCAGGAGGAAGTGAACCCCACACCCTGCAGGCAGTTTTCCCATCCCAGGCACTTGGAAAGGCTCCTGGGCACGCAGCAGGCAGGGGAGACGGCAAGAGATAAGCACCCTGGGCAAGGGAGAAGACACGGGCTGGCATGTGGTGGCGTGCATATGAACTTCAACCCTACTAGTTAATGGTACCCCAGGGGATCCACCGCTCTGCCTCTGATCCTCCTAAGAACCTAAGGAAGCTAGGTTTATGGCCTCCAGGTCCTGCGCAGAGTAAATGCTCCCCAGAGATTTGCACAGTGCCTTTATAGTCATTGGAAAGGCCAGGACATTGAAACAGGGCCTCCCTACATTGATCGGTACTGGACTCGAACTCATGATCCTTCTGCTTCCATCTCTCGGAGCTGGGATTAAAGGCATGCACCATCACTTCTGCTGCCACAGATTCTTTGACTGACTCCGAGTCTGTTTCCTGCCTTGCACAGCTGGGTAGCTACCCTTTATGCCAGGGTGAGAGGCTGTCCATCTTGAATCCCTCTCTCCCCTCTTGGTTCATTTTCAAGTGCCATCCCAGGTAGAAGCCAAAAGCCTGAGCCGATAACTTTCTTATAAATTAAGAACAAGTATCAGGGGCTGGAGAGATAAGTCAGTGGCTGACGGCCCCTGTTTCTCTTGCAAAGGACCCAGGTTCAGTTCTCAGCACCCAGCATTCATAGGCTAAAGGAGAGGGATCTGAAGTCTGGGGCCAGCCTGAGCTACATAGCAAGACTCCATTTCAAAATAATAACATGGCAGGGAGTTGGGCATGGTGGAACACATCTGTGATTCCAGCACATCAGAGGCTGAGGCAGGAGAATCTCAATTTGGAGGCCAGCCTGAACTACACTGTGAGACTTGGTATCAAAAGAAAATGGGGGTAGGGGTGGTAGAGGATAGTGGAAGGGTTGAGTGTGTGAGGTGCTTGTACCCATATGAACAAAGCCAGGAAAGGTGGCGTGGGCTTTGCTTTGCCTCTCAGAGCTGAGAAGGTGGCAGCAAGGGAATGCCTAGGTCTTGTTGGCCAGCCAACCTAGCCTAATTCACAAGCTCCAGGCTCAGTGATGAAGATGCTGATGTCTGGCTTCCACATGCATACCCATTCATGTGCATACACACTTACAGATACATGTGCACACATACAAACACGTAACACCCATCAACACACACACTCACACACACGTGCACACATGCATCCCAAAGGGGCATCAAGAACTAAAGACACATGATGTTCTGAGGCTAAAAGCATTCCATTCTCCTAGAAGTGTCCCTAGAATTCCATTCTCTTAGAAGTGTCCCCAGAGGTGGTTCAGACTTAAGCGGTCCAACTTCAACAAGACTCCTGTGCAGTCTTAGCCTCTACGGAAGCATACAGGCTCCAGAAGCGTGGGAGAGGTCAGAAGACCGGGGTGTGGACCAGTTGGTAGAGGGCTTGCTTAGCATCCACAACCCTGGTCTCCAGAACAGGGTGTGGTGGTGCACACCTGCAAGACCAGCACTTGGGAGGTGGAGGCGGGAGAAACAGATGGTCAAGGTCGTCCACCACTACCCAGCAAGTTCAAAACCAGCTTGGGCTACATGAGACTCTGTCTCAAAATAAATAAACATAGGATGAGGGGGTGCTGACAAGGCAGGAGACCCCTGTCCTCAGGGGATGCCTAGATTTGGGGCTCGGGTGGAGGGTGCAAGAGTAACTGTAGTGGAATTTGTAGTCAGCCTATCTCCACATGACAAGGGCTTAGAGTTAAAGTTAAATAGATCTAAGGAGATGAGAACTGAGCTTTCTCTGAGGGTGTGTAGACAGGCCTCCTAACCCCTCTGTTTATAAGCTGGGATAATAATATCCCCGATCAAAACTAGAGATGTGTTCTCTGTAAACTGTTAAGTGTCAAACACATGAAAGACGTGTTCTGGACTCCTCCGTTCTGTGTCCCTTGGGGAGGGGGTGCACAGAGCCTGGTTTGTTATGTTCTGCTCCCCCAGACAGCAGCAGACAGACAGTTCGTGAGGCGATATGAAAACAGCCAGTCCGGGACACCCACCCCCTGGGCTCACACCGGCCAATGACCCAGACTGACAAATGATTCAGACACACAAACAGCCGGGTCTGAGAGAAAGTGCTGGGCTGCTGGGTCAGAAACAGGCTGTGCAGCAGCCAGGGCATCCCAGGGCAGCAGTGGAGGGAAGACGAACGTGTTTGTGGGAAGGGAGTCCTTTCTACACCTGCCTTTCAGGAGGCTGCCATCTTCTATGTCAGTTTGCCAAATGGTGTCATGGACTGTATCCACAGATATGACTCGTTGTTTGACTGTTGATGCTTTTCTTTTGTTTTCTGTGACATCAGGGATGGTACCCAGGGATTGGCATATACTACTAGCCAAGTTGCTCTACCACTAAAGCATATACCTAGTTTCTCAATGAAAGATTGTAGGCAAGCATTTTGTCGCTGAGCCATACCCTTAGCAGTTCACCAGGAAATTCTAGGCAGGTGCTCTACCACTGAGCCACGCCCCCAGCCCCTCACTGGGGGATTCTAGGCAGGGGCTCTACCACTGAGCCACGCCCCCAGCCCCTCACTGGGAGATTCTAGGCAGATGCTCTACCACTGAGCCACGCCCCCAGCCCCTCACTGGGGGATTCTAGGCAGATGCTCTACCACTGAGCCACACTCCCAGGCTTCTATTATTATAATTCTATTTTAAGTCAAGTTCTCACTATGTAGCTCAGGCTGGCCTGGAGCTCACAGTCATCCATGCTGGGGTTATAGCCACCTCAGCTGGTCCCCAGGCTCCATTTTGCTGTAAGTCCTCACAGAGAAGGATCTGCATGCAATTATCTTTGCACCCCATCCATCATAGTTTGCCCCCACCCTAACTTGTCCCCCCTTAGTCTAAACCTTCATTTTCTTCTGCCATTGGCCATTGCCCCCCCCCAGAGTTATTGAACCATTAAAAGTAGCTAGTCCAAAAGAAGATAAACTCTAAATGTAAAACACAGCAGCTTCAAGAGTTAGGACAAAAAGCAGAATGTATAATGTCTTATGACTGCAAAATGGTAATTCCAAGTGTATTAGTTCAATATAGCATATTATTAAAAATTACTGTTTACTTTAGCTTTCTTAATATTACATTTATTTATTTTGTGTGTGTGTGTACATACATGTGCGTACACACCACATTCTGCATGTGAAGGTCAAATGACAACTTCTGGGAGTGAATCTTACTTTCCACCTTATGAGTTACAGGAATCGAACTCAGATCCTCAGGTTTAACAGCAAGCCCCTTTACCCACTGAGCCATATTACCAGCCTGGGCTTCTTTTATCTTATTAGGCTACTAGGATATTTAAAAATCAGAGAGAAGAGCTGGACTTAGTGGTACACACCTGTAATTCCTCTACTGAAAGAGACTGGGAGAGGAGCATCTCAGATTCAGGGCCAGCCCAGGTTATATGGTTTAACTGGGTGTCAGGAAACTGAGACTATGGCTCAGTTGGTAGTATTTGCCTGAAGTTCTGGATCTCATTCCTATCACCACAAAAATTCTAAAATATAAATACTCACTAGTAATTAAAATAAATCCAAAGGGAAATCAGTCCCTTGCGTGTGACCAGAAGCTGGGGGAAAGCTGGTTCTGTCCTTGGATCTCGGTCTCAACGATTCCTTATTTCCTTTCCAAACCTCAGTACGAAAATTCATGTTCTCCACTAATGTAACCTGTTAACTCAATTTCCTCTGGGATTGGCTAAGAGGTGGGATTAGCTCTTGCTCTCACTAAAGTATGCATGACTGCCAGCAGGTCTTCAGTTTCCCAAAGAAAGGGTGCTTACTGATTTCAGTTCTGCCCAGGCTAGCCCCAAAACTGTGGCTGTCCCTCTCACTAAACCAAGATCCCATGGAGCAGTGTGATCTTAACAATGTATTCTATGGACAAGAAAGAAAAGCCAAGGCCTATCCTCAGGATTCAGAAGGTCCTGATCCACAATCCCACACTGTCATACAGACGACATACACGCAGGCAAAACACCAATGCACATAAAATAAAGATAAATTATTGTTTTAAAGAAATTGTGGTAAAGATGCTCTCCACAGTTGATGGCTCCTGGCAGAAGTCCTGTGGCATTCTCCACCTGCAGTTCCTGGAGGTCTCATTGGTACACAGCGAGGCTGCTGGGTCCTTCCATCTGGCGGCCATGATAGCACCTCACTGTGGAAGTGATAGAAAGGAAAAACCCGAACTGAGCCCAAAGGAACCTGTTCTATGGCTCTTCAAAGAGGTTCAAGGAGCAAAGTGAAAGACATGTCAGGAGCTGTAGACTCGCCAACAAATGCCCAGCATCCCAATCTCAGTAGCAGCCTAGGGGCTGGGGAGCCCGGGCCAGTCAGGGAAGGAAGGCTAAGGAGGTTAAACTGGTCATACAGGGATTGGGACGGACGAGGAACGGTAGTGCATCCCTGACATCCTAGCCACTCGGGAGACTGAGATGAGAGAATCAAATCTTAAGGCCAGCTTGTGCTACCTATTAATCAAGTTCAAAACTATCCTGTGCCACTTAGCAAAACTCTGTCTTGAGATAAAAAGTTAAAAAAAAAAAAAAAAGCTAAGGGTGTAGGTCAGTAGTAAAGGATCAGCCTAGAATCCCCCAGTGAGGGGCTGGGGGCGTGGCTCTGTGGTAGA
>NW_021604614.1:2406302-2411131 GCF_004785775.1 Grammomys surdaster
GCCTAGAATCCCCCAGTGAGGGGCTGGGGGCGTGGCTCTGTGGTAGAGTACCTGCCTAGAATCCCCCAGTGAGGGGCTGGGGGCGTGGCTCAGTGGTAGAGCTCCTGCCTAGAGTCCCCCAGTGAGGGATGGGGGTGTAGCTCAGTGGTAGAACCCCTGCCTAGAGTCCCCCAGTGAGGGGCTGGGGGCGTGGCTCAGTGGTAGAGCCCCTGCCTAGAATCCCCCAGTGAGGGGCTGGGGGCGTGGCTCAGTGGTAGAGCCCCTGCCTAGAATTCCCCAGTGAGGGGCTGGGGGCGTGGCTCAGTGGTAGAGCCCCTGCCTAGAACCCCCCAGTGAGGGGCTGGAGGCGTGGCTCAGTGGTAGAGCCCCTGCCTAGAATCCCCCAGTGAGGGGCTGGGGGGCGTGGCTCAGTGATAGAATGTCTGTCTAACCAATGCTATTCCCCAGATGTTATCCCCAGTACTATAGAAGAAAGAAACAGAATGAAACTGCTAAAAATTATCTGAATGGCTACTGAGGGTCTCTGTACAAATCACGGATGTTCTCAGAGCCACACGGAACCTGTACACCCTGTCTCTCCAGCTAGAGCACCGAAGGAGCAGGATCCCATCATAGACTTTGCCCAAATGACTCTCCCGGTGCCCCTCCGTCTACAGCGAGCTGGGGACGCAGCGGACATCAGAGTTTGTCAATGATCTTGGTCAAGGGCGCCCAGCCATGCTTGGAGAGTAGTTTCGTAAATGAGCTCATTTCTTCTGTCTGCTATCCAGAGAGGTGGCACCCAGCACTTGAGGATGGCTGAATTTTTGGAATGTTCGAGCAACTGGCTAATGAATGGATGTCAGTCCATGACTGGCATCCCTCGCCTTTGCTTTATCCGTGCATGTGCGGTGCTAACTTACATGGATAAGCCGTGCAGAGAATCCGGGGCCGTGTACCCGTCGCAGGTACACGGAGCCTCTGTAGCACATGTGGGGCAAGCTAACACACTGAGTTCAAGAGGACAAAAGCTGGGGCACGAAGCAGGGCCCTGGCCCAGCAGGCTGAAGCCTATTCTAGTAATTCCTCCCTCTATACCTCTCCTGAATCCCCACAGTAAACCTCTCCTGCTGGCTCCAGCCTCTTTCCCAGTCCTGGAATTAATAAAGCTCCAAGCAGACTGTGGTTTGCAAGTCTGCGAGCCAGTTCCTGCCCTCGTCACTGCTCCGAGAGGAGTGGGGCCCAGCTCCCCACCAGAACCCCTGCTCTGCTCCACCCAGGACTTGGAGCCTCATCATGCCCATGGCCTGGTCCCTGTCCCCATCAAGGGCTGGGCTGGGGACTTTAGGATCTTGTAATCTGTGCACCCAGGGCATCCCCAAACTTAACACACTACATAAGATCTGCATATATGCTTTGTTTCTACATGGTTTGTGCTCTCTCTCTCTCTCTCTCCTTCTCTCTCTCTCTTAGTTTCTCACTCATGTTTTGGTTCTTTTTTTTATTTTTAGGGTTTTTTTAAGGGTCTCATGTAGCCCAGGCTGGCCTCAGAGTCACTACATAACATAGATGACTCTGGACGTCTGGTCCTGCTGCCTCTGCCTCCCAAGATCTGAGATTCCAGGATGTACCCATACAGCCACCTCTTTGCTTTTTAAGATCGGGTATTACAAAGGAGCCCAGGCTAACCTGCAACTTGCTATATAGCTCAGGCTGGTATCAAACTCTCTCCTCTGGTCATTAAAATGGTTCAGGGAGTAAAGGAAGCTTCCTGAATAGCCTGATGACCTGAGTTCAAGTCCCAGGACCTACTTGGTGGAAGCAGTGAACCTGTTTCTGCAAGTTGTCTTCTGATCCCTGCAGGCATGCCATGCCACGTGCACACACAATGAAACTAAATGCTGTGACCTCCTGCTCCAGCCACCCAAGTGCCATGCCAAGCTGTGAGATGATCTTCATATCATGTCTCCCTTTCCCAAAATTCTGGTGATGCCTTGAGCAGTAGATCATGGGAAAGGGGGAGATTGTCTAAGATCTCCGACTAACACAGTTGAGCCAGACAGCTACACCACAAACAGGGGCAGGAATTGTAGACCTAGCTTCGGTCATGGTACTGTTGGTACCAAATGGATACAGAACTATCCTAGTTAAGGATACTTGACATCAGCTAACAGATGAGATAGGCGAACTCTACAGAGAAGCCATCCCAGACAGCAGAAAGTGCTGGAACTAGCTAGCTACAGAGGTACACAATTATCATCCCAATACTCAGGAGGTCGAGTCAGGAGGATCTGGAGTTCAAGGCCAGCCTGGGTTATATTGGGAGGCTATAGGCATCTAGGAAGGAAGGGAGGAAGAGAGGGAAAGGAGGGAGGGAGGAAAGAAGAAAGAAGAGGAAGGGAGAGGAAAGGAGACAGAAGGAGGAAGGAAAGAAGGAAGGAAGGAAGGAAGGAAGGAAGGAAGGAAGGAAGGAAGGGGGAAGAAGGAAGACATAGGAAGGGGGAGAAGGAAAGAGTAGAAGGAATTATGGGAGAAGAAATGGAAGGAAAGAGGAAACAAAGGAGGATGGGAAGGAGAGAGAAAGAAGGAGGAGGAAGAGGGAGGAAGAAAACAGGAAGAAGAGGAGGAGGAAGAGGAGGAGGAGGAAGAAGAAGAAAAAGAAGAAGGAAGAGGAGGAAGAGGAGGGGGAGAAGGAGAGGGAGAGGAAGAGGAAGAAGAGGAAGCAGAAAAAGAAGAAGCAGCAGCGGTGACAAGGAACCCAAAAATTAGCCTCAGATCCACGTAAGCACCTGCTTTTGATCCCCCGCCCCACCCCCGCGAACTCTGTCAGCTTTGCAGACTCCTCTATGCCCTGAGCTGGAAAAGGTATCTTTAACTCACCCCTCTGCACCACCTCCTGCAAGAGAAAAACTCTAGGACCTGGACTTTTTCTTCTAACCAACTATGACCTGTATACAGCAACCAACCATCTCCGTCTCTTGTTCTCCAGTACTCCATATACATGCAGGAGTCTGAGAATGACATAATCTTTCCCCTTGCCCACACCCTCACATTCCCTAAAGCCTCCCAGGGTCCCCATATGCTCAGCGACAGGGTGGCCAGCACACTGATTGCGAGCTTTCCTGGAGGGTTGTCTCTGCTGTTTCAGCAAAGGCTGCCCCCTTCTGGCAAGCAGAGGAATAGCATCTTCAAGGCTTCCCAGAGCCGCCAAGAGAATCAGTTTCCAGATGCAGGCGACTGCACTGGACAGGTGGTGAACAAACAAGAACTAGAAAAATGATTAAAAGTCATCTGCACAGGGCTCCCACCTCCGTGCTCCCTTACAGGCACCTAGGACCCAGTATGACCTCTGTTGGACACTGTGGTTTGCTCGGGGTGGTGCAAAACTGTGCCCATGGCCCGTACAGAATCAACCAATACCTTATGCAAGGATCATCTTTGAACCCTAGGGAGACACTAAATACATGGCTTTCCCTCCCAAGCCACTCGCCTGACCTCAGCCTCTTGGTCTGTGCAACCATAGACCCTAGACTTATCCAACACCCTTTCAAACAGATGGCTAAGACCTTGTCTCAACCACGATGAACTAGATCGTATGTCAAGGTCTCTCGTCTGTCCCTAAAATGCCCTATGGTGCTATGCCCATCCGATTTTCTCTCCCAGACAATTCTGCAGACCTTGAACTCTATAGGCAGACTCTGTTAGCCCCATCAACCTACCCAATCTACTTTTTGGGTAAAGTCTGTCTCTAGCCAGGCTTGGGGGTGTCGGGGTGTCTGCAGGGCCAGGGTGGGAGCTGAGGCGCGGGACAGCTGGCCTGTGTCCCCACACTGGGCCTGGGGCCCAGGCAGAGGGGCGGGGGCCTGGCTACTCCAGCCTTGGCTAGGGCTGGGATTTTTTGGCTGGGCTGCCTGGGCCCTCCCTCCCGCTTCCTCTCCAGAGGGCTGTCCTGGCAAAGTCCCCCTCGCACTTTCTGGCGGGAACAGGGCCAGGAGCAAGCAAACAGCTACAGAGGGAAAGCGGGAAAGCGATGGGGGGGAAAGCAGTGCACGCGCGCGTCAGTGTGTGTGTGTATGTGTGTGTGTGTGTGTGTGTGTGTGTGCAGGAAAATAGACCCATGGTCCAGGCAGATTCAGCCTAGGAGACTTGCAAGCCTGGCCTTTCGTAATTGCCCCCTCCCCCGCGGCCCCCTCCCCCAGCTCCCCCTCCTCCCGCCCTCCTCCCACCCGCCCTCTCTCCCTCCCTTCTTCCCTCACAGCAGCCTACCAGGCAGCAATTACGCTTTGGGGATAAAACGAGGCGCAGAGAGCAGGCTGGGGCAGTCCTCCCCGAGATGGCGGGTCTGACAGCGGCAGTCCCGCAGCCTGGCGTCTTGCTGATCCTCTTGCTCAACCTCCTCCATCCCGCGCAGCCTGGAGGTAAGGGGCCCCTCACCGGTCCCACGCTGCCCCTGGCTGGTCCCACGCTGTCCACAATCTGCTGGACTCTGCCGACCAGGTGGCAAGACTGATGGGGAATCCCGGAGATGGATGAGCCCTTCACCACCAGATCCCCTCTCTTCGAGGCAGGGAGGGTCCTGAGAACTGTCTCCTCTTGGAAGCGAGCTCCACGTTAGGGGTCCTGTCAAAGCTACACTCCGCCAGTCAGGATGGTCCCTATCTCCTGTCCAAGCTCGAAGGGGTGTCCTCTGAGTCACCTGAGTGCTTTCCCAGTGGTGGTGGCAGTTTGCACATCTGTGCACACCTGTGTACATAACCAGCCTGGGCAATTCAAGTTTCAAGTTTGTCTTTGCTTGGAGATGTTGGGATTCTGTGTGTGTGTGTGTGTGTGTGTGTGTGTGTGTGTGTGTG
>NW_021604614.1:2411141-2418094 GCF_004785775.1 Grammomys surdaster
TGTGTGTGTGTGTGTGTGTGTGTGTGTGTGTGTGTGTGTGGTGTGTGCGTGTGTGTTTGTTTCTGAAGGAAGAGTGTCTGGAAAGGTAGGAAAGCCTGTTCTCAAGTCCGTTCCTAGACAGATGGAGGTACAGGGAAGCAACCGTGAAGTTGTCTGATGGGATCTGCCGAAGTCCAACACCCAGCTGGGCGTGGTGAGCCACACCTGTGATCCCAACATGTAAGTTCAAAGCCAGCCAGACTCCATCTCAAGAACAACTAAGAGGGTTGAGGGAGACTCCGTTGACGGAGTGCATGCTGAACATTCTCGAAGCTCTGAGTTAACTAGGTGGGCGTGGTGACGCATACCTGCGTGGTGGTCACATGAGCATCAGGAATTCAAGGCGTCGTAGGCTACCTAGTGAGTTCGAGGCCATCTGGGCTCTATCAGGTTGTCTCAAAAAAAAAAAAAAAAAAAGTCCTAAAGACTTCTGGTGCCCAGGTATAGGGACATCACTGTGTCTGTGAGCGTGTGTGATGCCTGTATGAGGGTTTGCTGAGGGAGTACAGGCCAGGCCAGGGTGTGAGCAGGGGAAAGTGCCCATCTCCTGGCAAACAGGGTATGCTTAGAATCAGAGGCTACACTGAGCCTCAAGATATCATTTTAGTCATCTGATATGTGTCCTGACCAGGCACCTTGGGTTATAGGGGAGGAAGGAGTCAGCTCCCAGATGGAAGGTGCATCTGGCTGTGGGGAGAGACGTGTGAGCCTGTGAACCATCTGCTGGGGTCTGGTTTCCATAGGAGACCTCGTTGTCGTGGGAACCTGAACTTGAACAGGGAACAGGAGGCTGCAGGGCGGGGCCGGACAGGGCTGTGGTCAGAGGCTGAACTAGGAGCCCACTGCAGAACAAGAGCTCCTGGGCTGGGACGAGACTGAGGCTTTTGGGTACCAACAGGAGGACCCTGCAGCCAGTAGTTAAGGGCAGTGTCTCTGGGTCACCTGACCCTCCTGCCCCAGATGTGGTCTCCTAACATCTGCCCACCCTCCTCCCTGGGTGGTTATACTAGTTCATCATAAAGAACTAGTATTTGTTTATCTTTACAAATAGGGACGCTGAAGCCAGGCATGAAAAACCACACCTGACACAGGATGCTATCAAGTTGGTGGGCAGCCAGAGCTACGGATCTCAGTCTTGTGTCAGTACCATCTACAAGAAGGCTAGAGGCGTGGCTCAGCTAGTGGAGTTCTCGTCTAGCATGCTCGGGGCTCTGTATTCCATCCCCAGCACCGCATAAACCAGAGGTGGTGGCTCACGCCTGTAGTCCCAGCTCTCAGGAGGTGGAAGCAACAAAGTCAGGAGTTCGAGGTCATACTTAGCTGTATAAGGAGTTCAAGGCTAGCCTGGGCTGCATGAGCCCCTTTCTTGAAAGGTACAGAAATAGATCCTGAGATAGACTAAAGCCATCCCTGGAAGTTAATATCAGCTAGCTTTCTGTCCTGGGTCCAAAAAAAAAAAAAAATGAAGTCAGGGAGGTGTCAGGGAATATTGGGGCAAGACAGCCCTGGGGCGGGGCCTTCCTTTAAAGGCAGAACAGCCCCTCGCCTTGTAGCCTGGGTGATATCATTCCATACTCAGCTCTCATTATTCCCTGTGACAAGAAATCTCAACTCTGTCCCAGGTGGCCAGAGTCACCGGGTTCAAGTAAGAGGCATGTGAATTGATGTCTTTCAAGATCTGTTCAGAGTCTGCTGAAGTGCAAAGAGGTCAGAGTCCTAGGAGGAGTTGGCCACTGGTCACATACACCTAGTTCCCCACCTGTCTGGTCCTGGGGGAACCTAGTCTCCCTATTGAGGAACATGCCGTGGGGTTCTTGTCACTGATGGGGGTAGTAATAGCATTTCCTTTGAACACTGGCTTGCTTCAGCATCTGTGTTAAAAGAGTTGTGTGAGCCAGGCATGGTGTCAGGAACTGTGCTACAGAGTACGTTCCGAGGCAGCCTCTGTTATACAGTAAGACTCTATGTCGGCCGCGCCCCGGGGGGGGGGGCCCCCAAAAAATAAAATAAAGTAAAAGGTCACCAGAAAAAAAAAAGGCATGGTAGCATGCCTGTCTTAGCATTTTGGAGCTGTAGAGAAAGGAAGATCGGGAGTTTAAGGTCATCTATGTAGTGAATTGTGGGCTAGCCTGGGCTACATGAAACACCTTCTTCGAAAAGGTACGTGTTGAGAAAGGGGTACATTAGACATAAAACTAAGTTCAATGCTCTCCCTGACACCAGAAATGTTTTCAATATCCCTCCCCTCATTTATTCCCTGAAGGTTTATCTCAGGAGAGTTCAACCCTGATGGGTTGGCATGCCGGTCACCCAGGTCAGTGCTGTGATCCATGGGTTCTTCCTTTATTTGATCTGTGGAGGATCTCGATTGAGGGAGTTGGGTTTTAACAGCTCCCCAGGTGCCTCTGATGCACAGCCAAAGATTTAGTCCCTTGATCCAGCTCTGTGTGTCTTGTTGGAGTAAGGGACAGTCCGCCCACCCACGGGAGCACGGGCGGCTTCTGAAAAGCGCCTGGCAGTCTGCTCTGTGCACGCAACAAACAGCTTGGTGAGGTCTTATCTGCTCAATCCAGGCTGCCCTGCTGGACTCTGGTTTGGCAGAGCTCCCTGCCAGGACCCATCGGCCCTGCTCCCTGTGGTCTTTGAACCTCCTGGCAGCAAATCCAAGGTCAAATGTAGATACCAGGCTAAGACGCTTCATCTGGCTGACTCTAGGTTTCCCTGGCTGAAAAAAGGAAGAAACATTCCTACTTTTTAGGGCCCAGCCCCTAAGAATCAGCGGGGTTTGGGGGCAAGGGAAACAGTAGTCACTTGATAGCTGCTGCTGAGATGATAAAATAATGATATAATATAAAAACATATCCGCTGAGATGTCTGTCCATGGGCCAGGGAAATTGTAAAGTGACACATTCTCTTACAGTCTGCTTAAGGGCTGATAGTCCTTGCAATTAGTTCCTATCTGATTTTTCTAAGGTTTTGTTTATTATTTATTATTGTTTATTTGTGGTGCTGGGGACTGAACCCATGGCCTTGGTGGTGTATGCTAGGCACGTTGTCTACCTCTGAGCTGTATGCCCAACCCTGAAGGTAGATTTCTTTTCTTTTTCTTTCTTTTTGTATTTCGTTTGTGTGTTTGTTTTGTTTTGTTGAGATGGGGTTTCATATAGCCCTAGTTGGTCTCAAACTCACTATGTGGCTGAGAGAGACCTTGAACTCCTGATCCTTCCAGTTCCTAAATGCTGGGATTACAGCTGTGAGCCACTGAACCTGGCTCTAATTTTCGAAGGTTAAAACATTTGTTTTAGGGTCTCAAATATGTAGCTCTGGCTGGCCTAGAACATGGTATGTAGGACATATTGGCCTCTCAGACTTGCAGCAATCCTCCTGCCTCTGTCTCCCAAGTGCTGGAATTATTAGTGCTCTTCACCATTTCTGACCTCCCCAGCCCAGTTTCTGAGGCTTGATTCCCTCTGTCACAGACAGATGATACATAAACAGGTGACAGAAGAGGAGAGGTCTCAGGGAGGGTGCCTCGGAGAATCTGAGCATATCTGAGGTCCCCCTTGAAAGAAAAGTTAAGTTCAACTGAACATGGGGATACAGGCCTGTAATTAACAGGACAAATCCAACCTGAGCTACATAGAGAGAGTTCAAGGGGCTAGCCTGGGCTACAATGAAAGACCCTGTGTTGGAAAGGAAAAAGAGAATAGGAGAGTTAGGAGAGGGAAGGGGCGGAGAGTTAGGGAAGAGGAGGGAAAAGGAGTGGGGAGGAATTGGGAGGGGAGAGGGAGAGAAGAAGGCATAACAGAGAAAACAATGCGAGAGGCTGAGAAGTAGGCTGCCATCCAGGAGGAAGCCCTGAGAAGACCACACAGACAAAATGAGGGCTGATGAGTCTCCCATCCCAGGGACCTTACGGGCAGAGAGCTAAGGGATGTTTTCAAGGGTTCTAGCCCAAGCCAGAGGACTGTTTTGATCCCTACAAGTCTAAGGTCATGATCCTCACATGTGAGAGAAAAGATCCGCCCCAGGCTAGCCAGAGGAATGAGCCAGACCCACATAAAACAAGACACAAGTGTGTTCCAAGCCAGCTGCTTGTGGCCGACTGAACACTGAAGGCAGGAGGAGCCGTGGCCGGCTGGGAGAAGGCAGGATGGAGGCTCCAGGCACAGCCTTGGAGAAAGGAAGGACTTGGAGGGAGGTGAGGGTATTCTCGGTAGGAGACCCTGCTGGTACCAAGAGAGAGGGTGGGAAGGAGGACCCCTGGGGAGGAGGCTTCCATGAGCAGTGGATGGCTTTGAGACAAGGGGCTTGCTATATTGCACAGGGTAGCCTCAAACCTCCCTGTGTAACCCAGGAAAGCCTTGAGCTCCCTATATATAGCCAAGGCTGGCCTTGAACTGCCTATGAAGTGCAGCATGATCTCAAACTCGAAATCCCCCTGTCTCCACCTCTGAGTACTGGGATTACAGGTATGTCTCATCATGTCCCGTCCACAGATGTGATTCTTTCTACATCTGTTGTGTATATACCATAGTGAGGGCGGTGGTCAGAGCTCTGGAGAGTCAGCTCTTCGCTCCACCATGTGGGCTCTGGGAATTGAACTCAAGTCGTCAGGCTTGGCAGCCAAGATGACTGTAGCGACTCAGCCTTCTCCGTGTTCTCAGTGAAAACCAGGAATCAAAACCTCAAGCCAGGCGTGGTGGCACACCTCTGCCGGGCCAGCACCCTAGTGGCTGAGGCTGGAGAATCTTGTGTTCAAAACCAGCTTGGGCTACACAGTGAGATTCTGTCTCAAAACAGCATTCCAGCTATCTGTGGAGTCCTGGGTTCGGGGTGGAGGTGGACCAATGTTACTAGGCTATGAAGCATGGCTGTGGGCAGTAGAGGGAGGAGGGACAGAAGGAAGGAACAGCTTCCTCAGGAAGTAGCCTAATTAGAGGTGGGCTATCCAAAAGCAGAACTCCAAGACAGAGGAAGTGGGGTTCTGCCAGCCCCAGGGCGCTTGAGAGGGACACAATCCCTCTGCCTTCTTCACCCATCATTTATTAAGTACCTACAGTATACATGGCCTTAGCCAAGCACTGAGAGAAAACAAGAGTCAAGTCACCAGCACTTACTCTTAACAACTGCTCTCTGTGCTGGGTATGACTAGATCTGTCCTCTTCTGTTTGCATGCTTGAAACCCATACGAGGCAACGAACATCATATCTATGATGGGGGGGGAGTGGGGCGTGGCTGGGGGGCTCAGTTGGCAGAGTACGTGCCTAGCAGGCACAAAGCCCTGGGTTTTATTCCTAGCACCAGAATAAACCTAGTGTGGTGGCAGAGGCCTGTGATCCCAGCAATGAGGAGATTGAGTCACTTGCCTGAGAGCACACGCAGATGGTGAGGAGAAAGGAGAGAAGCCAGAGAGCTCTGTCCTGGGTCCCCTCACTCTTCCAAACCACCATATTGTTTCCAGCAGGCAGCTTTTGGGCTGGAGGACAGAGAGAACAGGAAAAGATGTGGAGAAACATCAGAAGGGAGAAGGCAGAGGTTCTCTCTGTAAGCATGAAGCTTAGAGCTGGAGGCCAGAGCCAGGGAGAGCATCAAAGGCTTGGGGCCATGTGTGTTTGGCAGCTCAGGATAACACTAGAAGGCTTATTTCCTGCAGACTCACCCCTCCCCGAGTCCCCCAAGCTCTGAACAGATTGCTCAGACCATCCGGGCCTGACATGCAGTCTCTAGCGGGTCAGGAGAAGAAGGGGCACAGACCCCAGGAGGTGGTGGCGCCAGGACTTTAGCCCAATCTGCCTATGGTAGCCAGACACTCCCAACCCTGCTGGGCTGACAAGGCCCAGAGACTAGGCAAGCCCAGCTGTGTATTGTCACTGAGTCTCTGAAGCCAGACACACAGACATCTGGCTAAGAGGTCTCCTTGGACCCACTGCCAAGCTACATAACTGCCTGGCACCCACCTTGTGTCCCCTCACCATGTGACTCTTGGGCTTCCTTCAGCAAGGAAGAGCTGGGCCATGATGACAAGGTGACTTGCCAAGGTTTGCGGTCATGATTCAGCATAGGAGTCTCTATTTGTTGCCATGACAACAGCTCGGGGGTCAGCATCTATAATATTCTCCAATGAGAACTTTGGCGGATCCCTGGGGACTGACCTTGGCTTAGAGTTAACTGTTCCTCAGGAAACTATTTGATTTGCTCATTCACGGTGTCCCCACCCCTCCAGTCTCTGGCCCCTCCCCAAACAGCCCTGGGTCAAATGACCAGAACCCCACCCAAATAAAGCTGCCCCTGTGCCTAGGACACAAGCCTCCTTACACTGTCCTATCAGAGTGGGAATGGCTGGCGCCAGGCAGAAGCCGCATCTCCTAACTGGTGTCACCAGCCAGCCTGCCCTCTTAGAACTGGCTCGAACCATGCTGCCCAGCTCTGTGAGAAGTCAGTGGGCAGAACAGGTAAGTAGAGTCCCTTGCCCAGAGACCAGCTACAGCCACAGGCAGCACACTCTGCAACAGTGTTAAGCCTCCTACCCAGGAGAAGTAGCCTGAGTTCATTCCAGGCTTCGTATTTATCCAGCTGTGTGGCCCCAACCACTTCCTTTAACCTCTCTGGGCCTGATTTCAAGTGTGCTGGAACTACATTCAGAATTTCTGCCCTTCTGACTTCATTGAGACACTGTGAGAAGAGAGAAAATGCAAAGCCAGGTGTGGTGGTTTTGCCGAAGATCCCAGCTACTCTGGAGTCTGGTGTGTGCAGTGGGGAGTGGGGAGTGTTTACAAGGTCAAGACCAGTCTGAACTATGCGTAGTGAGACCTTGTCTCAGTAAACCAAGAACTGGGACATGATTCAGTGGTAGAATGTCTTTCCAGAATCCCCCAGTGAGGGGCTGGGGGCGTGGCTCAGTGGTAGAGCCC
>NW_021604614.1:2418104-2424570 GCF_004785775.1 Grammomys surdaster
GCCTAGAATCCCCCAGTGAGGGGCTGAGGGTGTGGCTCAGTGGTAGATTGCTAAGCACACAAACACAAAAGGAACAAAAAAATGTAAATGGTAGTTGTTTTGCCACAGACATTAATCTATAGACAAACAATACCATAATCATTATCAATAAAAGCATGTTTGGTAAGCCTGACTAACCAAAGAATCTACTTCCTTCCTTTTAGGGGTTCCCGGAGCTGTCCCTGGTGGAGTTCCTGGTGGAGTTCCCGGTGGAGTCTATTATCCAGGTAATGTACATACATTTTCCACACACCTATGTGTGACAGATGGGGATGGACTATTCATGAGAGATAGAATATTTTTAAACATTTTTATTACATTTATTTTTAGGGCTTGCGTGTGGAGGTCAGGGGGACAACATTTTTGTTTGGTTCTTTCTTTCTTTTTAATTTGTTTTGTTTGCCAAGATAGGCTCACTATGTAACTAGGCCTGGCTGGCCTGGAACTCACAGAGATCCACCTGCCTCTGCCTCCACAGTGCTGGAATTAAAAGCATGCACCACCATGCCCAACTCCAGAGGACAAGCTTTGGGAATCAGATCTTTCCTACCACCTTTTGGGTCCCAGAAGTGGAATTTAAACTGTTAGTCTTGGCAGCAAGTACCTCTGCCCACTGAGCTACATTATGGGCCAGAGATGTTATTTCCATTTCTGCCACCAAGGACCTGCAAATCAGGCCCACTTTCCAAAGCAGTTAACCAGGCTGGGAATGTGACTCAATTATTAAAGTGTTTGCCTAGCATGTGTGAAACCCTGGGTCCCATACCCAGCTCTGCATAAACCAGGTGTGGTGGTGCATGTTTACAATCCTAGCACGTAGGAGGTATAGGCAAAGAGGACAGACATTCAAGGTCCATCCTTGGCTATAGAGAGAGCTCGGGCCAGCCTGGGCTGTGTGAGACCCTGCCTCAAAAAAAAAAAAAAAAAACTGATGCAACTATCAGAGCTAGGTGTGAAGGCAAACAGAAAGTCTAGAGTTCAAAGCCAGCTTGAGCTGCATAGCAAGACCCAGTCTCCGTCCTAAAAAGAGCTGCTGATGGAACAGAGCTTAAAAGCATAAATATTGTACAAGATGGAGCATAATCTCCTCTGTCAGGAGCCTGGCGCCTTCACACATTCCTGTCACCGGAAGGTTCACAGTCCTCGGAGCATTAATCCCACTCCTGGCAACCCACTGGAGGGAAAATAACTGAGAAAAGAGAAATGGAGAAACTAAGCTGCAGATGTGGCTCAGCTGGGGGAGTGTTTGCATAGCACGTGTGAAGCCCTGACTTCCATCCCTAGGATCGCACAAACAGGGCGCTGTGGAGAATGCCTATCACACTGAGCGAGCTAGCCAGCAAGACTAGCCACATCAGTGAGCCCTGGGTTTGATTGAGACATCCTGCCTCAATGAATACGGTGGAAGAGTGATGGGGAATGATTCTAGACATCAGCTTTTGGGCCTCCACATGCTCGTGTATGTGTATGTGTGTGTGTGCGCGCACACACACACATGCACTTATATACACATGCATACCAGACACATACTTGAAAAATGGGAAGAAAATAACTAACGTGAAGTCTGAAGACTCTCAAGCTCCATCCTAGGACAAACCGACACAAGGCTATTGAGCCAGTGAGGCAGAAACAGAGGCTGAGGGTCACAGAGGTTGACTCGCCCAAAGTCAACTAAAGTTTGGCAATGGGGAGAGGGGTGTGGCTTATATAGAGGGTGTGGCTTATACAGAGGGGTGTGGCTTATATACAGGGTGTGTGGCTTATATACAGGGGTGTGGCTTGTGTGGAAGGATGCTGATCTTTGCTCCCTTCCTCCCTCCCAACCTCTCTCCCTCCCTCCCTCCTTCCCTCCCTCTTTCTCATCACACACAACAGGGGCTGGTATCGGAGGCCTGGGAGGAGGAGGTAAGCTCAGAAACTAACCTTAGATTCCTCCTTGGAAGGATCTGGTTATCATCATGACCTCCCACCCCCAACACATCATTAGCTGTGGTGAGATCTCAGCCACCAACGGGTCCTTGTTATACAGGTTTCTCTCCTGGGAAAGAGACCAAATTCTAAATGAGACCCTGATGCCCCTTTAGGACCTTCTATTCATTCTTGTTGTTTTTCCTCATGACCCCTTCCTATTTTTATATTTCTTTGATCTATTCCCCAACATTCCTGTAGGGTGAAATTAACTCCTTTTGAAGGAGGAAAAAAAAAACTTGAGGAATTGCTGGAGATATTGGTGTATACCTATAACCCAGCACTTAGAAAGTAGAAGCTGGGGAATCAAGAGTTCAAAGTTATCCTTGACTACGTAGCAAATTCAAGACTAGCCTGAGCTACGTGAGACAGTCTTAGAATAAAACGGAGAAGCTGCCATTCAACCGAAAATCCAGAGAGAGAGCTGGGCTCCCAGAGGCTCCATGTCTAGGCAAAAGGACCCCCTGGACATATTTAGCACTTAGGGAAGAGACCCCATGTACAACCCTTACCTTCTACTGGGGAGAAGGGGCAGAGTTAAGGGATGGATAAAGATTAAGAGATGGAAAGGACTTATGATACCAAAACTTGGGAGGTGAAAGGAAAGAAGTTTAGAAGTTCAAAGTCACTCTTACCAATATTGTGAATTTGAGGCCAGCCTGGGCTATGATGAGACCCTGTCTGATACCAAAGGAAAAAGGGAGTGGTGGGGAGAAAGGTGAGACACTTCTACCCTGCCCTCCATCATCTCTTCCCTCTGCAGCTCTGGGACCTGGAGGAAAACCACCTAAGCCAGGTAAGAGCCATCAAGGGAGGGTCCTTGAGATGGGGAGGGTGGGATTCCCGGAGCCATGTCTGGCAAGGGAGGCAAAAGAAGGGAATCAAGGGCAGCAAAAGCCCCCAGGTATCAACAGGCTAGAGTCGGGCCCCAGGTTATCCAACAACAGGAGACTGGAGGTAATTCAATGGCTGTGTCATGCATGGGCCCACTGTGCCAGCTTCCTGCTCATTGCCCTCTGCTCATGGCCCCAGGAACACTCCTGATGCTTCAGGCAAAGCAAAACCTGAGGTCCCCATGGCTCCTTAAAGCAGCAGTTAGAATGGAAGGCCCCTAGACGATATACCTAGAAATTTGACTTCTGACTCAGATGTGAGCTTGACTCTAAGATGAACCTGACCGTGGCCCCAGATGTTCTCCCTGCCTGTTCCCAGCCTCCTTCCAGCTGGGTCCAGACCATGATGTTTTCTAGTTTTAAAAAATATATATCATAGCTCTGTCTTATCAATAGTACTGGGATCTGCCAGAAGCAGACATTCTCAGCTTTGAAATGGTGGCAAAGCAGGGGAGGGGGGATCCTCTCAAGGAAACACTTTGTTAAGAAGCAGGTGGAGGCCGGGCAGTGGTGGCGCACGCCTTTAATCCCAGCACTTGGGAGGCAGAGGCAGGTGGATTTCTGAGTTCGAGGCCAGCCTGGTCTACAGAGTGAGTTCCAGGACAGCCAGGGCTACACAGAGAAACCCTGTCTCGAAAAACTAAAAAAAAAAAAAAAGAAGAAGCAGGTGGAGGCCATGGTCCGGTGGTGCACACCTGTAACCTTAGCCACTGTAAAGGCTGAGACAGAAGGGTTCTGAGTTAGAAAGGCCAGCCTCAGATGGCCCTCTCACAGAAAAAAAAAGTAGAAAAACTAATGAGGGTGCAGCTTCATGGTAGAACTCCCGCCTAGAATCCCCCAGTGAGGGGTTGGGGGCGTGGCTCAGTGGTAGAGCATCTGCCTAGAATCCCCCAGTGAGGGGCTGGGGGCGCGGCTCAGTGGTAGAGCCCCTGCCTAGAATCCCCCAGTGAGGGGCTGGGAGCTTGGCTCAGGGGTAGAGCCCCTGCCGAGAGTTCCCCAGTGAGGGGCTGGAGTATAATAGTTCAGTAGTAGAGGACTTTTAATCCCTTTGTGAGTGGCCAGAAGCATGCATGGCTCAGTAGTAGAGCATTTGTGTAGCATGTTAGAAACCCTGTGTTTACACACACACACACACACACTTCATCATAGCTCTATTGATGCCCCTCCCCGATGTGTGGCGCTCTCTATGTGGCACACACATCCCCACCCAGTGCTTGCCACCCTGGCTACAGAGTCACATGCTCCTGGACAGTTTCGATGTCCAACTGCTCTTACAAAATCCCGATGACAGATGACCCAACTCGTAATGAATGTGTGAGGAGCAGATTCCCCTTCACTGAAGCCTATGGGAGTTGTGAAACTTCAGGACCAGGGCCAGCAAGGAAGAAAGAGGACAGGGCATCTGGGCAAGCCAGGTCCTAGGGGCTGGGAGTTTAGTAAAGCCTGGAGATCCCATGGCTTTTAATTTTCCTTGTGGTGCCAAGGATGAAACTGAGCGTCTGTTCTATGCTAGACAAGCACTCTATCACTGAGCTACATCTTGGTACATTTCTTCAAAGATTGCATTTATTTATTGGGTTTTGTATATTTATTTATTATGTGTGTACCACTGTGCCTGTAGAGGTCAGAGGACAACTTTTAAGCATTCTTCTTCCACCATGTAGGTCCCAACAATCGAACTCATGTTGCTGGGCTTAGTGGCAAGTGCCTTTACCCACTGAGCCATCTTATTTTGTATTTTGATTTCGGGTCTCACTAACTTGTCCAGGCTGACCTTGAACTACCTAGCCCAGACAAACCTTGAAATTTAGATCCTCCTGCCTCAGCTTCTTGAGTAGCTAGAATGAATGGCATGTACTACTGGGTACAGTTCCTAAGGTTATCTTTTAGCCTCGGGATAGACTGAAGGATGTAACAAGCTTGGCTAGGGCACCATGAATAACCCAGTGAAGGTCCCCACATCCTGGCTAGAGGGACATCCGGGCCTGCCCAGGCAGGATGGGATGGGGTGCAGGCATTATACAGATCATGTTTGGGAACAATTAATCCCCAGGGAGAGTGGGTGGGTGGCTTGGCAGCTATTCTTCCATGTGGGTGCTGTAGGCTGGCCCCTCCCTGCCTGAGCTCTCAGTGGGGGACCAGGCAGCTGGGAGCCAGCACTGCCCACACCCAGAACACCAGCTGGAGACCAGCAGGCTGGCCAGCCACTGCAAACAAGGGGTATGGGCAAGAACAGGAGGGAGCCAGGTTGAGCATCCATGGGATACCCTGGGAGGTGGCACACAGTAGGTGCTACCTGCTCACAAGCGCAGTGGCTGCAGGAAAGTAGGGAATATGGAATCTATAAATCAATGGGTATGTTAGCCAAGCACAGTGGCACAAGCCTGTCATCCTAGCATTCAAGAGGCTGAGGCCAGCAGATAAGTTCAAGCTTTAGCCTGGGCTACAGAGTGAATCTTGTGGAAACTGGGGCAGGAAAACCACCAATTCAAGGCCAGCCTGAATTACACAATGGGAAAAATCAGACATGTTACACATATCTCTAACCCTAGCACTTGGGAGGCAGAGACAAGCTGATGTTTAACCATTCAAGGCCAGCCTGGTCTGCGTAGCAAATTACAGTCCAGCCAGGGCTACATAATTAGACCCTCTCTCAAAAAATAAAAATAATAAGAAGAAATAAGATTAGAAGGCTGGATTTGTGCCTTGGTTGGTAGAGCACATTCCTAGCATGTACGAGTTCCATTCTGGATTCTGTCCCCAGTACCACATAATAAGACATGGAGTCATGTGCCTGTAATCTTAGCAATCATGAGAGAAAGACCAAGTTCATATCTGGCTGCACACTGCGTTTAAAGCCAGTGAGAGCTACATGAAACCCTGTCCCAAAAAGAAACAGGTGGCAAGAGAGATGGCTCAGCAATTAAGAACACTTGACCTTACAGAGGACTAGGGTTCCGTTACCAGCATGCACAGGATGGCTCACTTGTAACTCCAATTCCAGGGAGTTAGACTCCCTTTACTGGCCACTACCAGCACCAGACACACACATGATATACATACATACATGCAGACAAGGCACTCATACATGTAAAAATATAACTCTTTTAAATATTTTCACTTAAGGGACTAGAGAAATGGCTCAGTGATTAAGAGCACATACTGCTCTTACAAAGGACCCAAGTTCAGTTCCCAGCACCCACATCAGGCAGCTGAGCATGGTCAGGAACTCAGCTTCAGGGGATCTGACATCTCTGCCCTCCATAGGTGCCTATACTTTTGTGTACACACATGTGTGCACTTCCGCGCATATGCACATGTGCGCACATGCACACACACACACACAAATATACATAATTTTTAAAAGTAGAAATAGCCAGGCATGATGACACATGCCTTTAATCTCAGCACTTAGGAGGCAAAGGTAGGTGAATATCTGAGTTCAAGGCCAGCCTGGTCAACAGAGCAAGTTTCAGGACAGCCAGGGCTACACAGAGAAACTTTGTCTCAAAAAGTGAAAGAAAGAAAGAGAGAGAGAGAGAGAGACAGAGAGACAGAGAGACAGA
>NW_021604614.1:2424670-2430781 GCF_004785775.1 Grammomys surdaster
GACAGAGAGAGAGAGAGAGAGAGAGAGAGAGAGAGAGAGAGAATACTTTTTAAGGATTATCATGTTTAAAAGAATAATAAAGAAGGGGAAACTGAGGCACGAAGAAAGGAAGGTGACTCCCTCATCTATGCAGACTAAGGCAAGGGGCAACAGAACCTGACTCTAGAACTTTCTGACTCTAAAAGAAGCAGATAGACTAGTAAGGCCCTGGGCTCCCAGCTGTGATCCAACCCTTAACCCCTTCTCCCTCCTCCAGGTGCCGGACTTCTGGGACCGTTTGGAGCAGGTGAGTGCAAGAGACTGTTGATAAGGAACAAGCAACAGCAGAGACCAGGCTGGCCCTCAAACTCCACCCCCTTCTTTCTTTTGCTTCCTGTTCAGTCTGGTTCTCTCAGCCTCTCCATTGGACAGGAAAGATCTGAGCATGTCCCCTGTCCTCTATAAGCACAGGAAACAGGACCGGCTTGAGAGGAGCTGTTGACAGAACTGAGGAGGGACAGGGAGGTGAAACCAACAAGTTATTAATCCAGACAGCCTCTCCCCTCAGTCTTGTACACATAAGTATTCCAGTACTGGGGATGGAACCCAACACTCTGGCGCATGCGTGGCAATTGCTGTCTCTCCTGAGCTACATGTTCAGCCCTCACACAGTGAGAGGACAAGTCAGGAAGGTTGGTCAGAAGAAAGATGATATCCGGGGGGAGCCAGGGAGCCCCCTCCTCAGGGCTCAGCAGACCCTATGCTTGGAGGATCCCGAGAGGACTTTGCCCTACAACTCTAGACCCCCACAGCCAGAGCTGGTACTGGCAAGAGATATTTTTCCCATAATTGGAAACAAACCTGCCAAGGCAAGCCTCCAAAACTCCAACCTAACTGGGCCCATCGGTCAAGGCCAAGGACATGGAATGTCTCCTGGAGGAGGAGAAGGAATGATCAGCCCCAGATGTGGAAAGGAGAGAGCCAGAGGGACCCATTTGGCTCCTCATGGGTCTTAACAAGGAGGATTCCCGACAGAAGGGTAGCTAGATGTTGTACAGGAAGGACGCCAGTGCTGGGGAGGTGGCGCAGGTCATAGATCCCTTACCTAGCATATATGAAGCCCTTAGCTCCAACCCTAGTGCCTTGTAAACTGGGCCTTCTGGTAACTGCCTGGAAATGCAGCATTTGGGAGGTAGAGGCAAGAGGACCAGATGTTCAAGGTCATCCTCAGATATGCAGCGGGTTTGAGTCAACCCTGGGCTACATGAGACCCTGTCTCATAAAAAAACAAAAAGTGAGGGCCAGTGGGGCAGGGATGGGCATGTGCAAATCCAGGTTGAAAGGAGAGGTCTGAATCAGGGCATGCCATCAAGGGGTCAGAGAAGATGCCTGGGCTGATACAGATAAGAGCTTGCCTCTTCTGGGCTCCACTGGGAGCAAGACCAGCCTGGAGGAATGAGGTTTTGCCTGCAGATAACTTCTGCCATTATAGAAAGCCAGCTGGGTCCTGGCAGCTGCCAGGCCTCCTGGGAGTCACGCAGGCTAATCATACTTGTTAGAGACAACTATGTCAGCTCCACACGTAGTATCTGATCACTGGCTGATGGCTGCAGATTTGTCAGGGTCATAAGCCCTCCACTGCAGTACCAAAGACATAGGGGGCAAACTGGACACCCACTTCATGGTGACACCCTTCTCACAAGGAGCCCAGGTATGAAACCCACACACCTATTTCTCTTTTCATCTCTCTCTTTCACAGGTGCTGGAGGACTTGCAGGTGCTGGCCCTGGGGCAGGTTAGTGTGAACTCCTGAGCGTGATACCAGCTCCTTACCCCAGCCCAGGGCATCTGCCTGGGATAAACAGCAGACAGGGCCCAGCGTTTGAGCCAATTGTTGGTGACAACATGAACGAAGGATGACACCAATGTCAGCTGCACCCTAGAAGCTACCCAGGAGACAGTTGTAAAATAGAGATGGGATTGGATGGAGGCATCTCCCAAGGGTGCCCAGGGGCGGATCTGCCCACCAGAAAAGGCACATGTGCCATCTGGGAACCATAAATGGTGGGGATACATGCCAGAAACACCAGTGTTTAGGTGTAAGGTATAATAATATAAGGTTCAAGGCCAGCCTGGGCTACCTAGGAAGTTCCAGACCAACCTGGGCATATAGACCTTGTCTCAAAAAAACAAAATATTAAGGCTGGGCATGGTAGCAGACACCTTTAATCTTAGCACTCAGGAGACAGAGGCAGAAAGATCTCTGTGAGTTCAAGGCCCACCCTGTCTGCATAGCAAGTTCTAGTCCAGCTAAAGTTATATAGTGAGACCTTGCCTCAAATGTATATATATAATATATATGTATGTATATACATATATATAATTTATATATATATATATCCATGCACACACATGCACGTGTGTGTATGTGCGCGTGTGCGTGTGTGTGGATAGATAGATAGATAGATAGATAGATAGATGGATAGATGGATAGATGGATAGATGGATAGATGGATAGATGGATAGATTAGATAGATAATAGACACATAGACACATAGACACATAGATACATAGAGCTTGCCTCTTCTGGATTCCATCCCAGCATTGAGTATCTGTGAACACAGTACTTGGTAGCTGGAAAGTCAAGGAGTTCAAGGTTAGCCTCAGCTACACAGTGATTTCCAGGCCAGCTTGGACTTCGTATAGATGCAGACTTTGTCTCAAAAACTAGAAGAGTCACACGTTTTTGTCAGGCTGAGCAGTTTTGTTAGGCAGATACAGAACACTGGTTCTCAACCTTCCTAATGCTGCGAACCTCTAATACAGTTCCTCATGTATGGTGACCCCCCCAACCTTAAAATCATTTTCCTTGCTACTTCAGAACTGTAATTTTAATGCTGTTGTGAATCATAACCTAACTATCTGTGTTTTCCAATGTCTTTGTAATCCCTCTGAAAGGGTTGTTGTTCAACCACCTCCCTAGGGGGGTCGCGACCCACAGGTTGAGAACCACTGCTCTAACACACGCTCCCATCCTGGTGAGCAGGGGCCACCATGTGACAACAAACACCTTCAGAGGACACAGAATCTTGAATCCCCTTCCTGAGTGAAGGGGTCCAGGCTGGGCTGAGGCTCAGCAACTCCCACTGAGCGTGGCAGTTTGGGACCACACATACCCTCTCCTCCACAGGTCTTGGGGCCTTTCCTGCAGGCACCTTACCAGGGGCAGGAGCTCTGGTGCCCGGGGGAGCAGCAGGGGCTGCTGCAGCTTATAAAGCTGCCGCCAAAGCTGGTGAGTGGCCCTCTGGCTTTCCAAGACCTCCAGACCCAGGAGGTAAAGAGGGAGATGAGGGAGAGAATCCTCCTCCTCAGGAAGATAATGAGAGTGGCTAATTGTACCCAATCTTGAAGTGGTTTGGTGACAGGACCAGACCCTGACACCTGCCTCTCAATACACAGTTTTTATCTGACCTCTGAACTTTCCTGCTCCTGGCTATGCAGGAGCTGGGTTTGGTGGCGTTGGCGGAGTCCCTGGTGGTGTTGGAGTTGGTGGAGTCCCTGGTGGCATTGGAGTTGGCGGAATCCCTGGTGGTGTTGGAGTTGGTGGAGTTCCTGGTGGTGTTGGTGGTATTGGTGGCATCGGTGGCTTAGGAGTCTCAACAGGTATGGTGGCTGGCCCTGAGTGACTGAAGGTGGTGCCAGTGGACAAGGGTGGACCCAACTCTATAATCCCGTCTGTTCAGGTGCTGTGGTCCCTCAAGTTGGAGCTGGCGTCGGGGCTGGAGGAAAGCCTGGGAAAGTTCCTGGTCAGTGCAGAATCTGTGGGGGATAGAGGTTAGAGGTCAGGGAGAGGTCAGAGGTCAAGGAGTCTTCAGAGGTCAGAGCCTCCCCCCTCCAACACACTGGAGGATGAAGGGAAGAGTACATGCTGGCTCCAAAGCAGGGGACCTGTGATTGGGCAATGGGGCTGAGCGACTTGACCCGACACCTAGAAATTTCTATGCTCTCGGGGTGGGGGGGGGGGGGAAGACCTCACAGACAGGCTCTGGATCACAGATGGGGAAACTGAGGTTTTAAATGTTGAGTCAGAGCAGGACAGCCCACAGCTGTTCCCGGTAGAGCTGGAGGTGAGCCCGACATCCTGAGGCACCCCCATCTGGTGCTCATTTGGCCCCACGCTCTTTAGGAAGTGACTTCAGGTTAAAGAAAAGGCAACCATCTGGAAGCCTTTAGCCTTGAGGTGGGCTGGCTAGGCTGTGTAAACAGGCTCTGGGCTCCAGAAGACAGTTAAATTGGTGCTCAGAAGGATCCGCAGGCTCTCTAACACAGAACAGAGAATGCTGTGGGCATGCTCTGTTTATCCCTAGCCATCCCAGTAGGGACCCTGGCTTGAAGGTCCAGGATAGCTGTTGCTGAGGTCTGGTGCCATGACATCTCTGCTAAGGTTTCTTGTTCTTTTGCCTCTAGGCGTTGGTATTCCAGGTGTATACCCAGGCGGAGTGCTCCCAGGAACAGGTGAGGTCAAGGACGGGCTGGGACATAACTCAGTTGGTAGAGTGCCGACTAGCATGGGTTCTATTCACAACATCACATAAACTAGGTGTGGTGGTACATGCCTTTAATCCCAGCATTTTGAAGTCTAAGGCATAGGACGTGAAGCTTGAGGGTAGCCTGGGCTACATAATGAGCCGTTATTTCAAAGAACAAAAACAAGAAAGAAGAGTGGGGCTATAAAGATGACTCATTAATTAAGAGCACAGACTGTTCTTCCGGAGGACCCAGGTTCAATTCCTAGTACCCACATGGAGGCTCACAGCCGTCTACAATTCTTCTGTCCTCCAGAGCACCAGGGATACATGCAGTGTACAGACAGACAGACATGTAAGCAAAACACCCATATACATAAAATGAAAATTCTTTAAAGGGTAGGTCGGGGGTGTATGTCAGTTGGCACAGCACTTGCCTAGCATACAGGAAGCCCTGGGCCCCATCCCCAGCACCTCATCAGCCAGACTTGGTGACACGCTCTTGTAATGTCAGCACTAGGAAGATAAAGACAAAGGGTTCCAGAGTTCAGGGTCATCTTTGGCTACATAACAAGTTTTAGGCCAGCCTAGGCTACATGAAACTCTGTCAAAGAAAGAGAGAGAGAGAGAGAGAGAGAGAGAGAGAGAGAGAGAGAGAGAGAGAGAGAGAGGAGGAGAGAGGGAAGGAGGGAGGGAGGCAAAGAGAGAAAGAGAGAGACAGACAGAGACAGAGAGAGGTTGGGGTAGTACCCTCTCCTCTCCCTTCTCCTAAAGCCGAGGCCAGCTGAGGCCAGTGGCTTTTTCCCTAAGTGTCCAAGTTCAACTCAATGGACATTAGGTCCTTGGCAACAAAGGTCAGCTTTCCCCAGCCTCGCCCAGTCCCTCACCCAGGCCAGCGCTCTCCTCACAGCCTAAAGCCAGTCCTCAGAGGACAGATGGAGTCCCTGGTGTAGCCAGCTTTTTCCCAAAAGCCCTGAGTCACCAGGGGTAGGCACGCCCAGAAAGTCTGCCCTACAGGAGACCCCTAAGAACTGCCCCTCACATCTTTCCCTGCCAGAACCTACCTCCCCACCCAACAAGGTTCCTGAAATCCCCCAAAAGCCCAGATTTCAGGGATTTGCTGACAGAGCACCCCTTCCTTCCTGGTTGAGGCAGCCAAGCCCCAGGGGAGGCAAGAGAGGAGGGAGAGTCTGCAGAGAGAGTCATAGGGTAGCCACTACAAAGCATGTCACACTGGGTGTGCTTCTTTATGCTTCCTCTTATCCAAGTATTAACTAGACACAGCCCACTTCTGCGATCAGACACATTCAAGGCAGTATGGCTATAGATCTCTCTGTGCCTTTTCTCCTAAGCGTGATCATGATGGATTCATAGCTTAACTTACAGTTGAGGTCCACCAAGGCTGAGATCAGGCTCAGTTGAGTTAGGATTAAAACTCAAGATTTTTCCTGGTGTCCCAAGCACTTGGAAGGCTGAGATAGATAAATCAAAAGTTCAAGTGTAGTCTGGATTAGCTTAGCCAGACTCTGTCTCAAAAAATAAGAAAAGCATTGTGGGCATGGCTCAGTGGCAGAGCCCCTGCCTAGAATCCCCCAGTGAGGGGCTG
>NW_021604614.1:2430791-2431493 GCF_004785775.1 Grammomys surdaster
CTGGGGGCGTGGCTCAGTGGTAGAGTGCTTGCCTAAAGTCCCCCAATGTTAGGTTGGTGCATATTTGGGGCCCTAGATTCAATTCAAAGCACCACCGTTAATTAACTAATAGTTCAAATCCTCTGAGCTTGAGCCACACATGAGAAGAAAATCCCACAAACTGGTCCAGATTTTACTTGCCTTGTGAGTCATGCCCGTGATTGGCCATCGGGACTGAAATAGATTGTCAATAGACCTAAGGTTGGCAGGGGTTGCCAAGTACAGTTTCCCTTCCCTCACTTGTCACCATGTCTTTGCCACTCAGGAGCTCGGTTCCCCGGTGTGGGGGTGCTCCCTGGAGTTCCCACTGGCACAGGAGTCAAAGCCAAGGTTCCAGGTGTGTATAACCACTGTGCTGGGGCCCAGGGTGGGATCCTCTGCCTGCCTGCAGGCCCCTCTGACCTGGGGTGCAAGGGATACCTTGGGATTCTAAGCTTCTTTGGGAACCTTTGTGGGTACAGGAAGGTACTTCTTATGTCCCAGACCTGCTTCTGCTGGCTAGGAAAGGCCAGTATTCAGAAAAGCCTGTAGAGTAAGCCTGGCCTAGTGGCATAGGCCTATAGTAGAGCGCTTGCTTGGAAGCCCTTAGTGAATGAATGGAGGCAGGGTGAACCTTAGTGGTAGAGCCCCTGCCTAGAATCCCCCAGTGAGGGGCTGGGGGCG
>NW_021604614.1:2431503-2446022 GCF_004785775.1 Grammomys surdaster
GGCGTGGCTCAGTGGTAGAGCCCCTGCCTAGAATCCCCCAGTGAGGGATGGGGGCGTGGCTCAGTGGTAGAGCCCCTGCCTAGAATCCCCCAGGGAGGGGCTGGGGGCGTGGCTCCATGATGGTCTCTTGGCCATCACCATCAAAGGAAGCCTGGAGCCAGTGTCCCGTGCCCTGCACACTTAGTGCTGGGCCACAGCGGCAGCTCTTTGTCTTTGCAGGTGGAGGTGGTGCTTTTTCTGGAATCCCAGGTACGTTAAAGCTGCTCTCCCAAAGTTGAGAGGACACTCTGGGGCTAGACACCCAGAAACCTGTCCATATGTGCCAGATCTCCCTCATGCCTCTCGTTTCAAGGCTTGTTGAAGAGTTTAATCACACAAGCATAAGGACCTAAGCTCAATCCCCCAAAACTCACATTCCAAAAATTAAAAAACAAACAAACCCCAGGCCTCTACCCAAAGTGTCATCAGTCCCCAACCATGAGCGCTGAACCAAGAGGTTCTCAACCTGTGGGTCGCGACCCCTTTGGAAGCCAAATGGCCGTTTCATAGGGATTACATATCTGCTATCCTACACATCAGCTATTCACATTACAACTCGTAGCAGTGGCATGATTACAGCTATGAAGTGGCGACAAAATAATTTTGTGGAGGAGGGGGTCACCACCACATGAAGAACTCTATTAAAGGGTCTCTAGAAAGGTTGAGAACCACTGTCTTAACCCAAATTCTATCAATGTGGATCCAAAATGAACCCAGACACCCAGCAGTACACTGAGGTCCGCATAGATGAGTGTAGGCGTGGGTCCCTCAGCTCCTACTTGGGCTGTCACTGGAGAGTGCGTCCCTGACCCATGACAAAGAGATAGGGAGGTCCCCAAGGCAGAGAAGTTACAGAATGCCAGCAGGGAGGAACTCATTCCAACTGAACAGAGAGTAGATTTTCTGACAGGGAGTTGAGGAGATGCCGCCACACCAAGGTCTGGGACTTTGATTGACTTTCTTTATCTTGCAGGGGTCGGGCCCTTTGGGGGTCAGCAGCCTGGTGTCCCACTGGGTTATCCCATCAAAGCTCCAAGGCTGCCAGGTAAGCCAGTGATAGGTTTCAAGATGCTTCTTGACTCAAGGTGGAGGGAGATGGTTCAGTGGGTAAAGCACTTGCTGCACAAGCTCAAATCCCCAGAACCCACATAAAGCTGAGTGCAGTAGCGTGCATCTGTAACCCCAGTACTCCTAGCTGAGGTGGAGGGGGATGGGGACAGAGACAGGAGAATCTCTGAGAGCTGGGGTAGCCTGGTGTACACAGCAGCAAACAACAAAGAGACCCTTCCTCAGACGAGTGGAAGAGGACTGAACTGAGGTTGTCTTCTGAGTTCCACTAGCACATAGCAGTATCCACACATCCACACACGCACTCACACATGTACACATATATATTATACACACATGTGCACAAACATACACATGTGTACACACACATTGGTATCACGCACACACAATCACACAAACTCATGTATACACACAGTGGTATCCATGCATACACACACAAATGCATACACATGTGCATACATACACACCAACACAAACATGTACACGTGTACACACACATATATACAAATCTGTATCTATACAGATTTGGAAACACACATACACACAATGGTATCCACCCATACGTACACTCATACATATGTATACACACATGCACTCACAAACACATACACATGTATGTACATGTACGTACAAGCACGTGATAATAATAATAGGCATGCTTTTCTGAGCCTCTGCTGGAAAATCAGCCTCAAGGGGACTTGCTTGGCCCTGTTCACGCTGGGATAAGCATCAGTACTTACAGGGCTACGGAGATGGCTCACTTGGTAAACTGCCGTACAAGTACAAGGAACTGAATACAATCCTCAGAGCCCACATTAAAGGAGAAAAACAAAAAAGCCAGGCATGGAAAGGTAGGCTTATGATCCCAATGCTGGAGAGGTAGAAACAGGAGGATCTTTAAGGCTTGCTGGCCAGCAATTCTAACCTACTTAGCCAGCCCCAGGTCCTAGTGAGAGTCAAGATAGATAGCTCCTGAGAAATGACACTCAATGTTGTTGTCTAGCCTCTGCACACACACACACACACACACACACACATCCAGGCAGGGTTGTACTGGGTTATAAGCCCTGCACTCTGGAGGCTGGACGCAGGAGGATTATATAATTTCAAAGCCAGCCTGTGCAACAAATGAGGCATACAATGATTTGGAGGCCAGCCTGGGTTACAGAATGGGACCCTACCACAAAACAAATCAAGAGAGAATGAATTTTAAAAAGAAAGAAAGCACTTGGGAGGCAGAGGCAGGTGGATTTCTGAGTTCGAGGCCCGCCTGGTCTACAGAGTGAGTTCCAGGACAGCCAGAACTACACAGAGAAACCCTGTCTCGAAAAACCAAAAAAAAAGAAAGAAAGAAAGAAAGAAAGAAAGAAAGAAAGAAAGAAAGAAAGAAAGAAAAACCCACCATGCATCTGAAAGACTCCACCGTGTCTAGTTCCCCACTGTCACCACCCTGTCATCTCTACCACAGCCGTCAGTCCAGACAATGGCACAGCCTCTGTGGGGAGCAGGCACACAGGAAGATGCTCAGACCCCAGGGGCCATGCTGGTACCTAGGTCTGGAGAGGAATACCTGTCCTCTCTCTGCTCTCTCTACCTGAAAGACTTTATTAACAAGTGGTGATCCTCACGAGAGTGGAAAGCACCTGTTGTGGGGAGGTCTGTCTGATCAGGCAGAGGGGAGACAGGCAAGGCATCTAGACCTACCTCCACCAATCCACCCATCGCTGCCTCCTCCACCCATCCCTCACCTTCTACCCTCCTTCTCTCCATACATGCGTCCATCCACCCATCCATCCATCACTCCTTCCTTCTCCCACTTTCCATCTGTTCATCCACCCACCCATCCATCCATGCATCATCTGTCCATCATCTGTCACTCCTTCCTTCTACCCACTTTCCATCCATCTATCCATCCATCCATCATCTGTCCATCATCCGTCACTCCTTCCTTCTACCTACTTATCTCTCCATCCATCCATCCATCCATCCACCACTCCTTCTATCCACTTTCCACCCATCCATCCATCTATCTATTATCCATCCATCTGTCCATCACCACTTCTTCCTACCCACTTTCCATCTGTCCATCTGTCCATCCATCCATCTGTCTGTCCATTCATCATCTATCCATAATCCATCACTCCTTCCTCCTACCCACTTTCCATCCATCTGTCTGTCCATCCATCACTCCTCTCTACCCATCCTCTCCATCTATCACGTCTCCCTTGTACCCATTTATCTCTCCACTATCCTGCCTTCCTCTACCTATTCTTTTCCATTCATCTGTCCATCATTTCTTCCTTCTAATTCATCTCTCCATCTATCCCTCTTTCTCTCCATCTGTTATACAATTCATCCTTCCATCCATCCATATACCCTACATACCCTTTCTTCCTTCCCTGTCTCTCCCCTAACTATCCATCCATGCACTAACCCTTCCCCCATCCATCCTTTATCCTGTCCATAGGTGGCTACGGACTGCCCTATACCAATGGGAAACAGCCCTATGGTAAGTAGTGCCCTCATGGGTTTGCGGGGCTCTGATCCTTTCTAGTCCTATGGGATGGCAAGGGTACTGAGGTCCCAGCCATGGGCCAAGAAAACACCCAGCAAGGCACTAGAATAAAAATTCCCAAAGGACAAAGACTAACACAGGGAACTTGGCCTAGCATTCAGCTGTGACCCTCTTTCTTATTACAACACCTTGAGCAAGCTATTGTTTCCTTCTCCAAGCCTCAGTGTTGTTATCTGTAAACTGGGATGGCATCCCCTATGCATACTTGTATCTGTATACAGTTTTGTTGGAGGTGACGGGGGAGACTTGGGACAAGTGGGACAGGGGACAGCAGAGTGGCAAGGTCTATGTGAGTGACAACCAAGCATCTTCTTTACAGGAGTGGCTGGTGCAGGGGGCAAAGCTGGTTACCCAACAGGGACAGGTAAGAGAAAATAAAATCTCACCTGCTTCCAGCCAAAGGGACACCAATGCCCCCTTCCAATCTCCATGGACCATCCAAAACACCAGCTAACCCATCCAACCCTTGGTCCAAGCCTAAACTCTGAGCTAGGTTGGGGCAGCTCTTTGGCCTTTACTGGCTATGAAGCCCGCAGCTACATCTGAGTGTCTGTGAGGCTGGGAGCTCAGTGCTCTGGGGATACCTGGACACCATCACCATCTTTAGTGTCCCCTCACCTCCGCTCTTGCAGGGGTCGGATCCCAGGCAGCAGCAGCAGCAGCTAAAGCAGCGAAGTATGGTAAGTCCCCTGGGGACCCTTGCCATTCTGTGATAGAAGAATAACAAGCCATGTGGTTTCTGCATCCCCGCATCCATCTTTCAACAATGTGACCCACGGATGTAGCTCTCTTTTCCCTTTTCTCTATCCACCTACCTATCCCTCCATATCTCCCTCCCTCTATCTATCTATCTATCCATAATCTACCCATCCATCAGCCCCTCTGTTCCTCAATCTTCTCCACCCATCCACCCCTCCTTATCTCTATCCATCCCTCTACACTTCCCTCTTTCTCTTATTCTACCCTCATCCATCCTTCCATCCATCCATCCTTCCATCCATCCATCCTTCCATCCATCCGTCCCTCCATCCATCTGTCCTTCCATCCATCTATCCTTCCATCCATCCATCCTTCCATCCATCCGTCCTTCCATCCATCCATCCTTCCATCCATCCTTCCATCCATCCATCCATCCATCCATCCTTCCATCCATCTGTCCTTCCATTCATCCTTCCATCCATCCATCCTTCCATCCATCCATCCTTCCATCCATCCATCCTTCCATCCATCCATCCTTCTATCCATCCATCCTTCCATCCATCCATCCTTCCATCCATCCATCCATCCATCCATCCTTCCATCCATCTGTCCTTCCATCCATCCATCCTTCCATCTACGCACCTGTTCCTCCACCTCTCCCTTTCAGCATCCATCCCTTATCTATGGCACATCTCTGCATCTGTCCCCTCACACATCCCTCTCCTCCTCTCCCTCCCACACCCATTCCTTCCTGATCTACACATACACATGCCCATCCCTCCATTCAGGCATCTCTCATCCTTTCACCCACCCTCCCCCATCCATGCCCCTTCTATCCTCCTCCCGTCCTTCCTGTCTCACCCCCTACAACCTTCCTTTCCCTCCATCCAGTGCCCCTTTCTCCACTCACTTATCTCAGGGGATGTGGACACAGCCTTGACAGTCATATTTCTCCATGGGGAAAATGAGAGATGCTAACTGAAGAACGTGACCTGTCATTCAAGACTTTAGCATACTGGGGGGGGGGGGGGTGGGGTTGTTGCCCCATGGGCCAGACACAAAGAACATTGACTGTGAGGACTCAGCATTTAGGAAGTAGTGACAGACACATTGGAATTTTGAGGCCTTCCTCTGCTACATAACAAGTGTGAGGCTACCCTGGGCTATATAAGACCCTGTCTCAAAACAAAAACAAAACAGGAAGGAAGAACCCAATCATAAAGGGTAGGTACCACAGCCATTAGAGAAAGAAATATAGGCAGCAGCTATATAAACATTTTTAATGTTATGCATCCATTTCACGTGTACTAAAAAAAATGTAACCCCTCCCCAAGTCCATAGTCCCTTGGAGAGCCAAGCTGTGGCTACCACCGGTGTGGTGGAAGCATCCTCTCCGCATCCAGATGGAGGTCAGCTCACTAGGGCCAAAGTTTTCTCCTTGGTCTGCAACCCAGGAGGCCTTCCTGTTTCCAGGTCAGGAGGGCACTGAAGACCCTAGCAGCTAAGGGGGCAGAAGTTAGAGGAGAAACCGATCCTGCCCTGTGTAGGCCCCCAGACTCTCCCCCCGCCCCCTGCACAGAGGCCCCTTGGCAGACTGGGATTGGTGGGAATAACTGGAATCTGGGAACTGGAGAGCCTGGAGAGAGGGGCTGCCAGAACCGGGCAGCCAGACACTTGGACTAGGAACTTGGCTGAGTCTTCGGAACACAGGGAAAGGAAGACTTCAGCATTCCTTTGGGGGCCCCTCTGGCCCGCGGAACGGAGCTTGTGGTTTGTCAGTATGTATCGGTGATTAGAAAGGGATTTGTCTGTGAACATTGGACTCCCTTCATGAGCAAGCTGAAATGGACACTTTGGGGGGCAAACCCAAGAATTCGGAGGCAGGAACCTTCCCAAACAAGCCCAGCTGGAGAGATTGAGGCCTGTTCCTGGGTGGAGAGGATAGTGGGTAAAAGCCAGCATCCCACCAAGAAGCTGAAATAGCAAGATTGATGCATAGTTCAAGGCCAGCCTGAGTCACCTAATTGAGACCCTGTCTCACAAAACAGCAGATGGTAAGGGGCCTGGGGAGGTAACTCAGTCAGTACAGTGCTAGCTACACAAGCAGGAGAATCTGAGTCCCAAGCCCCATAATCCTTAAAGAGAGAGGAAAGATTGCACACATTTATAATCACAGCACTGGAGTAGGAGAGACAGGTAGATACCTGCGACTCACTAGCCAGCCAGGCTAGCTGCCACACACCGTCCAGGTACAAGTGAGAGATCGAGTCTCGAAAATCAAGATGGGGTCTGAGGAGAGATGGCTCAATGGTTGAAGCGCTTACTTAGGATTGGAGTTTGGGTTCCCCTTGGAAGGCAGAGATGGGGAGTTCCTCAGAGCCAAGCTGGCTAATAAGACTTGTCAAACTGATGGAGAGACCCTGGCCCAATAGATAAAGTAAAAGTTCATCAAGGACTGTTCCACGACATCACCTGGGGCCGCCACATGCACAAATGCACAAACACCCATATGCATGTGCTTCCACATGCATGGGGAAACATGCATGCACTCACACATGTGCACACGTGTAAGAAAAGGCTAAAGGGGAAAAAAAGATACTGAGGAAAGGTTAACATCTGCCCTTGACACACTTATACACATACACAAGTATACTCATGCAGGTACACACACACACACACACACACACAATGTGCTGGCCCCTCTGAAGCTTCCCTGTCTGGCCTCAGAAGCTCTGGGGAGTCACGTGGCACCTTGTCCCAGCAGGTGCTGGAGGAGCTGGAGTCCTCCCCGGTGTTGGAGGGGCTGGCATTCCTGGTGGTGCTGGCGCAATCCCTGGGATTGGAGGCATTGCAGGTAATGTTTCTCCCAGCTGGAGGGTGGAGGTGTCCTTGAGGGGCCACAGTGGCAGCGCCTCACCCTCTGCGCCTGTCTTTCCAGGCGCTGGAACTCCCGCAGCAGCTGCTGCTGCAAAGGCTGCTGCTAAGGCTGCTAAGTATGGTGAGTGTCCACCCCGGAAATGGGAGGCTCGGGGCCCTGCGTGAACACTGGAGATCCATAAGGATGGGTAGACTTTGCCTCTGTTCACCTGGGGACATCTCTGACCTTCCCCAAAAGGAGGCTTTTGTCCATATTGGTCACCCTGTCTCAAAGGCAGCTCTCACTCTGCATGGAGTTTGCAGGGGAAGGGATGGTGCCATACAACACCTGCCTAGAATCCCCAGTGAGGGGCTGGAGGGTGGCTCAGTGGTAGAGCCCCTGCCTAGAATCCCCCAGTGAGGGGCTGGGGGCGTGGCTCAGTGGTTGAGCCCCTGCCTAGAATCCCCCAGTGAGGGACTGGGAGTGTGGCTCAAGGGTAGACTGGGAACATACGCAAAGTCCTGGTTTCAATTCCCAGTACTGCAAATTAAAACATAATAACAAAAGAACAAAGCAAAACAAACAACACCGTGCCCCCCTCCCCCTCCCCCACAGCCTAAGTTCCTATAGCAGACATTTTGATTTTGCTTTAGAATTAATCGTGTTCTTCCAGCTACATATCCAAACTAGAGGTCCCTTTGGGCTCCATCTTAGTCCATCCCCTGTTCTCTGATGAGTTGAGTCTTTGTAGAGGGATCACCAACCCATCCACATGGGATCCTTCACTCACTACAAACTGTGGTCCCCAAACTGACCTATGCATCTGTCCTAGGAGGCCTACAGAGGCCCCCACAAGGCTCAATCCAGGACAACCCTCTTTCCGTCTACAGGAGCTGCTGGAGGTGTAGTACCTGGGGGACCAGGAGTCAGGGTCCCAGGTGCTGGAATCCCAGGTGTTGGTGGCATTCCAGGTGTTGGTGGCATTCCAGGTGTTGGTGGCATTCCAGGTGTTGGTGGCATTCCAGGTGTTGGTGGCATCCCAGGTGTTGGTGGCATCCCAGGTGTTGGGATCCCTGGTATCGGAGGTCCAGGCATTGGGGGTGGACCAGGTAAGTAAGTTGGGCTCTGCGTGTGCGTGCGTGCGTGCATGCGTGCGTGCGTGCGTATGTATGTGTGTGTATAAGCAATATAAATTATTGTCGAGACTTTGTGCCCTCCCTAAAACTTCATTCATCTATATAGACCCTTGGCCAAGTCTGACACCCTCCATTTTGGATCATAATAACTTTCCAGTTAGCTTCTAGCTGCAGCAGTATCTCCATCCTCCCTCCTAATTCACAGTGTGCGGCCAAAGGCAGGAACCATGCCCTCCATTAGTATGCACCCACCGCTTAGCTAAGTAGGTGCTCAGTAAGTGGTAGATGGATAGCAACGTGGATAGACTGGTCAAGTGGGTGGCCATAGAATTGGTCACGTCGATGAGCAGTTGAACTGACCAATGAGGGGGTGAGCAGAGGCTGAGTAGACACAAGAAGAGGTGAATATGCAGGTAGAGAGGAGGGGCGAAGGACAGTTGGGAAGACGAGCTATCAGATGGGAAAGCAGATGGGCATGCAGGGAGGAATCTGCACACATGGTTAGAAGGATGATGGATGCATGCACGGGCGAATGAGTGGCTACGGTGATGGATAGACAGGTAGACAGGCTGACAGACCAGCTGATGGGTGGATGGGCAGGTGGGTGGGTAAGCTGATGGGTAGGTGGACGCAGCTGTGGATGACTAAGTGATCGATGTCTAGGTTTCCATCCATGCGTTCCTCCATCCTTCCATCTGTCCATATACCCATACGTACATACACTCATCCATGCATTGATCTATCTACCCATCAACAAACAAATGGATAGAGAGCTAGTGGGTGGGTAGGGGAACTGAGACCTAAGGACAGAGAGTAGATAGGCAGAGACGTGACAGAGGGTGAATGGACAGATGAGCAGATATCACAGCTCTACTGATTAATAAGAATAATACGGAGTAACAGACAGGTAGACAGGGTAATACACATTGACCACCTCTCCTCCATTTTCTCCTGAGCATTGTGTCCCCTTGATCTCTCCAGGGGTTGTGTCACCAGCTGCAGCTGCTAAAGCTGCTGCCAAAGCTGCCAAATATGGTAAGTGCCCTGACCATCCCTGAGGTGGCTTCCACTCGCCAGAGTGACAAGCCCTCTATCCTCTTGCTTGGAGGAGAGCGGCTCACCCTGGGAACGTCCCAGGCAGAGTTACTTGGATCCTTTGGATCTCAGGATAGTGTCTCTCCAATTATCTACCGACGTGAAGCCATGGCGCTAAGTGATAGGACCACCCCAGGATGCCATCCCCAATCTAGATAGTGTCCCTACTCTTCCATGCTTTGGCCGAAGTCCCTTCAAAGGACAGAAAGCCTGGTTAGAGTAAACCCACTCACATTATCATAACAAAAGGGTGCCTCCCCCAAATACCCAGGGAATCAGGAAAGACTAGAGTTCATGGAGGAGACTGGTCAGGGAGCCAGTGAATCCCAGTTTCCTGTCCTCAAGGACCAGGTTAAAGGAAGCATGCATCCTTTCTCCCAGACAGTGAGCATCCTTCCAGAGCTTGTCCAGCATCACCAGAGACTCTTTTCATGGATTCTCTCTCCTCCACAGGAGCCAGAGGTGGAGTTGGCATCCCGACATATGGGGTTGGAGCTGGCGGCTTTCCTGGCTATGGTGTTGGAGCTGGAGCTGGACTCGGAGGTATCTTTCCCCATGAGCTCTAGTTGCATCTCTGAGAAGCTGCGGGAGGAGAAATGGGTGTTTCAAGTCATGCGGGGACTTGGAGAGTAGATGTGGGCTTTGGCGTGCTAGGGAAGAGAGAGGCAATCTTCATAGCATTTAGGAACTGGGAAAGGTACAATCCTTGTTCAGCAGTAATCTGGGCAAAAGAACTCATTTATTTCTCTGTGTATCTATTGATCCATCCATTCATACATCTGTTCATCCATCTATCCAACCATCTATCAATCCATCATCCATACACTCGTATATTTATCCATCCACCTGCCCACTAATCTATTGCCTAATCATCCACTTATCAGTCTGCCTCGTCATCTCATTTATCCATGTATCCAAACACCGTCCATCTCCCGTTCATCCACATATCTACCCATACATGTATACACACGTCTCTCCAGCCATCTGTGTATCCATCCATCTATCTGTCTATCCATCCATCCATCTATCCATCCATCCATCATCTGTCTATCCATCCTTCAGTCTATGCATCCATTCATCCCTCCATTTACCCATCTGTCCATTCGCCCACCATCCATCCATCCCCACCGACCTACTCCCCTACCTGCCTGACCACCTGTCTTCCACCTCCCCATCCTCTTAACTCTTCTATCCACGTGCCCACCTGCTCTTCCCTTTTTCCAGCAGGTGCAAGCCCAGCTGCTGCTGCCGCCGCTGCCAAAGCTGCCAAGTATGGTAAGTGACATTGCCCTGTCTGCTGCCCTTCTCTCTGTGGAGCCCAGGCTCTGAGTGATGGCCAAGCAGCCTCACATTCGGGCCTCCGGAGCAAAGACGCAAGTCCACAACCCCCACCTGCCTTCTAAACCGTGCTCAACTCTTCCACCATTTCCACTTGCTGTGGAACCACATTACTGATACCTTGTTTGCCAGCTCACTCCAAAAGAGTGAGCTGAAGGTGCCAGACAAGTCTGCCCCCCACCTCTCTCTCCATTTATCCATACACACATACATATACACATGTGGGTGCTTGTGTGGTGGTGGATCAATGGATGGATGGATGCGGTGAACACAGGGGCTCATTCTTCTCTTCTCCAGGTGCTGGAGGAGCCGGAGCCCTGGGAGGCCTGGTACCAGGTGCAGTACCAGGTGCAGTACCAGGTGCAGTGCCAGGTGCAGTGCCAGGTGCAGTGCCAGGTGCAGTGCCAGGAGCAGTACCAGGTGTGCCGGGCACTGGTGGAGTGCCAGGTGAGCTATGTTTCCCATCCTGAGATGGGTCTGTATTGTCTTATAGAAGAAGCTTGGGGCTTGGTATTTTACAGATAGGAAAACTGATACCAGAGATGAATGCGGAGGTGGGGAGAACTTCCTCTAAAGCAGTTGAATGGGGAGGGGCGCTCCGTAGGAACCTGGTTGCTGATCCCTCACAAGCGTCTCCCTTCCTGGGGAGACTCAGCCAGCTCTAAAGAGCCTCCTGTCGCCAAGAGTTCAGTGATCTGCCTTTAACTCTGGGATATTTCTAGTTCCCTACCAACAGAGGACCCTTCACTCAGGTGGCCTTAAGTCCTTTGTTATCCACCAATCAGAGATCAAAGGGAGATGATTGAAAGACCTTGCTATTCGAGGATCCCCTTCTTAGCTATGGTTTTTCCAATTTCTCTTCTGCATGCTTTTCCCCCTCTAGGATAAAACTACCCTTATGTATTTTTTGTTCATAAAGGAACTAGGACTAGGAGTGTGGCTAAGTGGTAGAGAGCTTGCTAAACATGCAAAACAGTCCTTTCCGATATTGTAAAGAAAGAAAGGGTCACTCTGTGGGTAAAGGTACTTGCAGCCAAGCCTGAAATCCCACATGTCAGAATGAGAGAAATGACTCACACAAGTTGTCTTCTAATACCTATATGTGTGCAAGCATACACACACACACACACAAATAAATAAATAAATAAATAGGTTCATTAATTAACACAAACTTTAAAAGGAGAGAGGGGGAGCACTTGGGAGATGTTGCAGGGGGATAATGAGCATTGCAGTAAGTTTAGTGGGCAGAGGCTGGATCCCCAGATCCTACATAAAAGCCAGTGGACACGGTGGCCTGCTTGTACTGTTAGGGTATGAGTGGTAGAAACAGGGACTCCCCAGAGCAAGCTGGCTAGCTAGATTAACTGAAACAGCGAGCTCTGGATTCAGTGAGAGACTCTGCCTCAAAGTACATTGTGGGATCGTGATTCCTGGACTCATATATGGGAGGAAACCTCAGAAATCAAATTTCCCAAAACAGATCTATATAGTCAATACTTTCTTCTACAGTCCCCAACAAAACCTTTATAAACTTTATTTTAAGGGTGAGGAAGGAGTCATTTCCTATGACAGCTTGGCATAAAGGAGCTACTAGGAATTTTTTTACTTAAGAGCATCCTAAACAGGACTGAGATCCTCGTAGGTACAGGGCTGCCTCATCTTATGCTCCCTTTACCCAAATAGGAGCAGGCACCCCTGCAGCTGCAGCTGCTGCCGCCGCCGCCAAGGCAGCCGCCAAAGCAAGCCAGTATGGTAAGTTGTCCCCCTCTGTACCTGACCATTGACCCCCAGACCAGAGGCTTCTCACATCTCCTGCTGAGGAGCTAAGGGTGGCCTTGAACTCCCGGTCTTTCCACCTCCACCCCTCATATGCTAGTATTCCAGGCACTGTGGTGCCAGGGTTTGTTTATACAGTACTCGGGGATAGAACCCAGGACTTCCTATATGGCAGGTAAGTGCTCTACTCTCTAAGCCATATGCCCAGCCCTGAGTATGAGCTGTTCTCACAGCCTTTAGCTTACCTGCTCCTCTCTAGCAGCGTAGGACGGCCAAGCCCTCCATGACCTGCCCCAACCTACATCTGAAAGCTCCTAGTTCCCTAGGACTTGTTCTCTCTGCATCTCAAGCTAGAATCCAGCCTCATCCCCTTGAGGAGCTGCATTTCTTGATAGATGCCAAGGTCAGCCTTCCTCTTGATAGTTGTCAAGGTCAAGAATGTACACATTTCCTAAATGTGATTAATCCAGAATTATGATTAACGGTAGATGCTCCACTCCTTGGAGCTCAGCTGGGGTTCAGTCATGGGCTAGCCGGTGGTGACACCTGGCCTTAGCAGATCTGGGAGCCAGGTTTGTTAGTATTGGCATATAATCCCGGCTACTCAAGGAGCTAAAGCAAGGGCATTGAAAGTTCAAGTCCAGACTGAGAAATTTAGTGAGACCCTGTCTCAAAGTAAATAATATAATAATAATAATAATAATGAAAAAATCTGGGACCTTTTCATCAGCAGTCATGGAACTCCTGCTTAGAATGCCCCTGTGAGAGATCAGAGATGTGACAGTGATACAGCACCTGCCTAGAATCCCCCAGTGAGGGGCTGGGGGCGTGGCTCAGTGGTAGAGCCCCTGCCTAGAATCCCCCAGGGAGGGGCTGGGGGCGTGGCTCAGTGGTAGAGCCCCTGCCTAGAATCCCCCAGGGAGGGGCTGGGGGCATGGCTCAGTGGTAGAACACTTATCTAGCATGTCCAAGACTTCCCATTTATTCTCTAATACAAAAAAAAAGTAAAACAATAATGAATAAACCTGCTTGTCCTCCACCATCCCTCAAAAGGTTACAAACTACTAAATTTACATCTGACTCTTATTATATAGGAGCAAAAAGAGGCCCAGCAAGGGAAAGTATCTGCCCCAAGATCGCACAGCAAGTCTTTACCAAGGCTGGGAAGGGAACCCATAGCTCCTGACTCAGCTGAGGCTCTTTGCAACAGCCCCTGCACTCTTTGTTTACGCCTTGATTACAGATAAACTATTCTCTCTCTTTTAGGTTTGGGCCCTGGTGTTGGTGGGGTTCCCGGTGGAGTTGTCCCTGGTGCTGTTAATGGTATCATAGCTCCTCGAGTTGGCACTGTAATTGGTGGTCTTGGAGGTGAGCTATGGTGGATGAGTGGGTCTGGGGGTTCCCCGGAGCCTTCACGAGTGCCATCTTGAATGTTCTTCCTCTTTTCAGGAGCAGGGACGCCAGCTGCTGCCAAATCTGCTGCTAAGGCAGCTGCCAAAGCTCAGTACAGTGAGTGCGCTTTGATTTCTCTCCACTGTCCCCACCCACCCAGCGAGGACACACAGCCCCAGCACAGCCACAGGAAACAGTGTCTCAGATGCTGCATCCTTGCTGTCCCCCATAGCACCTAGCAGAGGGCTCAGAAGTACAGACCCAGCAAGAGAGAGGCCTGCCTTCCAGTCTTGGTTCCCTAGATAGCTGAGTGACTTCCAGAGTTTATGTATCAAGTGTGGGGGTCAATGGCATAGCTACACACAGAAGGTCACTAGGAGAACGTAACAGGTTCAGGGTGAGGATGTGGTTCAGGTGGTAAAACACTTATGTAGCATGCATGACGCCCCGGCTTCCATCCTCAGCACTGCCTAAATCAGGCATGGAGCATGCATGACGCCCCGGCTTCCATCCTCAGCACTGCCTAAATCAGGCATGGTGGTGC
>NW_021604614.1:2446032-2447635 GCF_004785775.1 Grammomys surdaster
CGGCTTCCATCCTCAGCACTGCCTAAATCAGGCATGGTGGTGCATGCCTATAGTTCCATCCCAGGGCTTATGAGATAGAAGCAACAGGACCAGAAACTCAAGAGCACGTTCAGTTCAAGTCCAATCTGGATATATGAGACCTCAGCACGGGTGGGAATTAAATAGATTTTCCCCAAAAGCTAGGAGTGGTAATGCACACCTCTAATTCCAGTACTTGGGAGGCAGAGGTAGGCAGATCTCTGTGAATTTGATCCAGCCTGGTCTATATATACTTCCAGGCTAGTCGAGGCAACATAATGAGACCTTGTCTCAAAAAAACAATAACAGCTGGGGCTGGAGCCGTGGCTCAAGAATTAAAAGCACTGACTGCTCTTCCAGAGAACCTGGGTTCAATTCCCAGCACCCACAAAGCAGCTCACAATTGTCTCTAACTCCAAGATCTGATACTCGCACAGACAAACATGCAGACAAAATACAAATGCACATAAAATAAAAATAAATAAATTATTAGAAACACAATAATCAAAACAGGGACTGTGGTGTAAGTCTCAGAGGAGGACTAAGCTGGAGGAGGGGGGCTGCTGCCTTGAGGGCCCCTTTCTTGGGGCCTGACTCAGCTCCTGAGTTAGGGGCAACATTCCATATATATATATGTAAAACCATTTACTACCATCCTTTCTGCAGGGGCTGCTGCGGGGCTTGGAGCTGCTGTCCCTGGACTTGGGGCTGGAGCTGCTGTCCCTGGATTTGGGGCTGGGGCTGGTGTCCCTGGATTTGGGGCTGGTGCTGGTGTCCCTGGATTTGGGGCTGGAGCAGGTAAGGAAAAATTCAAGAACTCGGTAGAAAGTGCCCTTGAGCTCAAAGAAAGAGGACCCATCTCCTCCCAGAACTCTATCCCTACCCAGCATCCATTAGATTCTCCTGAGTAGACAAAAGCAAATGAGTACCAGGTAGGATGGTACAGGCCTGCCATCTCAGCTGCTTAGAAGGCTGAGACATGAGGCTTACAAGTTCAAGACCAGCCTGCCCTGTAGAAAGGCTCCAAGGCTGGCCTGTATAATACTGTGAGATACTGTCTTAAGAAATAGATAGAAGCTGGGCGGTGGTGGCACACGTCTTTAATCCCAGCACTTGGGAGGCAGAGGCAGGCGGGTTTCTGAGTTCGAGGCCAGCCTGGTCTACAGAGTGAGTTCCAGGACAGCCAGGGCTACACAGGGAAACCCTGTCTCGAAAAAAAAAAAAAGAAAAGAAATAGATAGAAAGATGATAGATAGATAGATAGATAGATAGATAGATAGATAGATAGATAGATAGAACAGGGGCCAGTACAATGCTAACCTAGAATCCCCCAGTGAGGGGCTGGGGGTGTGGCTCAGTGGTAGAGCCCCTGCCTAGAATCCCCCCATGAGGTGCTGGGGGCGTGGCTCAGTGGTAGAGCCCCTGCCTAGAATCCCCCAGGGAGGGGCTGGGGGCGTGGCTCAGTGGTAGAGCCCCTGCCTAGAATCCCCTAGTGAGGGGCTGGGGGCGTGGCTCAGTGGTAGAGCCCCTGCCTAGAATCCCCCAGTGAGGGGCTGGGGGCGTGGCTCTACCACTGAGCCACGCC
>NW_021604614.1:2447735-2452140 GCF_004785775.1 Grammomys surdaster
CAGTGGTAGAGCCCCTGCCTAGAATCCCCCCATGAGGTGCTGGGGGCATGGCTCAGTGGTAGAGCCCCTGCCTAGAATCCCCCAGGGAGGGGCTGGGGGCGTGGCTCAGTGGTAGAGCCCCTGCCTAGAATCCCCTAGTGAGGGGCTGGGGGCGTGGCTCAGTGGTAGAGCCCCTGCCTAGAATCTCCCAGTGAGGGGCTGGGGGCGTGGCTTAGTGGTGGAGCACATGCCTAGAATCCCCCAGTGAGGGTCCAGGATATGGCTCAGGGATAGAGCACCTCCATGGGTGAGGTCCTGGATTCCATTTCCAGTACCAAGTGGAAATAGGTGAGGGAGAGGATGGCCCAACAACTCCAGGAGTAAGTTTTTCGAGGGAGGCGTAATGAGGCTGCAGACCAGTCAAAAAAGCCCATCTAACACCCACAGAAAGGAAGGCAGAAGTCTCTTCCTCCAGGCTAGTCTGTTGTCTTTCTGAAAATGCTCTAGGACAAGGACACCACTAGGAACCCCAGTTCTTCACTGTGTGACTGCTGAGACTCACTCTGTGCCCAGTCACAAGCAGGCTACACTGGACCTAGAGGGTATAGGAAGGGACAAGCACGGGTTGGCCCTCAAGGAGTCCCAGATGAACAATGTCAGGGTTAAATACTAGAGCCCTGTATCGACAAGTAGGACACCCCTCCCTTGCTGGAGTGCCATAGAGTTTCTGGGCTTTAAAACACATGATCTAGGTAGAAGAAATCAGGATGGGCTTCCTGGAAGAGCCAGCAGAACCCCAGGTCCAGAGTTAAGCAGCTGACCTGTCTTTCCCTTTCTCCACAGTGCCTGGATCCCTAGCTGCATCCAAAGCTGCTAAATATGGTGAGTGCTACACACCAACTGGTCCCCTTGTCACCCGACCAGCTTTGACAGTATAGGACTGAGCGGGCATGCTGAGGGACATCCGAATGACAGCCATCGTCCGACCCATTAACTCCGATGGCAGTCAAACACACCTGCTGTGCCTGACATGGTGGTACACACCTATAATCCCAGCTCTTGGAAAGTGGAGGCTACCCTTGGCTACAGGGAGAATCCAAAGTCAACTTGGGCTATAGTATACCCTATCTCACCCACAACGACTCAGATCTCCAAGCTCCACTCTGACCCTGACAGTTTCCGTGAAACAGAGGGAATGTCACTGATGCTGAGCCTACGAGGCTGGGCAGCTTCAGCCTCTGCTCTGCTCCGCCCTTTGGCCGAGGAGCTGTGGGGTTGTGGATATTCCTTGTGCAGGCATCCCCAGGCCTCCTCCCTCCTTTCCTGTCAGCATGACTTTGCCCAATACACGCCAGCCTGGAGGACGTGGCAGACCTGCCTGCCTTGCCACTTGGCACTCTGGCCAGACCCACACTGTCTGTGACCCCCACATTCCTGGCCTCCTAAAGATCCAGGCAGGGGGCCTCTGCCAGGGATGCGCCAACTGGCCACAATTTGTCTACTTGAGGCCAGTTTCCACCTCGGAAAATCCCATTCCTCAGCTACACACACACACACACACATACATACACACACACACACACACACACACACACACACACACACAGAGTCCCTGGTCACCCACAGCTTCCTCTCAGGTTCCTTGCCAGCTGCTCTTGGCCCTAGTCAACAGACTTTACCACTTTACCAGGGAAACACACAAAGGATCTCCTGGAACAGCAGCCACTGGGTCCTTTCCTGCCCTTAGGACCTCGAACACAGCATTCTGCTTAACCTCTCCTTTGCCTCAAAACTGGTATGACTGCCTGGCATGGCAGACCACACCTGTGAGGCCAGCTTTCCAAAGGCTGGGGAAGAAGAATCACAAGTTCAAAGGCAGCATGGCCTAAAGAGCAAGAGCCTGTCTCAGAAAAAAACAATAAAAAGAGAGATGAGTACTTGCCTGGAATCCCCAAGCAAAGGGCTTGAAGGTGTGGCTCAGTGGTAGAGCCCCTGCCTAGAATCCCCCAGTGAGGGGCTGGGGGCGTGGCTCAATGGTAGAGCCCCTGCCTAGAATCCCCCAGTGAGGGGCTGGGGGCGTGGCTCAGTGGTAGAGGACTTGCCTAGAATGCCACAGGCCTAGGTTGTGTTTCTGTCTTATCCCCCTAGTGTATAAACACATCTTTGAGAAATAGGGGTCTGAAGGCAGGCATGTTGGCACAGGCCTGTCATCCTAGCAGTCAGGAAGCTGAAATGGGACCAATAGATCATGAGTTCTAGGCCAGTCTCTGCAACTTAGTTAGACTGTCTCACTAGGAGAAAAGGAAAAGAAAAAAAGTAAGGGCTCGGGCCAGGCAGTGGTGGCACACACTTTTAATCCCAGCACTTGGGAGGTAGAGGCAGGGCGATTTCTGAGTTCAAGGCCAGCCTGGTCTATAGAGTGAGTTCCAGGACAACCGTGACTATACAGAGAAACCCTGTCTTGAAAAAAACAACAAAAAGGGGGGGGGGGACTGGAGAGAGGGCTCAGCAGTTAAGAGCACTGACTGCTCTTCCAGAGGTCCTGAGTTCAATTCCTGGCAACCACATGGTGGCTTATAACCATCTGTAATGGGATCTGATGCCCTCTTGTGGTGTGTCTAAAGACCTACAGTGTACTCACATACATAAAATAAATAAATCTTAAAAAAAGAAAAAGAAGCTCGGTGGTGGTGGCACACACCTTTAATCCCAACACTCAGGAAGCAGAGGCAGGTGGATCTCTGAGTTCAAGGCCAGCCTGGTCTACAGATTGAGTTCTAGAACAGCCAGGGCTATACAGAGAAACCCTGTCTTTAAGAAAGAAAAAAAAAAACAGAAAAACAAAAGCCAAAAGAAAAAAGTTCATATAGATAGATAGATAGAGATAGAGATATATATCACATATAACATATACCTATAAATCTCAGCACTTGGGAGGTAGAATCAGGAGGGTCAAGAGTTCAAAGCCATCCTCAGCTATGCAGAAAACCCAAAGCCAACATGAGCTATAAGTGATCTGGTCTTCAAACAACAAATGAAAATATGGGCACTGTCCCTTTGTCCTCTCTCCACAGCAGCAGGAGGTGGCCTTGGAGGGCCTGGAGGACTCGGTGGGCCTGGAGGACTTGGTGGGGCTGGAGGACTCGGTGGGGCTGGTGTTCCTGGTGGAGTAGCAGGTATGTTTTTGCTGTCCCAAAAATGGGTTGGCTGGAAATGGAGGCTGAGACCTCCAAGCAGTGCCTCCTTGAGTCCCTTGTGTTCCCAGGAGCTGCACCTGCTGCTGCTGCTGCTGCTGCCAAAGCTGCTGCTAAGGCTGCCCAGTATGGTAAGCGAGAGTTCAGCTTCCCTGACCTATCCCTCCGTCCATGGAGCCCAGCCACTTCCTAGCCATTAGGTAGCCCCGCCCCAGAAATGACGTAAGAGTTCAGGGATCCCTTGCCAACAGGGTCTTAATTAGAATCTCCTGACAGTGTGTGTAATGCGTGGATATCCCCTCAGGCCTTGGTGGAGCTGGAGGACTGGGAGCCGGTGGACTGGGAGCCGGTGGACTGGGAGCTGGAGGACTGGGAGCTGGAGGACTGGGAGCCGGTGGACTGGGAGCCGGTGGAGCAATCCCTGGTGCTGCAGGCCTTGGAGGTAAGGAGTAAGTGAGTGAGTTCTATGAGAAGGAGAAAGGAAAGAGGCATACGGAAGCCAGGTATGAAGACAAACACACTATCATGCCAGCACTCAGGAAGCTAAGGCAGGAGGATCATGAGTTTAGAGCTAACCTGAGCTACACAGTGAGGTCAAGGTCAGCGTAGGATACATTAGACTGTGTCTGAAAGCAATGGGGTAGAAAGCTTAAACAAGCAGGAACCCGGCTGCTCACTGACATAGAGGTACCAAACCCTATCTTCACCTCTCTCTTTCAACCCACCAATACCCCAGGTGACAGCTCATTGGCATACTATAGTCAGACCCATTTCTCAGACAAGAAAACACAAAGACTGGAGAGGAATTACGTCCCTAAAGTCTCAACCATCTTGGTGAATGTGTGCTTCTCTCTCTCCTCTGTCATTGTGCCCCCTTAAACTAGCATGCTTAGCACCACAAAACTAGACATATAATAGCAGCTTAATGTGTGGGGGCGTGGCTCACTGGTAGTGCACTTGCCTAACATCCCCCAGTGAGGGGCTGAGGGCGTGGCTCACTGGTAGTGCACTTGCCTAAAATCCCCCAGTGAGGGGCTGAGGGCGTGGCTCAGTGGTAGAGCCCCTGCCTAGAATCCCCCAGTGAGGGGCTGGGGGCGTGGCTCAGTGGTAGAGCCCCTGCCCAGAATCCCCCAGTGAGGGGCTGGGGGCGTGGCTCAGTGGTAGAGCCCCTGCCTAGAATCCCCCAGTGAGGGGCTGGGGGCGTGGCTCAGTGGTAGAGCCCCTGCCTAGAA
>NW_021604614.1:2452150-2455061 GCF_004785775.1 Grammomys surdaster
AGTGAGGGGCTGGGGGCGTGGCTCAGTGGTAGAGCCCCTGCCTAGAATCCCCAGTGAGGGGCTGGGGGCGTGGCTCAGTGGTAGAGCCCCTGCCTAAAATCCCCCAGTGAGGGGCTAAAAGCATTACTGAATGGTATAGCACTTGCACAGCATGCATTACATCCTGGATTCCATCTCTAGCAACACACACACACACGGGGGTGGGGGGGCTATTAGAAAGATGGGTGTGTGAAGCAGGAGGGATGACGGAATGGTGGGATGTGGGTGGACAAGTCAGGAGCAGATGCTGCAGATGCTGATCTGCTAGGCGGGCTGGAGCAGGGAAGAGAGGTAGCTTTTCTGAGCTCTCCCGTGCCTGCTTCCTCCAGGTGTGTCCCCTGCTGCAGCTGCTAAGGCAGCCAAATACGGTGAGTTTCCCCTATGGCCTCCCCCTCAGCAATAGGCTTGTACACCCATCGCCATGACCCATACCTGCCCAGCTCATGGTACCCCTGAAGGTCGTGTCCAGAATGTCAGCAGTACCACCCTTGTATCCATTCTGACACCCTGTGTCCTCTCCCCAGGTGCTGCTGGCCTTGGAGGTGTCCTAGGAGCCAGGCCATTCCCAGGTGGAGGTATGGCCAACCCTGATGTTGTTCTCAGATCTGCCTGACTCTGGGGGACAAACAAGGGGGTTCTGGAAGCTGAATCCACATGAGGTCTGGAGATAGAAAAATCACTCTAGGACAGGAGGCAACCATGGGAGGAGTGCCCTCCCCCTCAAGTTGAGGATAGTGTCAACCAAGCTTAGAGCATAAGCCACAGGGCACCACACAGGCATATGGGACAGAGACACGTTTAATTAAGAAAGGGACTTCAAGGCTTGGGGACGTGGCTCAGTTGGTAAAGCATTCATTGTGCAAGCATGAAGACCTGAGTTCAAACCCCCAGCGTGTATGTAAAATTTGCCAGCTGGGGAGGAGGTGGCTGGAGGATCCCTGGGGTGTGCTGGCCCGTCTAGTTTTGCCAAATCCATAAACAAAAGGCTTAGTGAGAGACCTTGCCTCAAAATGAAAGGTAGAGCATGCACACACAAATGCGCTGCACACAGACATCCCACAAAGAATGTGGCTTCAGTAGGACATGACAGTGGGAAGGAGCTGGTTCCAGACACCAAGACCAGGTGATAAGGCCACAGCATGGCCTGCCAGTATGCGTCACCAACACTAAGTCTCTCTTGCAGGAATTGCAGCAAGACCTGGCTTTGGACTTTCTCCTATTTACCCAGGTATGCCCAAGTGTCCTGCCCTGGGATCCGTTCTGGTCTCTGCCAGACCCTTCCCTCTCCTCTGCCCCATCTATTCAGAAGAGTGGGGCTAACACCTGTAGTAACAGATCCCAAGAAGAACCCAGACCCCAATCTAACATTAGGACCTTTCTAAGGACAGGGACACCCTTCACATTTCTCAGGGTCCCTAAGGGTCAAACAGCTTCCCTACCATCCTTCTCCTGAGGTAAACTGTAGGCTTGGAGACCACTAAGCACTATTCAAAGGTCACACAGTGAACAGAGACAGAGTCAAGGACTCCTGCGACCCAAGTCCAGGACCTGACCCTATCCTATATCACATGTCCTGCTCCAATCAGGGAGGAACATGGTAGGTTCCAGAAGTGGGCGCACTGATAATACCTCTTCTTCTTACCCCATAGGTGGTGGTGCCGGGGGCCTGGGAGTTGGTGGTGAGTCTTCCGTGAAAAGACATCTCATAAATTAGCCTTGTTGGTAGAAGGACTCTTAGCACTGTGGGGGTGTAGGGGAGGCTGAAGCAGAAGGATCAAAGACTAGCCTGGGCTATGGAGAGCGTTCCAAACAATTTAGTCAACTTAGCAAAACTCTGTCTCAAAGACTTTTATAAACATTTTTTTTTTATAAAGGGCTGATGATGTAAGTCAGTAGTAAAGCAATTGCTTAGAATCCCCCAGTGAGGGCCTGGGAGCATGAATCGGTGGTGGGTCACCTGTCTAGAATCTTCCAATCAGTGGCTGAGAGCATGGGTCAGCATTAAATCTCTTGCTTAGAATCTTTCAGTGATAGGTTACAGGCATGGCTCTGTGGTAGAACACCTTCCCAGAATCCTCCAATGAGGAGCTCTTGTCTAAAATCCCCCTCCCCCGTGAGGGGCTGGGGGCGTGGCTTAGCGGTAAGCTCTTGTCTAGATTTCCCCAGTGAAGGGGTGTGGCTCAGCAGCCGAGCTCTTGTCTAGAATGCACTAGGTCCAGGTTCCGTCCCAGTAGTACAGAGCTTAACTCTGGGGAGAAGGGTGTGGCAAGACCGAGGTAGGTGGGCTGATTGGCAGGGAGGTTTTGGGCGCCTACAAAAACAGGGCGCAATTTGCACAAAGTGAGGATGCTGGTAGAGGTAGGGGAACCCAGTATCCTTCCCACCTCATCCTCTGCCAACACCCCCACACACAGGAAAACCACCGAAGCCCTATGGAGGAGCTCTGGGAGCCCTGGGATACCAAGGTAAGTAGAGACTCTGTCCCTAGAGAAAGAAGAGACAGAGTCAGAGGTCAGTGCATATATTCAGAGATGGGAGCAGATCTAGGACCCTCTGTGCTCACCCTCAGTGTAGCCTGGATATTTTTGCCCATGTCCTTCACCTGGACAGAGGAGTCTGGGACTTGAAGAGACTGTGAAAAAGAATGAGTGGAAAGAACTTCCAGAACAGACCACCAGATGGCGCAAACAGGCCACATCTAGGAGAAACTGCATGAGGGCTAGACACTAGCCTGCCCTGCCTCCATACCCCAGGCTATCTATCCCCAGGTTTGCTGAACAGGTCTTCCCTAGAAGGATTGTGAGAGCAGCCTGGACTCCATAGGAGACAATGTCAACAACCTCAACCTGAGAGAGAGAGAGAGAGAGGGAGG
>NW_021604614.1:2455161-2493370 GCF_004785775.1 Grammomys surdaster
AGGGAGGGAGGGAGGGAGGGAGGGAGCGAGAGAGAGAGCCCGAGTGCAAGCAATGAGAATATAACTCTAGGTTTCATCCCTAGCATAGTATAAAACCAAGCAAGGTGGCACAAGCCTATAACCTCAGGACTTGGAAAGTAGATACATAAGGGTCAGGGGTTCAAGGTCATTCTCAGTTCTGTACTGAGTTCATGGCCAGCTTGAGCTACATGAGATATTGTCTCAAAAAAGGAGAGGGTGGAGGAAAGAAGGAAGGAAGGAAGGAAGGAAGGAAGGAAGGAAGGAAGGAAGGAAGGCAGGCAGGAAGGAAGGAAGGAAGGATGGACAGAAGGACAGACTAGCTTCTTTTAGATTTTCTAAGCCTGGGATGGAAGCAGACAGAGGAACCAAGCTGACCATCGCTGTTTGTGCCCCATTCCAACCCAGGTGGGGGCTGCTTTGGGAAATCTTGTGGCCGGAAGAGGAAGTGATCTTCTGGGGACCCCTCACTCGCGACCTCATCAACGTTGGTGCTACTGCTTGGTGGAGAATGTAAACCTTCTATGACCACCCCCTACTCCATCCCCCTGACCCCCACCTGGGAGGGGACAGCAGGCCAGTGGCCTTGGAAACCCACAGGACAAGGAAATCAGACAGCAGCAGCCACGTACCCCTAGCCAGAAACTTCCTCCCTACATCAGAGGCCAGGGCGGGTGTCCCATCTCTTCCCACCCGGGAGCTCCCCCACACAGTCTCCATCTCCAAGGGAAATTGGTGCTACATGTTGGTGCTTCTTCTTTGTGGGGGGAGGGAGGAGGGAAGGGTATCCCAGGGGGGACTCCCTCCTTCCCTGAAGCCCCTCTGTTAAGATGGTGCACATATTGGGCAGTCCCACCTCCCCCTGCCCACCAGGAGCCATTCCTGGCTGCATCCCATTGGTACCCAAGTACCAGAAGCCTTGACGTTGGATTTGGTGACATGATTCCTCTCTCTTTGGGTCCCCCTTGTCCCTGTCTCCCATTAACAATAGCTACTTCCCACATCTGGGACACCGTGGAGTCAGACGGCTCCCCACACTGGGAATAGCTCCCTTGTTCTTACGGAATCCACCTGCCAACCACCCATCCACCTACTCATCCATCCATCCATCCATCCATCCATCCGTCCGTCCATCCTGACTGCCTAGTGGCATTAAGCTGGCTGGGCACACCCACTTATCAACCTGGTCCACCTGTCATGGCAGCCTGTTCCCACCCCTGCCACACACCCCAATGCTGGCCTAGGGTGCAAAGGGCTGTGCGGTCTGGTCGTCCCCACATGCAGTACTGTAACCCCCATCCTCCCTGGAGCCACTCTCTTACAGAGCATGTCTCACCACCCCACCTCTTTGTGTTTCGCTGTGATAGATCAATAAAATATTTTATTTTTTGTCCTGGATATTTGGGGATGATGTTTGATTGTTGGTGTGCTTTTTGGGTTTTCTTTTTGTGGCTAATTTGGGAGAGAGAGAGAAAAAAAAAAACTATGTCTAGTCTGGGGAGCTGTATCCTCAGGAGAAAATTCATTTTAACCGCTTTGATATAACTCTGGATGAAACACATTTTTTAAAAACAACGACAAAAACAAAATAAGAAAAGAGAATTAACTGCTCTAGCAACGACTAATAAATACAAACCTTTTAAAGGGCATTGTCTTGGGTTTCTTTGAGGTTGTGTATGTGTTGGTGCATGTTCAAGTTCACACACATGTGTGTGCAGTAGCTGTGTATACAGAAGCCAGAGAACAACTTTTGAGTGTTACCTCTTGGGTGCTGTCTATCTCTCGTTTGAGGTATAGTCTCCCCATAACCTGGAACTCATCAAGCGGAACCACAGGGTTCTGCCTGTGTCTGCCCCTACCTGTAAGTGCTAAGATTATAAGCACTTACCAGCAAGCCCTGCTTTTTTGCTTTGTACACGGGTATGGGGATCAAACTCAGAACATCATGCTTACACACACAGCAAGCATTCTATCAACTAAGCCATCTCCTCAGACACCTTTGTGGTGTTTTTTTTTTTGGGGTTTTTTTTTTTTTTTTGTTTTTTTTTGTTTTTTAATCTGCTTTCAATTCCTGCCCTAGTGGTAAATTGGTTCTGATGTGAAAAATATCCACTGCCCATGATATATTGAGGAGGCTGTTGCCCAACCCAGTTGTCATCTGGGGATATAGCTAAGCAGTAGAGCCCCTGCCTAGAATCCCCCAGTGAGGGGCTGGGGGCGTGGCTCAGTAGTAGAGCTCCTGCCTAGAATTCCCCAGATAGGGGCTCTGACCTTGGTTTAAAGTGTTTGCCTGTAGTTCTCTAGTAAGGGTCTAGCACTGGAACTCAGAGGTGAACATTCATCCTTAACATGGGGGGTGGGGGTAGCTAACTTAGGAGCTCTCCGAAGGCCACTGAGATTCATGGATTACTTATAAGGTGGCTGTTTATAAGGCAACCCAGCTTTTCCAAGAAAGTAGCAAAGGAGACACATCCATCCATGCATCCTTCCATTTCTTCAAATCAGAAGGGGAACAAAATCAACTGTTGCTTTGACACTCTTTGCCCCCCGAATTATCAAGCCCTCGAGACCTAGGAGTACCTCCCTTGGTTTCTCATAGCTTGGTTGGAGGTTTGTTTCATAGAACTGGGGAGTAAACCTTGGCTATCCACCACTGAGCTAGCTACATCCCCACCCCAGCTCATGACTTTAAATACCACATAGTGGCCAGCAAGATGGCTCATCAGTTTAAGGAGTTTTCTGTCAAGTCTGATAGCATGTGTTCAAATCCCCAAACCCACATGATGGAAGGAGAAAACCGACTCTCACAAGTTGTTCTCTGCCCTCCACACACGTGTGTGTCACCAAACTCATGCTACATAAATAAGTGTGGTAAAAAAAAAACTGAATATCATGTATCCTAATGATTAATTGCCAAGTTGATATATTTAGCGTGAGCCAGGGACTTGCATAGCCAAGGTCAGTTCTTCATTTATTTGAGACAAGTCTCCCTCTATAACCCAGGCTGGTCTCAAGTTCACAGTCCTATTGTCTCAACTCCAGGGACTATAAGCACATGTGGCCATTCCTGGTGTGCAGGGCAGCTCTAACATCTCCATCTGAAGTCTCAGACATGATCCACTCTGTAGCTATTTTCTCTAATTTGAAACATTGCCTCCTAGGAGGAGAAGGGAGTTTTGGGGAAATTCTCTCCCTTCCTCCCAGGAGATTTAAATGTCAGCTCCCTCCTCACAAAATCTGAATGACAAACCAAAGTACAATTTCACCAAAAGTAACCATGGGAAACCAATGGGTTTATGGGGCTGATCCCAAAGCAGCCATGCTGGAAACTTTTCATCCAAAAAGGAATAATGGCTTCGACTTCACCACAGGGGTGGCGTCCTCTCAGTTAATCACCCCCAGCCTGTACACCCTAGCACTTCTAGGGTCCCCAAAGCCTCCGGCAATTAAAGCAGAACCACTGAACTCTCAGGTGAAGACTCATCCCTGCGGTGATGGATGTCCACAAGCAGGAATAGCTGACCTAATGGAGGTAACGGCTGTTCACTAGGGGGAGAGGAGTCTCTGATGGAGCCACCCATAGGAATTCCAGTCACAGAGCTTCTGTGAGTTGTCACCCAGGCTGGGTTTGACAAATCAGGGGTACAGCTGCCTGAGTCACCCATGGTCCTAGAAGTGACCCTTGTGATTTCACTAGTTCAAACCAGTATTGGGTGGAATTTTTTAATTTGGTCTATCATAAGCGCCCTGCCTCCGGAGTAAAAGGATATTTGTGCAGGGCTATGAGAAAGAAAGCACACGACACTATTAGCGCCCCAATGGGGACGGGCCCACAGGACCAAAGATGTGTTGGCTATATGGTCCCTGCTATGGGTGGGTGCTAAGACAGGCAACTGAAGTAGAGCCAGCAGTGAGTGGAGCATCCATGCATGGGAGCCAACCACAGTGTGGCTAGCTTTCTCTGGGTTGGGGTGCAGGGTCCTTGCTGCAGTGGCTGTTGCCTGCTCCCTGAAGTGGGTAATAAGACTGCAATCAAGGCTGAATTGTCTGAAAGTGAAAGGGCTCCAGCGGGTGGACCATCTTCCTCTACAGGATATGGGAAGAGGTGCCTCCTTGGTGACTGGGTCTGCCATGTGGTAATGTATATCATATCAGAAAATTGCGGTGAGTTGTTTTGAGTTCAGCGATAAACTGGTCCTGAAAGTGGGGACCCAACACCACCCCCTAACCCTGTGACAGAACAGGGAGAGAATAAGAAAACAGCCCATGAGTAGAAACACTGTGTGCTCTCCAGCAGCTGGCTAACCCATAACCGACAGAGGTCCCTAGTGTCCACCCCACAGTATAAAAGTGTCTTCCGTGGGAGAGAGAAGTTGGAAGTTCAGCCATGAGAAACTCGGGTTTTGTGAGAGGAAAGGCAAGTGGGGATTTCCTCCTGTTCACTGCTTCAACTTTACCCAATAGTTCCTGCTGGGTGCTGTGCCTGGGTGCTGTGCCGGGGTGCTGTGCCAGGGTGCTGTGCCAGGGTGCTGTGCTGGGGTGCTGCGCCGGGGTGCTGTGAGTGACTCATGATTTGATGACTTTTATCTTTAGCTGTTGTTATTTGTTTTTCTTCCTCGGAAGCGTCGCCTGAGGGGACACTCTTGCTCTGCCCAGAACTTTACCGGGAACTCCAGCTGGCTGCCTCCCCGTGGCTTCCCTAGCTGATTCCTGCTGGATGGTGTGAGCACGCAGTCCAATCGGCCTGATATATATCTGCTCCTTCACTTTGACTTTGACTTTCTATATATTTAATGAACTCATTCAAAACTGCAAACGTGGCTGTCTGAGGTCACTCTCCAGACGATGACCCAGATGAATGCAAGCGTGCCCTCAGAAGATCGAGCGAGCTGGAGAGGACACTTCGGGTTTGAGCAGTGGCACATATGGGATGGTACGGTAGGCATCCATAGTGTGCCCACTGCCGTAGGAGATGAGACACACACGAGACTGGGTCTCAGCTGTCTTTCCCGAAAGAACGAACCCATATAAGGGAAGAATTACAAGAGGAGGGAGGCAGGTGGGTGTCATCCTCTGCATTAGCCTCAGATTTGCCAAGAAACGTGTGGAAAGGGGGAGCGTGAGCTGGAGGTGTCGTCTCGCCATTTCTTACAGCTGAGGGGATTCAAAGGAAGGAGAACCAGTTCAGTCTGTGCTGAAGAGCTCTTATCAGAATCTAAAAACTTGGAATCCATCAGAGAAAGTAAGCAGTGAGCAGTAAGAGAGAGCAAGTTAGAGGTGATAGAAGATACCCAGCGGCCCGACCTTTAACACCCAAGAAGGGATGGAGATGGAGGTGTTGATGGTGGCAAATACAAGAAACTATAGTAAGAAGTACTCTGTGTGGGAGTTTGGAGAGGTGGCCCAGTGGTTAAGGGCACTGAATACTCTTCCAGAGGTCCTGAGTTCAATTCCCAGCAACCACATGGTGCCTCACAACCATCTGTAATGGGATCCGATGCTCTCTTCTGGTGTGTCTGAAGACAGCTACAGTATACTCGCATAAATAGAAAAAAAATTTTTTTAAAGAAGTACTCTGTGTTTATAGTTTTAATTATCGTCTTGACATAGTGTGGAATCACCAGGACAAGGAGCCTTAAGGAGGAGTCCATCTAGATCAGGTGGTCTATAGGCATGTCTGTGGGAGATTGTCTAGATTGAATTGATGTGGAAAGACCTAGCCCACTGTGGGCAGCACCATTCTCTAGGCAGGAGGATCCTAGACTATGAAAGCAGAGAGAGCAAGCTGAGCGCTAACAAGCAGTTATCCATTCATTTCTCTGTGCTCTTAACTGTGGATGTGCTGTGACTAGCTGCTTCAAGTCCCTGCTGTCTTGACTTCCCCCAAATAAGGTACATAACCTGTGAGCTAAAATAAACCTTTTCTCCCCTAAGTTGCTTTTTGTCACAGAAATTAAATTAGAACACCCTGCATCTGAACATCTGAACTGCTTGAATTGGGAAAGATTTCTTAAAAGTCATTTAATTTGTGTGTGTCTCTCTGTCTCTGTCTCTGTCTCTGTCTCTCTCTCTCTCTCTCTCTCTCTCTCTCTGTGTGTGTGTGTGTGTGTGTGTGTGTGTGTGTGTGTGTGTCCAGAATTAATTATCCTTGATTACTCTTCAACCCTACTCATTGTGGCAGGGTCTCTTAATCAAGCTCAAGGATTGCCAATAACGCCAGTCTTTCAAGCCAGCTTGCTCTGGCCTAGCGGCTCAAAGGGTAAAAGCACTTACCACCAAGTCTGGTGACCTAGTGACCCACATTGTGGAAGAGGAGGATTGACTCCCACAAGTTGTCCTCTGACCTTCATACACATGCTACATCGTGGTGTGTGCCCCCCCACACTAAATAACGAAGTAAATGCAATAAAATGTTTAAAGTAGACGAAAGTTCCCCCAGAGTGTTATGGTTCCAAAGGGGAATGTCTCCATAGCTCGTATGTTTGAACACTTGTGATGTTGATCACAGAGCTGCAGAACTTTTTAAACGGGGCATATTGCTGGTGGAATTGGGTCACTGGGGACAGATTATATGGCCTGGCCCCACTTTCTGTTTCCTGATCCAAAAAAGTATGAAAAGTTTCAGCCATACATCTCTCTGAGGTCCTTTTCATGACTCTCAAATGGCACCCTCTCCTACTGTGATCCAAAATAAACCCTTCTTCCTTAAGGTGCCTCATGTCAGGAATTTGGTCACTACAGTCATAAAAGTAACTAATACTTACTAGTACTAGTAACTAGCGATGGGTTACTTCCCTACAAGTTATGGCCAGTGAGTACCCTAGAGGCCCCACGAACCATAAAGACTACTCCTACTGCTGTTGGTTGCATGCCGAAACAACTTGGTAAGAACCAATTCCTGGAAACATTCCATACTTTGGCCTCAAGGTCATAGAGAAGTCAGCCTGGAACGGAGCTGGACTCTCCCTGCTGGCTGGCTTTCACAGTGCTGGCAGTGTTATATGGGTTCCCAGGACAGACTGTTACTGACAGTCCCGCTTGGTTATAGACCTCATATGCTTTACCATGGGCGAAAAGGCCAGGCAAGGTGTGAATGTTGGGGCTGGAGAGATGGCTCAGTGGTTAAGAACACTCACTGACTGCTCTTCCAGAGGTCCTGAGTTCAATTTCCAACAATCACATGGTGGCTCAAAACTGTCTGTAATGGAGATCTGATGCCCTCTTCTGGTGTGTCTGAAGACAGCGACAATGTACTCACATACATGAAATAAATAAATAAATCTTTAAAAATACATATATTAAAAAAAAGATGTCACTGTTGGTGTAACAGTGGCACCATTGTTATGGATACAACCAACTGTTTAATGTGAATGTAAAGCCCATCCTGCAGGAAGGAATGTGTGTTCGATACTGTCTATAAGCCAACTTAAAAACCGTTTGTTAAATAGATATATGATACTCTTATCAAATCAGCTAAACATCTGTGTTCATATCCATAGATTAGTGCTACTGTTACCCTTGGCCAAAGAGGTAAACTGTTTACAATAAGGGGTAGTCACTATGGAGACTCAAAACAACAAACCTGCTAAGAATAACTGACTAATGTTTTAGTGTGATAGCTCATCCTTAAAAGGAAGAAAATGAGAAGACGTCTCTGTCACTCTCTCGAAGCCTCAGGGAACGCTGTAAAAGATGAAGAGGAAAGAAGGTAAGCTACAGGAAAGTTGTGCAGGGAGTCGCTGGAATACAGCTTCTGTCCATCACCGCCCTTATGGGGTGGGCTTTCGGGGGAGGTCGCAACCAAGGCATGAAGGCAGTTTGACGCAACACGACTATGTAGCCAGTGTTCGTTCCCACTTCAGGAGTCTGGCCCCGAGTAGTTTATTTAAGGCATATTTAAGTATAGCACAGTTTGGGGGAAAACTTTCCTAGTGATAGTTAACTGGATCTCATGTGTACAATAAGCACCAAATAAGCTAAATAAAGATCAGAGGTGAGTACATCAAAACTCCATGAAACTCTAAAAAAAATAAATAAATAAAAAGAAAGAAAAGAAAAAAAAAGAAAGCACAAAAAAAGTTTTAAAAAAGAATGAATAAACTGATAAGCAAAAAAAAAAAGAAACTCCATAAAGTACATGTGACACTTTCCATTGATATAGATTTTATAGATTGATTGAGAAAAAACAAGCTTATGATAGACAGGGTCTGGCAAAGAATCTTGGGAAGATTCTGCTAATTAAGGTTGAAGCCTACCATTGACCTGATAGCCTTCCGAGGCTGAGGTGTAATGTGAGGACTTCCTTTGTTTACAGAGTTTCTCCTCTGACCTTGTCCGGGAATTCTAAGCCTTTACACTTGCCTCTACCTGAGGCATGTCAAGTAGCCTCAGTTAGTTTATGGAATCAATTTCCTTTCTCCTGACAAGCCCTGTTCAGCCAGCACTTGAGATTCCTGAAGTGCTTCCCCGTGCTGGGGTACCCTAAGCCTCCAGCTAACCACCTTCGCCCATCCCGGATGTCCCTGCCTTCAGTTCCCCCATAACTTTATAAGCCTTCAATCACCCTAAGTAAAGTTGATCTGCCTCCTGACCAGCAGTAATGGTGTGGTCACTCACCCTATGTACTCACAGAGCCTCTGAATCTTCAGCTAGCCATCTCTGCTCCCACTACCCTGGTGGACTGTATCGGCCAATACTCCACAAGTGTGGGGAGAACCACGAGGGTCCAGTGTGGTCTCCACCACACAGAAAATACGAAGGTCACCAGACCTATTAACTAGCCTTGTGGATGAGTAACAGATTCTGCCTCCCTTCCTTTGAAGGAACAGCCTGGTGCATTTAACATTCCTGGTTCCCTAATGCTTGCCTGGGAGCACAAGAACCTCCATGCCTCCTACAGGCTTTCCGTGGTGCAGCTGCCAGAGTCACCCTGCTCCTGTCAATGACCCATGCTCCTACAAGCAACCTGGATAATCACATTGCTTCACTGGCTGGATCTGGGATAGTTCATTTCTACGGGCTGTCACCAGTGCCCTCTCTGGATTGAAGAGATGTTTGCTCACATCTCCAGAGGAAATTTTACATTACACCTAAGTAGCATGTTAGCACGGATTTACCTGTCCCTGCCAAGTCTGCCCACCTCTCTACGTTGCCCATTTTGGGTACTGACAGCCCCTCTCTTCCAGAAGCTGTGGCTTGCAACCCTGAAGCCATCTCTGACTCAGTCCTCTCATTCTCCACAGCTAGGTCACCAGGAAGTTTTGCAGCACATGACTGAGACCATATCCCAGGTTCACACAGTTTGCAACACCTATCGACTGGGCTGTGCCCTGATCCACCAGCACTGTCTTGCCTAAGTTGCTGAAATAGCTTCTTGCTTCTGCCCAGGCTCTTCCTCAACTCATGTTCCACCCACAGGCCAAAAGAATCCTTTCAAAATAGAAGCCAGGGTGCTAGTGCATGTCTGTGATCCCAGAACTCAGAAGGATAAACCAGGAGGATCATGGCAGAAGGATGGAAGAGGGGGGACTGGAAAGATGTCTCAGTGGTTAAAAGCACTAACTATTCTTCATAAGGACCCGGGTTCAATTCCTGGCATCCACACGGCAGCTTGCAACTGTCTATAAATCCAGTTACAGGAGATCCTACACCCTCACACAGATTTACATGCAAGCAAAACATTAATGCATATAAAATAAAAAAGTGTGTGTGTGTGTGTATCATAACTTCAAGGCCAACTTGAGCTACATTGTAAGGTCCTGTCTAAAGATACAAAGAGCTACATCTATCACTCAGTGACAGAGTGCTTGCCTAGACTCCCCAGTGAGGAATTAGAAACTTGGCTCAGCAGTAGAACACCAGGCTAGGATCCCTCTGTAAGGGGCTGGAGATGTAGCCCAGCAGTAGAGCATTTGCTTTTTGTCGTGGTTTGAATGTGAACTGTCCCACACAGGCTCACATGTTTGAGTACCTGAGCCCAGCTGGTAGCATTGCTTTGGGTAGTTATAGAACATTCGAGAACTTTGGCCTAGCTAGTAGGCATACACGACTAGAGGATGGCCTTGGAGGCTGTACCCAGGCCCTGCTTCCAGTCTTGTATTTACTTTCTGTCCATTGCCATCATGTGGCCAGCTTCCTTTCATTCCAGCCACCATGAATTAAGCTGCACCAGCCACCATGCCTTCCCCGTGATGACACTGTTTCCCCACAAACAGTAAGCCAGAGGAAATCTTCCCCTCACCAATGCGCTTAGCATCCCCCAGGCCCTGCTTCACATCCCTCTCAAGGTCAGCAGAGGAAAATGAAGAACATTGTTGCAAGGAAGCAGAAAAACTGTAGGCCAACAAACGGGGGGAAACCAGATAACATAAGTACATTTCTACAAACACCCAGCCTACTGAGAGGCACAGACAATCTGAACAGATCAAAGATGGGTAAGGATTTGAATCAGCCTTAAAAATTCCAACAAAGAAAAGACCAGGACCAGATGGCTTCAGTGGAGAATTCTGCCAAACTTTTAAAGTCTTAACACCCATACTCCTAAGCCTCTTCCAAAAAGAAAAAAAAATTAAAGAAAGAGAATGTCTCTAAAACCATTTGAAAAAGCCAGTTTTGCCCTAATAACCAAATTGGACAGGGACACCGAAAAGATTTACAGTGGCCAGACACAGGTGGCTCGTACCTGTAATTGCGGCTCTCAGAAGGTGGAGGAAGGGCAATCAGAAGGTCAATATTATCCTCAGTTATGTAACAAGTTTGAGGCCAGCCTGGGCTACATGAGACCCTGACTGTCTCAATAAAATCAACTTTATGGTCAGAGGTGAGAGGGCTGGGAGAGAGATCTGATCCCAGGAGGATCATGGGGACTGAAGAGATAGCTCAGCGGTTAAGAGCACTGACTGCTCTTCCAGTAGGCCTCAGGTTCAATTCCCAGCACCCATATGGCAGCTTAAAACTGTTTGTAACTCCAGTTCCAGGGGATCCTGCACCTTCACACAGATTTACATGCAGGCAAAACAGCAATGAACATAAAGTAAAAAACAAAAACAAAACAAAAAAAAAAAAAAACAGGAGGCTTATAACTTCAAAGCCAACTTGAGCTACATGGCTAAAGCCCTGTCTGAAGATACAAAGAACTAAGCTATCACACAGTCATAGAGTGCTTGCCTAGATTCCCCAGTGAGGAATTAGAAGCTTGGCTCAGCTTCTACAATTGATTGTGAGTCCAGCATCCTCAGTTCAATCCCTAGAACCCATGTAAAGATGGAAGGCAAGATCTGACCATAAAGTTCCTTTGACCTCCACACACATGCTACAGCACAGCTACCCTCTGAAACACATTGCACACACATATATACACTAATCAATAAATAACTAATAATAAAATAATATTTTTAAATTATACAAGCTGTTACCAAACAAAAAGTGTACTTTTTGTTGACTGCTAGGACATTGTGGTTGTTTGAATGAAAATGGCCCCCAGAGCTGCCAGTAAGGACTGGCACTATTAGGAGGTGTGGCCTTGTTGGAGTAGGTGTGGCTTTGTTGAAGGAAGTCACTAGGGGTTGTGCTTTAAGGTCTCAGAAGCTGAAGCCAGGCCTAGAGGCTCACTGACTCTTCCTACTGCTTGCCGGTCTTGATGTAGAATTCTCAGCTGCCTTGCAAACACCATGTCTCCCTGCACGCCCCCATGCTTTCTACCATGATGATAATGGACCAAACCTCTCAATGTAAGCCAGCCTCAATAAATGTTTTCCTTTCTAAGAGCTGCTGTGGTCATGGTGTCTTTTCACAGCAATAAAACCCTATCACAGACATGATTTTTGGTTATTGTTGTTGTTGTTGTTGTTCTGTGTATTTCTGTGTGACTGTACATACTGGTATGTGCATGAAGGTGCCCACGAAGGCCAGAAGAGGATGTCAGATCCCCTGAGGCTGGAGTTACAGGATGTTGGGAGTCACCCACATTTAGTGCTGGGTACCAAACTCTAGTCCTAACAGCAAGCCACTAAGGCATCGCTCCTGACCCTAGGATCTAATACCAAATTTAAGGGCAGTGTGTATGTGTGTGTGTGTGTGTGTGTGTGTGTGTGTGTGTGTGTTGTGTATGTGTGGGTGTGTATGTGTGAGCATTTGTATTTGTGAGTGTGTATATGTGTGTGTGTGAGTATACGAGTGTGTTGTATATGTGTGAGTGTATGAGTGTGTTGTGTATGTGTGAGGGTATGAGTATGTTGTGTATGTGTGTACGAATGAGTGTGTGTGTCTGTATGTGTGTGTGTATGTGTGAGTGTGTGTGTGAGTGTGTTGCAAATGTGTGAGTGTATGAGTGTGTTGTGTATGTGTGAGTGTATGAGTGTGTTGTGTATGTGTGAGTGTATGAGTGTGTTGCATATGTGTGAGTGTATGAGTGTGTTGTGTATGATTGTGTCTGCATATGTGTGAGTGTGTATGTAAGCATGTGTGTGAATGTGTGTATGTGTGAGTGTGAGTGCATATGTAGTGAGTGCGTATGTGTATGTGTGTGTATGTATTTGAGTGTATGTGTGCACATGTGTATGAGTGTGGATATGTGTGAGTGTATTATGTATGTGTGTATGTGTGAGTGTGTGCATATGTATGCACGTGCTTGTGAACACATAGAGGTTAGAGGCTGATATCAGGTATCTTTCTCAATTACTCTCCACTTTGAGGCAGAACTTCTCACTGAACCTGGACTTCACCAATTCAGCTAAACTGACTGACCAGCAAGCCTCAGGTACAAAAAACAAAACAACAAAACAAAAAAAAAAACCTTTTTAGCTTTTTTTTTAATGTAATGTGAGTTCTGGGGATCCAATTCTGGTCCATGTGCTAGCCCAACAAACACTTTACTGACAGAGCCCCTGCATCAGCCCCTGTCTGAGGTTGCTGTATAGCCTCTTAGACCCTCATGCCTCCTTAGGACACTTCACTAGGCGCTAGGGTTGCCCTTTGCCTATGTCTAGCAATCTAAAATTTCCACACTTATGCTCTGACTTTCTAGTACTGGATCAAATACCTTTGGTCACTTGATTCAACCAAAACCTCTCCAGCTGGTCCCTGCCCCTGGACTGTGGCTAGCTGGGGCTGGCTCTGAGCACCCTGTGACAGCTTAGGAGAGGCTGCCCCTCTCCCAGCGCCTGCATATGAGCACCCTGCATGGAAGGGCAGTGTTAAACGGGTGCCAGGCCTCTCTACCTTCCAAACCTGTGCTCATCACGGGCATCCGGAGGGGGTTACTCAAGCAGTGGTGGGGCCAAAACACAGCTCTCCACCCACCAGTGGCAAACTGAGACATTCTTTTCAGAGATCTGCAGTCAGACAAAACAGGGATCTGTGGCTTTAGTGCAAAAGAAATTTCAGTTCCAGGCAGTATGAAGCACTGTTGGACTTTAACAAAATCAAAATGGAGGGCCAATGAGTTGGAATGGGTAAAGAAGCTTGCCCCCAAGACTGACAACCTGAGTTCGATCCCCAAGACCTGTAGTAGGAGTTGTCCTCCGACCTCCAGTTGCGTACACTGGCATATGCGTGTGTTCGAATGCGTGCACACACACACACACCACATACACCAGAAGAAAGGAAAAGAGAAATGGCTCAGGAGGGAAAGGTGTCCACTTAATGCCAAGCCTGAAAACGTGAGTTCAATCCCCAGGACCCATGTAGAAGGACAGAACCAACTCCTGCAAGTTGTCCTCCAATCTCCATCACTGTGTCTTACACACACACACACACACACACACACACACATGTGTGCACGCTAAATACTCAATATATATAAATTTAATATATAAATAAGAATACAACAAATAGCTTTTTCAATTATACATTTATTGGTCTTTATGCGTATGTGTGATCTGCCTGTCTTCAGACACACCAGAAGAAGGAATCAGATCCCATTATGGATGGTTGTGATTCACCATGTATGTGCTGGGAATTGAACTCAGGACCTCTGGAAGAACAGCCAGTATTCTTAATTGCTGAGCCATCTCTTCATACCTGCAACAAATAACTTGAGATTTGAAATTTAAAAACAAAACAAACAAAACAAACAAAACAAAACTTAGAAAGATGCACAGGGAAAGAAGAAAGCACACCAAAATACATGATTATGGGTTCCTCAAGGGAGAATCACAGTTAATTAAAAGACAATTTTAGCCCACTTTAAACATGAGGATTATACTGGCTAGTTTTATTTAGTTTGACACAGGCTAGAGTCAGCTGAGAGGAGGGAACCCCAATTGAGAAAATGCCTCCATAAAGTTGGCCTGTAGGCAAGCCTGTAAGGCATTTTCTTAATAAGTGATTGATGGGAAAAGGCCCAACCATTGTAGGTGGTACCTTCCTTGGGCTGGTAATCCTGGGTTCTATAAGCGTGCAGACTCACTATGCCAGTAAGCAGCATTCCTCCATGGCCTCTGCATCAGCTTCCATCTCCAGGTTCCTGCCCTGCTTGAATTCCTGTCTTGACTTCCTCCAATAGTGACCAGTGATGTGGACCTGTAAGCCAAATAAACCCTTTCTTCCTAATGGTGTTTCACTTCAGCAATATTAATACCAACTAAGACAAGGGATGAGAGAAAGAGAGAGGCCATACAAGGGCTTTCTTGAGGGGTGGTGCCAATAGACATATGTAGTAATTGCATGGCTCTCAAAGAGCTGCTAAGAAAAATCTCTTCATTTTCTCTCTTTTATTTGTATTTCCTAAGACATCGTGTCATATACTCCAGGTTGACTTCAAATTTGCTATGTAGCTGACGGTACCCTTAAAACTTCGATCCTCTGACTCTGACGTGTTGGGGTTATAAGAATACCCCATCAACCTCACTGTTTCTTGGTTTTCTGTTGTTTTGCTTTGAGATAGGTGTCTGTGTAGCCCTGGGCTGTCCTAGAACTCCCTATGTAAACTAGGCTGGCCTCCAACTCCTGGAGATTTACCTGCCTCTGTCTCTCAAGTACTGGAATCAAAAAAGCCTGAGCCACCAAGCCCCTGCCTAACTTCTTTTTAATAAGTGAAATTATAGGCTGGTTCCAGAGGTGCCTTGGATGCAATTTTAATCTAACAAAGTAAAATCAGGTGGTATCGGGGCTGTACAAGGGATTTAGAACGTGTTCTTTTATTGCAAAGGAGAATTCCGGAGAGACGTCTATAAAGTTGCACGTTTACAATCGGAGAAAACCCTTAAGTAAATGCTCTTAATTTCTGTTGGAATTCTTGATTCTCAGCTGATGAAAGGTTTCGATCTGGGATCAGGGGCTCTTTTGTCCTCAAGTCCCTAGTTTCCCTGTTCTGAGTTTTAATTTTTGGGTTTGAACTTCTGATCCTTCCATCTCCACGTCCAGAGCGCTGGGATGAGTGTTAGGGCTGATGTACACCCTATGCTGTTTTTAATGTGGTGCTGAAGATGGAAGCCGGGCTTCGAGCGTGCTAGCCAAGCACTCTTACTGACTAAGCTATATAATATTATTTTTTAATCCTGCCTCCGACCCAACTGACTCTCCACCTCTCCCCCAACCCCCACCCTAACCACCGGTGTCCTCAAGGTCTACATGGCCCCACCCGTCCTTGATAATTAACTTCTAGTTGCTTAGACCAGAGAAGCTCCGGGAGGATTGTATATATAGAGAGGGACCTTCTCTAGAGATGCCCGCTGGGCGGCTCCATTCGAGCTCACCATCCAGCAGCCGAGCGCTCAAGTAGAGCTGATGATGAATGAAAGGTAGAGAAGGAGGGGGAGGAAGGGGCGGAGTTAGGGACAGGTTTTTGCTGTGGGCGTGGTCTGGCAGGCTCCGAGGCCCCAGATGTGCGGCTGCGGGCGAAACTGCCTTCGTAGACTCGCAAGGCTTCCGCCGAAGAGGAGGAGCCACGCGGAGGCAGCTTCAGCCTTCAACGCCGTGCAAGACCCACCCTTTCCGCTGCTCGCAGGCGGGGCTGTTATTAAGGAGGCGTGGCTCCTTTTGAGGCGGTGCAGTTCCAAGCAGGGACAATTCTGCCAATGCCGCAGCTGGCGGCCCCCTAAACCAGCCTGGAGAGCGCGTGGCTGCTGCGGCTGAGAAGACCTGGTTACCGCGCTGGGGCGGGATGGTCGCTTGATGGGCGTGGTCATCGCCGTGAGGGGCGGAGCCGCGCAATGACAATTCCAACAGGCAGCGCCCGCAGCCTCTTGTCACCCTGCAGAGGGCGGGTCTGTCTCTGAGGGGGCGAGGCTACCGCTGTGGGGGCGGAGCCGCGCAGGGGCAGTTCCAGCCGGCCGCGTCGCGCACGCCCCGCCCCTGCCGCAGCTCGCAGGCCCGCCCCGGCCCGCCCCTCCGCGCTTCTCAGGCAGCGGCAACGCGGAGCCGGTGTCCCCAAGCCTGGTGTGGGAGTGCAGCGGGGCAGCATCGCCGAACCCGGAGCGGAGCGCTCGGCTCCGGCCCCGTGCTCCCCGCCTCCCGCCTTCTCGGGCCGGCGGCGGGCGAGCTCGCGGGCCCGGCCCCAGCTCTCCGGTGCCCCGCCGGTTGCCGGCGGTCCCCGCCCCCCGCCGAGTGCATGAGGTTGACGCTACTTTGTTGCACCTGGAGGGAAGAACGTATGGGAGAGGAAGGTGCGCCAGGCTGGGGGTCGGGGGAGGGGAGTCGGGAGTATCTGGGGGGCGCCCGATAAGGCGAGGCCGCGCCCCTGCCTCCTAGGGATGCGCCTGCCCTTCCGAAGCCCGCAGGCCGTTCCCTGTCACCCACCCTCTTTCTCCCTTCCTCGGCCCCCGGGATGAACCGCTCTCGAGGATGGAGGAATCCCCTCTTCTCATATCCTATCCCCTCTTACCCATCTCCCAGGTTACTGTTCACCTTAGTCCTTAGTTCTGTGTCCTCTGGTCCTCGATCTCCACCGGCAGCCGGGGATTTGAGAGGGGGGGACCCTTTGATCCAGCCTGACCCGGGAGAACCAAACTGCAGCAACCTTGGATCTGAGACGCAGACTCACATTTACGGGGCTTTCTGACCTTGAACCAGTCATTAACACCCAGGGACTCAGTTTCCCCATCCGTGCAGTTTCAGGACTAGGTGAATTGAGGACCTAGTGGCGGGGGGGGGGGGCCCCGGGGGGGGGCACAAGAGAGCTATGCATCTTGGATTCGGTGACCGAATACTGCGGCGGTACACCACCACAACTACCATCATAACCTCCCCCTTTCCCTCCACCAATCCTCGTATCTAATCAGACTTGGCTAGAGTCCTAACCTTTTTCAGCGTCTTCTCCCGCACCGAGAGGCTGTAGGTTTAGAGCCACACTACAGTTGGGGTTCACAGGCCTCGGGGATTCCTTCAGCCTGAATCAGAGACTGGGATCTCCCCTAGGTTTCTTTTTCAAAGCCCCCACAATAGGTTCATCTGGTCAAAGACAGGTTCTGACCGCTCCAGTCGTTCTGTCTCCCACTCTCACATTCTTGAAATGCTGTTTGGGGCACAGGCCCACCCTGTACTTAACAACACACTACTTTGCATGCTTGGGTACTTGTAGAGGGATAGGCAGTAGCTTTGGGGCCTGGCTGTGTGTCATAAAGAGAGGTCCCCTCTCTGGGGCTGAGGTTTCAGCGTCTGTAGAATAGAGAAGAGTTGGCCAAGGGAATTTTGCAGGGCCCACCAGCTCTAGGGGCGCAAGGTCCTGGGGATGACTAAGCATGTAGTGGCTGCCTTAAGGAATTGTCAGAGGGCCTGGCTTTGCAGCCCTGGTCCCTCATCACGTTCAACAAGGGCTATCACGTTTTAGTGTGTGACCTTGCTACTTTAGCCTAGGATAGACCAGCCCAGCTCTGCCAGTCTGTTGCCCCTTTCGACACTGCAGGCAGAAGCTGTCACAAGAGTGCCACCCTCCACCTTATTTCTAAATTCTATTTTGTTTTTCTCTCCGTTTTTACTTGCTGTTGCTAAAGGGAACACCTCTGTTCTCTGTGCGTTCCAGAAGGGCCCGGATAGTGTCCAGGCAGGACTCTCAGATGTATATCTTTTATCCTCTTGCTTGGCAGAGTGAATACTCACCTGGTATAGAAAGGCTCAGTGTGTGAGCAGGGCAGGCTAGACCACCAGCAAACGTCACTCTTAAGAATGGCTCCTGACGTGATTTCTGTCTCTTGCAGGAAGCGAGTTGCCTGTGTGTGCGAGCTGTGGCCAGAGGATCTATGATGGCCAGTACCTCCAGGCCCTGAATGCTGACTGGCATGCGGACTGCTTCAGGTAACATGGCCCGGCTGAAGGGTGGGCACCCTCCACAAAGCCTGCCTGTGACCCGGATGTTTCTCCCAGTGCTGTCCTTCCCTGTGATCTCCAACAGGTCCCTGGCCTCAGTTTCCCTTTCTTTATTAAAATAAGGAGCTTGTTTGTTCTGTGGGGTGTATGTGTGCATATGCACACGCTCGCACACATATATCTGTTGTTGCTGTCGTTCTGTTGAGGGGTGGCAGGTACGCATTTCATGAGCACATGCAGAGGTCAGAGGACAGATACTGAGAGCCGGTTCTTTCTCACCACCTTGAGGCTTTCTGGTTGTTTTCTGCTGTTGTGCTGCTAATTTGGGCTAGCAGGTCTGGGGGCTTCCAGCTGATTCTCTTGTCTCCTCCTCCTGTCTGGAAGCCGGGAATGCCGGGAATGATTGCTGGGATTATGGACACTTCCCAGTACATTTAGCTTGTCATATGCATTTCAGGGATCAAACTCAAGTTACCGAGCTTCTCTAGGAAACACCTTTACCCACCCACTTGTCTCCCCACGAGCCCCTCTATATGTTTTTTGAAACAGGGTCTTGTAGTCCAGGTCTGGCCTGGAACTCCTAAGCTTAAGCAAGTCACCTGCCTCAGCCTCCCCAGTAGCCAAGACTACAGGCATGTGCCACCATGCCTCGGCTTGTCTAGTAGACTTTAAATCCCACTTAGGGGCTGAGGATGTCCCAGTTGAGAGAGGGCTTATGTAGCATTCATGAAACCCTGGGTTCAGTCCCTAGTACCACATAAACCAGACATGTGACACATGCCTGTAAGCCTAGCACTCAGGAGATGGAAGCAGGAAGATCGGAAGGTCTTAAGGTCATCCTCGGCTGAGTAATGAGTCTAGGGATAGCCTGGGCTACACGAGACTCTGTCTCAAACAGACAACCAAAAATCATCCTTAGAGAACTTAGGTTTAAGGTGGTACATGATGCACTGTGCCAATAGTTACTGTGTGGAGCAATAGAGTTCATACATGTAATTCAGGTTCATACATGTAATACAGGTGTAATTGTGCGTATGGGTACGTTCGTATGCACGTGTGTGATGCACGCACACGTATGGGGAGGCAGAGGTAGACAGCAGGTAGTAGCTTCCTCAGGTGCCCTCCACTGTAGTTTTTGCGTCAGGGTCTCCCACTGAATCTGGAGTTCACTGATTTGGCTAAGTCGTGAGATGCAGGGGTCTGCTCATCTCCATGCTGCCCGCCACCCCACCCCCAGCGCTAGAGGTACAGATCCACGCTGGTGTGTCGGGCTGTTTACTTGGGTTCTGGGGAATATGGATTCCAGTCCTCGTGCTGGTGGGGCAGACACTTCACCCACCGAGCCATCTCCCCAGGCCTCAGATGGGATTTTTTTTTTTTCAGCTGGAGGCTGGTGGAGTTCACCATGAGGAACCCATGGTAGAGAGGGAACAGGTGGAGGAAGGCAGATGTTGGCCGTAGCCTTCTGTGCTGCCCTGCTGCAGGGGAGGAAAAAGAGACATCAGCTCTCAAGGGAATCCTAGCCACTGTCCCTAGGCCATAGCTGCCTGTAAAGATGTGTCTACCAATGAAAGTAGCCCTGACCTCCAGATACACAGACCAAGGCTGTGGTCAAAGACTTAGTAAAACAGTTGGCAGCCATAGGTGGCCCAGTGGTCTACTAGGTCCACAAAGCAACCTTGTGCTACGTCCCAGGTTCAAAGCCACCCTGAGCTACGTGAGGCCCTGTCTAACAGAAAAAGACTGAGGCATCCTTTTCTAACACTTAGCAGGAATCTGAACGCATTATGTAGTTGCCAGTTAGTTGTATCTCCCAAGGACAAATCGGGGCACAGAGAGGTTCATTCTTCTGCCTGAAGTCACATGACCAGGAAGGAGTAAGAATATGCAGTGGCCACTCTGAGGCCAGAAGAGAGGCAGGTAGCACATTTTGGGATTCAAAGCACACGCTCAGCAGAAAGTCTCTCAGAGAGGCCCATAAAGGGGTCTTGACTCACAGAAGGAGGCAAGGCTGTCGGCACTGTTGGTGATAAGACACACAGTAAGTCAATGGATAACACAGTTAGGAGACCAAGTTCAGAGAGAGTTGGTCGTGGGCACTGAATGCCAGGATTAGGCCCTTCTGGAGACAATAGAGAGGCAGCAGACAGCTGGGGAGCGTACTGTTTGTTGAAGATTGTCATCTCAGTGGGCAGATGGCACAACTTGGCAGGACGAGACTGTCATAGTAATTCAGGGGTCTGACTCACTAGCCTGACTTCGGATTGTGACTGAGGAGGGAGGCGGCTCTGTGATATGGAAGGGGTTACGTGGGGCTGGGGAGTCAACTCAGCTGGTAACATATTTGTCTGAGAACCTGAGCTTGACCCCCTAGAACTTACAAGTGTAGCGGTGTGTGTCTATAATCTCAGCACTAGGGACAAGGTGGTGTGTGACAAAACCTATCCTGGGCTCTGCTCACCACAGATAGGGAACCCATTACAGACCAAATATAAGGACCACCAAAGTCCAACTTTTTGAACCAATGAGTTTTATTGGGGTTACTTTCAGGAATATTGGTAGGGAGTTACTTACAGAAGTGACTTAAAGACAGCTGCGTCACCAAAGCCCAGCATGGGTGACAGCTCACAAAGCTGAGAACCTGGAGCACACTTCACATCCTGGAGGCAGCCTCATCGGGTTAGAGAGTGTCCTTTCGATGATTTAATTGGTCTTTCTTCTTCCAGGCAGCCTGGCTGGTTTCTACTTCTTCTAGGCAGCTGGTCTGGTCTGAGAGTTCTCTTTGCAGCTTAGCCCTGCTGCCCTTCTGAGAGGGACTCTTGGCTTTTATTGCTTCCTTTGGCAGAGAGGGGCCAACTGAATCTGGTCAGTTTCAGGGACTTCCTGAAGCTGTTTTGAGTTGTTTGCCTTTCTGCTTCAGGAGCTCCCTGCAGGATGGATTTTTTTTTTTTTTTAAACTCTCTGAGGAAACTCTTTACACAATAGGTGGAGACAAACCAATCCTTGGGGCTCCCTGACAGGTCTCATTGGTAGACCCTGACTCAGAAAACAAAGTGGCTGGCTATTAAGGAGCCATGCCTGGGCTTGACCTAGGGCCTTCCCATACATACGTACAAGCACGCACACATACCTACACACACTCAGTGGGGTGGTCTTTGAAAAGCACAAAGGATCCTTTTTTTGGGAATCCTTAATCCCAAACGCCCCCCAAACCAGGGCTGCAGCTGAAGGTCAGATGGTAGAGCTTGCTTAGCATGCACAAAGCCAGGGTTCAGTCTCAACACAGTATAGAACAGGTGTGAGTGAATGCTTATAATTCCAGAACTCTTGAGGTGGACACAGGAGACTCAGGAGTTCAAGGTCATCTTAAGCTACATAGTGAGTTCAAGACCAACCTGGGTGACACAAGACACCGTCTGAACATTTTGAAACGTCCCCAAAATGTAAATAGCAACACAGTGCCACCAGTAGTAAGTTCCAGACTAGACCTATTATGACAAGTCATAGTCAAAACACAGGTACACTTTCAAATCCTGTAGGTTGGGCTGGAAGTGGCTCAGCAGTTAAGAGTGCACGTTGCCCTTGCAGAGGACCAGAGTGTGACGCCCCTGCACCTGTGTTGGGATAGCTCACAGCCACCTGTAATTCCAGCTCCAGGGAATCCAGTGCCCTCTTTTGGACTCAGCATATACTGCACTCATGTGTGAACACATGTACACACATACACACACAGAAAAATCTCTAAAAAAAAAACCAAAGCAAACAAACAAAAAAAACATTGCTTAGAATTTCCTTCAAGGGGGCTGGAGAGATGGTTCAGTAGTTACGAGCACTGATTGCTCTTCCAGAGGTTTCAGGTTCAATTCTCAGCACCTGCATGGTGGTTCACAATCATCTGTAACTCCAGTTCCGGAGGACCTGACACCCTCTTAGGGATAGTCTCTTCTGGCCTCTCTGGGCACTAAGCATGCATCCGTGCACACATATGTATGCATGCAAAATACCCATACAAGTGAAATGTCTTCGAAATTGTAAAAAAAAAAAAAAAATTCCTCTGGATATGTGGGTAAGTCCTGTCTGAAACATAAATTACTGGCTGTTTGTTTAGTCTTGGGTCCCATTCCCAAGCTCCTACATTGTACATAGGCAAATAGTCCATGATCCACAGTCACACAAAGCCCCAAACACTTGTGGTCTCAAACGTCTGAAGTTGTATTTGTAGTGGTAGATTGGATTACCCACCACCGAGCATGCGTTCTCCCCAACTCCCATCCATCCTTCTCCCCCTCCCTTCCTCCCTCTCTCTCCCCTTTCCTTCCTTCCTTTCTGTTTCTCCAGTGCTTGTGATCAGATCCCAGAGCCTTAGGACAAGCTAGGCAGTATACCGCCAAGCTCTATCCCTAGCCCTTGGATTTTTGAGACAAGCATCTCGATATGCAGCCTAGATCTGGCTCTTATCTGGTATTTCATACCCAGTGCTAGGGTTATAGACGTGTATCACCACACCCAGCTGTAAGCATTCTTTTTCTCTGTGTGTGTGCGTGCGCATGTATACATGTGTATGCACGCGCGTGCACCATGGTGCGCATGCGGATAACATGTTATATCAGAGGTTAGCTTGTGGGAATAAGTTTTCTCTTCCCACCATTGTGCGTATTGGGAATCAAACTCCAGGTTATCAGGCTTGGTGGCAGTGGCCTTTATCCCCTGGTCCATCTTGCCAGCTCTCCACCTTATTTTTTGAAATAGGGTCTCTCTCTAAACCTAGAGCTTGCCGTTTCAGCTAGGTTGGCCAGCCAGTGAACCCCTAAGGTCTTCCTCTGCCCACCCCTCAGGACTGGGGCTGCAGATAGCACCATTGTTCCCAGCATCACATGGGTGTTAGGGCTCTGAACTCAGGTCCTCGTGCAGGCTTGGCAAGATTTGACCCATTGAGCCATCTCTCTGTTCCTCAAGCATCCTTCAGTATTAATCCAGCCCAGCATCCCGTCCTCCAGCGTACAGAATTTGCCTAATGTCGTGGGAAATGGGGGTCCAGCCTCAGCAATCACCTTAGTGAAGGCTGTCACAGCTTGAGGTGGGATCTGACTGTATCTCTGTAAGTCTGTACTTGGGAGAGGGTGTCCATTGTCAGTAGAGTTGGGAGGCAGGTTAGTTCTGCCTGTCACTTGAGTAGCAGTTAGATTTGCAACAGGGCCAGAAGGAATCAGGAAATTATCTTTAGGGGGCCCTGTGACTGGCAGGGAAGGAAGGCACAAGAGAACTCCAAGGGTAGCCCCTATATAGTCTTATAAAAGGGAGGCTGGGGCAGATTGCAGGGCCCTGGCATTGGCCGGCCCACTCCATAGCACCTAGAGAAGGGTGAGACCCAGCTGGGGCTGTAGGAAGAGAGCATGTTCAGCTGTTTCTGAGGTGAGGGACACAAGGGCCTCAATGGGGAAGGGCCCACAGGCAGTGAGACCTCCTACTCCCGTATCAGAGTCAGAGCCCAGATCCCCCCTTCCGTGCTTCCTCACCTACAGTCAGAGCCTAGAACCCTATCTCCCATATCCTGGCCCAGTAACAGGAAAACAGCTCAGAGAAAGATCACGGTTGCCCTGGGTACTGGCTGACAGGCAGTTAGCCTAACTCGCCACAGGGCCCCTGAGGCTCTGTTTCCAATGACTTGAACCTCTTGGTGACACTGAGACCTTTGTTCCCTTTGTCCTCATTAAAGCTACTTAGGCAGGAGGGATGTGTGTGTGACAAGGCTGAATAGCCTGCTTCTTAGCCACCAGGTAGGGAAGGTGACATCATGAGTTGTCACACACCCTGCCTTCCATGCCTTTCTGTGTGCTCTTCCAGGTGGAACACCCTGGGGTCCCTGAGTCAGCTCTTCCCAAGCCCCTGCCCTATACAGGCTCCCTCCGGACCACCTAAGCCAGAGCACTGTGTACTGGAGCAGTTTGACTAACGAGGAAACAGGCATAGAGGTCATCTACGGGTCCAAGGCCTCCTCGGAGCCTGACCTCAAAGCTCATACTATGTAACCAGTGCGTGCTCACCACTCTGTCCTGCCCCTCCAGGATACAGGCTTCTGCCTTCTAGCAGGAAAGCCAGAGAAGAGACCAGAGATAGCATTCCAAGGAGGTGACAGTGACACAGAGTGGAAGGAAGCAAGGGAGGAGGAACTCCTCGTGCTTAGAGGCACTGAGGCAGGGTGTGGTGGATACGTCCCAGGAATCAGCAAAGCACACTGCGGGACCAACACATAGGGCTGGCCTAGAATCATCCAGCCTTGTGGGCTTTTGTTCCTCACAGTGCTGGGGACCAAATCCAGAGCCTTGAGTTTGTTTGGCAAGCACTCTGCTAAATCTCCAAGCACTAATGTTATGTGCAGGGGAGTGGGAGAGGAATCTGGAGTTATCGCTTGCCTTGCCTGTTCATTCCCCGGCACTGACGGGAAAATTTATTTATTTGTTTACATTCACTTATTTATTATGTATGTGTGGAGATTAGAGAACAACTGGGAGTTTATTATTCTGCCCTTCCACTATGTGGGACCCAAGGACCAATTCAGGTCGTTAGACTGGGATGTGGGTATCTTTCCAGGCTGAGCCTTCTCACCGACCTTGTTGGGAGGGAGGGAAAAGGGAAGGGAGGCAGGCAATGAGGATTGAACCCAGGGCCTTGTGAATACCAGGCAAAAGCCCTATCACGGTACTGTGTCCCAGCCTTCCAGCTGCATTGATGTTTGTCTCGGCCAGTGGTACTCAACCTTCGGGTCACAGCCTTTTTGGAAGTCGCATATCAGATATCCCGAATACCAACTATTTAAGTTAGGATTCACGACAGTAGCAAAATTACAGTTAGGATGCAGCAGCCGTAATAATTTTATGGTTGGGAGTCGGCCCAATGTAAGGAACTGTATTAAAAAGGCCGCAGCGGTAGGGAGGTTGAGAAGTGCTGGCCTGGGGGGAACCGGAGGAACCTGCAGAAGGTTCCCTGGCTGTGCATCTGTCCTGAGTCCTCTGATCCAGGCTCTGAGGCCCACTGTAGTGTCTCTGCCCTGGCCTGGAGGAAATCTCAAGCTGACATAGCAGGGAAGGCCGCAGATGCTGTGACAGGTGTCCCACTGAGCCAGGATCCTCACAGGGGACCCTGTCTATGCCCCACTGCCACCCTTCCTAGTGACTCTGTCTCCCAGAAGATTAGAGCCAGGCCAGTGGTCCAGGGTTTCCTGGGCCCAGCCTCTCTCTGTGTGCCATGCCTGCAGGGTCCTTTTCCCAGGAGCCTTCTGTGAGCTCTTGTAGCCTGGGTAATCTCCCTAGAGGCTGGGTGGGGTAGCCCTGAGCTGGGAGTGGTAAATGGGCTGCGGCCTGTTTGAGAGCCACAGCTGGGAGAAAGCTCTCATTCAAGGAGCCTCCCGGTAAGGAGGCTGAGCTGACCATGGGAAGTTGGCCTCTGTTCCCTTGAGGACAGCACCGGAAGAGACAGCTGCTCTGGGACTTGTCCTTGTCCCTAGAGAGACCCAAGCACTCAGTGCTTTTGTCCAGGAAGAGACCAAGGAGCACACAGGATACAGGAGACTTTGTCCAGATCCAGAGGGCTAGGAGTTGAGTGGTGGGGATAGAGCCTAGATCCTTCTCCACCTCCCTAATTGTACTCGCCTACATCCCCTCTTCCCGCCCATAGTCAGAGCCCCTCATACCATCCTTGCTTCCTTGCCACGCAGTCAGAGCCTAGTTCCCTCCCTTCCTACCTCCTTTATCTCCCCCACCCCCCTTTCATAGAGTCAGAGCCCAGATCCTTTCTCCCTGCCTCTTACCTGGGGTCATAGCCTCAACCACTCCTTCCTCACTTCTTCACCTGTAGTCCTAACCTGGATCCCGTGTGTTCCGACTTCCTACCTATAGTCAGAGCCTAGATCCTTCCCTGCCTACCTCTCTACCGTCAGTCAGAATAAAGACCACTCCTTGCTGACTTCTGCCTGGGCAGAGATCTCTCCTCCTCTTCTGTGACCAAAGCCCAAGCCAAAGACACTTTGGCTGCTTCCTGTCACAGGATGAGAAAGAGGCCTTCCTCAGCCACACTTCTGCCTCCTCCACTGTGGTGTGGCCACAGAGGCCCTACCCCCTGCAGCCTCCAATCCTGAGCCCCCGCAGTAGGATGGGGAAGCTTTGACCAGGCCACCCATGGGCTCCTGCAGGCCTCCAGAGTCTCCGGACATAGCTGCAGAGGATGCAGCCATCCTTGGCACTGAGATGGACCCGCTGCCTCCGTGGGGCTAAGTAAGTGGAAAGCCCCTTCCCCACCTGTCCTGGGCTGGAGGTGGAGGGGACTGAAAGACAGGCCCGTCTGGGGACTGCTGTAGGGCAGAACTGAAACTCTCTAGTGAGATCTGCCGGCCATGAGCAACCCGCTACTGAGCTGTTGGACTTTCTGATACCTTCTCTTAGTGACCCTGCCTCCCCCCCCACCCAACTGCTCAGTCTTTCCCTTCTGGTGTTGTAGAATGAGGAAGAAGGAACCTTATACCTGTCACTGTGACACTTAGCCCAATGTCCCTTGTCACAAAGACCCTCCTCTGTTCCCTCCTCCCCAGGGTCTTCTCCTGTCCTGCTCCAGGCTGGCTCTGCTAGAGAAGACCATGGGAGAGACTCCTCAGGAATTTTACTTAGCTGGCTCTGGGGCCAGCTCAGGCCCCATCTAGTGCCTGATGGAGCTACCTCTCTTGACATGGAGGACCCTTGGAGATAGGGTCTCGTCTATCCAAGGCTGACCTCACACTGGCTAGGTAGCCCAGAATGACCTCAAACTCCTGATTCTCCTGCCTCCACCTCCCAAGTCCCTGGATTACAGGCATGCACCACCACCTCCACTGTTGCCGGGACTGGGGAGCCAGGACTTTCTGACTGTGAGGCAGGGACTCTACCAACTGAGCCACACGCCCAGCGCATCTCAAGGTGCTTTGTGGGGAACCAAGCCGGTTGTTTCCTCTCTGGCTCCTGTCTGGATATGAACTGAGGGTTAAGGGGCTGGACAAGGTCAAAAGCTCCATTGTGCCTTCTGTCAGCAAAGGTCTGTTGAAGCGCAGGGCTAGCCACCACAGCGATGTGTGAACCCACATCCTGGGGCCAGATGAAGCCTTAGCTGATCTAATCAGAGACAGAAGCCAAGCATACTGGGATGCACCTGTCACCCCAGCACTGCAGAGGTAGAGGCAGGAGGATGGGAAACTCAAGGTTGGTCTGGGGATGTAGCTCAGTCAGTAGAGTGCTTGCCCAGCCCACAGGAGTCCTTGGGTTCTATCCTCAGCACTGGATAAACTGAGCTAGAAGACCACACTCATGGTAGAAGTAGGATCCTGAGTTCAAGGCCATCTACTACGTAGCAACTTCAAGAAGGCTCTGTGAGATCCTCTCTCAGTAGAGGGTGAGGGGCATGGGGTGGACAGATACACAGACAGCAGAGAAGTGCCTAAGCAGTACTGAGGGTGCCAGCTGGGGTCAGACCCATCCGGAGGGTGTTTGCAGAGCATCTGTGCTGCTGCTCTGCGGCAGTGCTGGCTGGGAGAGGCTTCAAGGAAGTAGTGACCTGGTAGGGGATGTGCTGGGCCGAGCTTGTGAGCTTGTGAGCAAGTCACGGTCAGGTTGTTCTGCTGCAGTGGCCGCTGCTCCTCAGAAGGAGTGGTGAACGAGTGGGTGGAGGAGGAGCCAGGGAGTTTCCTCTGAGATGAACTTAAGAGCGTTCTCACTCAGGGTGGGATGTCGCTACCCCTGAGTCCACACCCATGGGTGAACAGGCACGCAGAGGCCCTGCTTCCTGCAGCGTGACACCGGGGAGTGATGGACAGACCCCTGTGACACGCCTGTGACCCAGGCGTGGACAGGAAGCAGGTCACTGATAGTATGGGACTGGGGGCCTTTCTGAAAGGACAGGATCTGTGCTGCCTCTTTGCACTGTGGTCCTTTCTGTGGCATCTTTTATTCGGTTTAAAGACCCTAAGAGGGGTATACTGGGGCCCCACATTCCCAGCCTCAGCCCCCCCCCAGCAGTACCAAGCCCCTCCCCTGTTGGAGTCTGCTGGGCTGTTGCGGGAGAGTTGGGACAGTAGGCATGATGTCATGACTCCTGGCCTGCACTCACTGTCTCCGCCTCTGCTGTTCTCTGACTCCCCCAGGGACACCTCATCGGGCCCCTTTCCTGGGTACACCACCCCACCCACTTAAACTGAACTCTGACATTTTGTGCTCTCTGGCCTGAGCCCCTCCCTGCAGGCCAGGCACCCAGACAATGGGAAGCAAGCTGGGATCTTCTTAAAGGGACAGTGTCCCACCAGCTGCTATACAGCTCTCCTCCCTGTCTGCTTTTCAGTTAGTTCTAGCAAGCCACTGGTATTGGGGGAGGGGAATGAACAGTCTTCACCCACCTATTCTTTCCTGCATTGGTACCCAGGACAGGACAGTCCGGCTCTTCCTGGCTCCATGTGACCCACAGGCAAAGGCCACAGACATATCTAGGCACAAAGAACCCTAGAGCCAGCTCACCAGATCCTCACAGACTCACTGGTGAGTCCACATCCACCAGGAGGCTTGGACCAGGAGAAGTCAGGCACCTGTTTTAAAGACAGAGACATCAATCCTCTCCATCCACCCCTCAGCCCCAACCCCAGCCTCCCTGGTTCTCTCTTAGGCTAAGGTGGACTGCTGGCTTTGCCAACCCTGGGCTGAGGGAAGACAGGGATGCAGATTTAATGGTAGGCGGTAGCTGCTCCCTGGATGTCCTTTTGAAGAAGGCCTGAGGGCTGCCAAGCTTTGGGAAGCGCCAGCATCCTGCATCTTCGCTGGCGGTGTCCAGGCTGCGCCTTAGCCCCGTCCCCACCTAGCATACTGAGACAGGACTAGATCTGCAGGGTCTGTGCTTGTAAGTGGGAATTTGGGCAGCTTGGGGCCTTTACAGCTCATCTCCCCTGAAGGATTTTGTTTGGTTTGTTGGTTTGTTTGTTTTAGTTTTAGTTTTGAGCTGGTGTGTTCCTACAGTGCCCTGCCCTGACTGGCCTGCTGATCTTGAGTCCCCATACATCCCACCTGCCTCTGCCTCCCAAGTGCTAAAGCAGAGGGTGCTGACATTCAGGTCTCTCTGCCCTAAAGGGTGATAGAGCCCCAAGCTGGCAGAGGAGAGTGTAGGAGAAAGCCATTGCATCCATTAGCGTGAGGCCTGCGGTTCACTTCACTCCATGTTCCCAGGCTCTGTTCCTCCATTTGGCTGGTGACCAAGAACAAGTCACCTTCCTTCGGGGCCATCTTCTTTGCATGAGAGGAAACGGGCCCAGATTAGAAGCTATCTGAGGCTAGCAGGTAGTCCAGATCCTTTAGCCCACCTTGGCAGAACTGAAATGGATGGTTGTCCAGGCTGTGCACAGAAAAAGCTATCGGGGTAGCTGAGCACAGAGATTCCTTTAATCCCAGTACGCAGACCTCTGTGAGTTCAAGGCAAGCATGCTCTACGTGGAGGGACAGCCAGGGCTAGCGAGAGAACCTATGTCTCTAAAACCTAAGAAAGTAAAAAGTTGTAAAGGATAAAGCAGCGAGAGGGCTCAGCTGGTAAAGAGGCTTGCTGCACAAGCCTGATGAACTGAGTTCAGTTCCCAGAACTTATGTCGGAGTCCAGGGAGAGAACCGATTCCCCTGAGTCGTCCTATGGCCTCCACATATGCACGGTGGCTCTCACTGTACTAATAATTGGGGCAAGTAGCGTCTTACCATTGTAACTCTGGCTGACCTGAAACCGGCTATGTAGACCAGAGTTCCACCCGTGGTTGCCTCTGAGTGTTGAAGTCAAAGGTGTGCTCTACTGTGGCTAGCCATTAGTAATTTAAAAAACAAAAACAAAAAAAAACAGATGTTGGTCCAGTTTTATCCCTAGTCTCACAGTCTAAGCTCTGGACTTCAAAATAAGCTACCAGTGTTCACAGGATACAACTTTTAAATTGTCATTTTTACTTATTTTTCTTTTTACTTTATTTTTTATCATTTTTTAAAAATTTAATTAATTAAATTAGAAGAAGGGTCTTACTTTGTCGTCCATCTTATTCTGAAACTTGTCATGTAGCCTAGGCTGGCCTCAAACTCCCATTCTTTTCCTTTATCTTTCTTTCTCAGTGTTTATTTTATGTTACGTGTATGAGAGTTTGGCTTGCATATATGTGTGTGCCTGGTACTCACAAAGGCCAGAAGAGGATGTCCAATCCCTTAGAACGGGTGTTGTGGATGGTTGTGAGCCACCGTCTGGGTGCTAAGGCATTGAACTCGGGTTGTCTGGAAGAGCAGCCAGTGCTCTTAAGTACTGAACTCTCTCTCCAGACCTTTTACTTTTGAGAGAGTATTTCTTGTCCCGTTCTGGCCTGGAACTCACTACTATAGAGTATGTAACCAAGTATGACCTTGAACGTCCTAATCACTCCCCACTGTGTACTGTGTCCTGAGTGCTTAGATGCCGGGCTAGTACCACCAGCCCAGTATAATATTCTCTCTCTCTCTCTCTCTCTCTCTGTGTGTGTGTTTCAGTGTTTGAGGCGGGGTTTCCCTTTGTAGCCCCTGCTAACTGCAACTCTGAGATCCCGCCTCAGTCTCTGTTCCTGGTTACCTTTCCCTTTATTTGTTTTGTTTTTGATTTTTTTGTTGTTGTTTTCTTTTTTTAAGATTTTTTACTTATACCGGGTGGTGGTGCACACCTTTAATCCCAGCACTTGGGAGGCAGAGGCAGGCGGATTTCTGAGTTCAAGGCCAGCCTGGTCTACAGAGTGAATTCCAGGACAGCCAGGGCTACACAGAGAAACCCTGTCTCGAAAAAAAAAACAAAAAAAAAAAAAAAAAAACAAAAAAAAAAAAAAAGATTTTTTTACTTATTTTATGTATGAGTGCTCTGTCTGTGTATATACCTGCGTGCCAGAAGAGGGCATCAGATCCCATTACAGATGGCTGTGAGCCACCATGTGGTTGCTAGAATTGAACTCAGGACCTCTGGAAGAGCAGCCAGTGCTCTTAACCGCTGAGCCATCTCTCCAGCCTCTTGGTTTTGGTTTTTTCCTTTGTTTGTCTTGTTTTGTTTTTTGAGACGGGGCTTTATGTATGCTAGGCAAGCTCTATACCAACAGAAGTACACCTTCAGGGCCTATTTTGTTTTGATTTTTTTTTTTTTGTTTTCTTTTTTGGTTTTTCGAGACAGGGTTTCTCTATGTACCCCTGGCTGTCCTGGAACTCACTCTGTAGATCAGGCTAGCCTCGAACTCTCAAACTCAGAAATCCACCTGCCTCTGCCTCCCAAGTGCTGGGATTAAAGGCGTGCGCCACCACCGCCCGGCTTGTTTTGATTTTTTTAAAAGCAAAATCCAAAGCAAAATACCTATAGATGGCAACTGGAAAGATGCCTCCAGGGTCAAGAATCCTTGCTGCTATTTCAGAGCAGTCAAGTATATACCTGTGCATCCGTATCCTCAACTGCCCGTAACTCCAGCTCCAAGGTGTCTGGTGTCCTCTGGCCTCTACAGGGACTATACACACAAGATGCACATACAGACAAAGCAGGCAGACACGCATGCGCAGAAATCATTTTTTTAATTAAAAAAAAAAAAGCTGTGCAGAGACGGTACCATCCTCAGCCCCGCCCCTCTCCACCCAGGTGCTGCGAGTGTAGCGCCTCCCTTTCACACCAGTACTACGAGAAGGATGGACAGCTCTTCTGCAAGAAGGACTACTGGGCCCGCTATGGCGAGTCTTGCCACAGGTGCTCCGAACACATCACCAAAGGGCTGGTCATGGTGAGCCACCTTCCCCTACCTGCCCACCTCTTGAGGCAGGTGTGCAGACTCTCCCCCGCATTGTCCCCTGTAAGTCCTGCACCCATCTCTTCATCAGTTCAGACCTTCCAGTCCTCTACGTGTCCAGCAAGATTCTGTCTGGGTTGCCCTGCGTTCCCCCAAGAGGAGAATAATGATGGCTCTGGGGACAGCAGGCACTACTAAGCTGTGTGTTGTGTCCCCCTCCGCCCCCCACACAGGTGGCCGGGGAGCTGAAGTACCACCCCGAGTGCTTCATCTGCCTCGCCTGTGGAACCTTCATCGGCGATGGGGACACCTACACACTGGTGGAGCACTCCAAGCTGTACTGGTGAGTCCTGTGGGCCTCTTCAAGCCTAGGGGCCTGCACCTGTCACCAAGGCTGCCCATACACAGGCTTTTATGGTGCCATAAATGCTATGCTACTCTGTAGTGAGTTCTGTACTCTATAGTAAATTCCATACCAGAATGGTCCAGACACAGTTCCACACTCCAGCTGGTAACCAGGAGAGGGCAAGTCCCGTTGCTCCCTGTCTCCATGTAGAAGTGTCAGGAGCTGCAGTGCCTGTCACCCCAGCTTTTCAGGAGGCCAGTGCAAGAGGATTGCAAGCTCTAGACCATTCTGGGCAACTTAGTGAGATACAATCTCAAGAAGTAAAAAAAAATGATCTGGGCCCGTGGCTCAGTGGTAGAGCATCTGCCTAGAATCCCCCTATGAGGGCTGGAGTGTGACCCGGCATTAGAGGACTTCCATGTCATATGTAAGGCCCTAGATTCAATTCTGAGTACCACAAAAAAAAAAAAAAAAGAAAGAAAGAAAGAAAGAAAGAAAGAAAAGAAAAGAAAATGACAGAAAGCAAAAGTGCCCCGACACCAGCTCTCTTCCTTCTGCCTCTGCAGTGTGACCTGGCTCTAACCACAGAGCTGACACAGACCCCACCAACCATACATACCATCACCAGCAGGTCTGTTCCTGCTCCAGACAGCAGCTGCACACTCAGGCATCCCCAGGCCCTCACACAATTAAAGCAACTGCCTTCCAACCCAGTGTTTGATGATGTGCTGAGTAACTGACTCACAGAACTCCAGACGGTGCTGCGGGCCACAGCTGCACCAAGCAAGGGCGCCTTCCACCTCTCTGCCAGCCCATCTTAGGTTTACTAACTGAGATTCTACGCTGAGGCCCAGCATCCAGGGATTTCACTGAGGTTTTGTTTAAGTCCTTGGGCCACGTGATTATGCTGTCTCTATCCTGTTCCTGGGAGTCCAGGCTGGCTAGAAGCCCCAAGCCTTCAGTCACGGTTAGTGACTGCGGGACCAGCCCCAGACATGACTCATTTGCATAGACTCAAGCATCCTCCAAAGGGCTCATAAATAACAAAGATCCCCCTGTTCCAAGGACTTAAGAGTCTTTCTCCCCGGAGTCAGGGACAAAAAAAATCAGACCCATTCTCTCTTATGAAACACCAACAAAGCTGGATTCGAGAACAACAGACCCGATCCCAAATGGATTTTTAATGACTTCCTCCCAAAGGAGATGTATACGAAAGGGCCTCGCCTTATCTTGGCCATCTGACAATATCACCAGATAGACAGAGCCAGAATGGGGCCAGCAGGATGGTTCAGTGTGTAAAGGTGCTTGCTGCCAAGCCTGACGAACCTGTGTTCCATCCCCAGGACCCACATGGTGGAAGGAGAGAACTTCCTCAAATTGTCCTCTGACCTCCGTACTCTGTAGCATGCGTACCCCTCCCCCAAGCCCATAGACACACAAACAAAAATAATGAATGTAATTAAAAGACATAACAGTCTGATGAGATGGCAGGTAAAAGCATTAGCCACTAGACTTAACAACCTTAGTTTACTCCCCAGGACCATGATGGAAGGAGAAAACCGATTTCTTCAGGTTGTCTTTTAACCCCCATATATAGTGGCACACATATACTTGAGCAAACACACACAAAAATAAATGTAATTTTCTTTTAAAAAATTGTTTTTAACCAGAATAACTGAGACCCAGAGTTGGGGGTGCTGAGACAACTGGGCATGCCCAGTCCTGCCCTGCGTCCCACCAGCTTGCTATGGACTGCAGCCAAGCATTACTGACTTCTCCCCTCCTGGCTCTTTTCTTCTCTTTCTCTTTGGCTCTCCACCGCCGATGACCTTCATAGCGGGCAGTGCTACTACCAGACTGTGGTAACTCCAGTCATTGAACAGATCCTACCTGACTCACCCGGCTCCCACCTGCCCCACACGGTCACCCTAGTGTCTATCCCAGCCTCCGCCCATGGCAAACGAGGCCTGTCTGTCTCCATCGACCCTCCTCATGGCCCACCAGGATGTGGCACGGAGCATTCGCACACCGTCCGAGTCCAAGGGTGAGTGGGGCTGTGATGCCAGATGGGGCTCTGTTGTAGCGGCCTGGTTGTATGTTAGCTCTCTGCTGCCGTGACAGGATACCTGACAAACAGTCTAAGTGGGGAGAGATTGATCTTGGCTCATGGTTTGGAGGGTTCTGTCTGCAGTCGCTGACTCAGGTTCTTCAGGCCCAGAATGTCCAGGTACTAGAAGCAGGAAGAACTGAGATCACTCCCCCAGAACCCACTTTTACAAAACCAGGAGGTGTCATCATGGCTTGTCAGATAAAGATGCTTGCCACCAAGCCTGACAAATTGAGTTCCATTCCCAGCTCCAACGTGGTGGAAGAACTAACTATCTCTGATTTACAAACACACACACAGACGATGGCCTCATAATAAATGAATGTAAATATTTTTTTTAAGTCAAACAGTGGCTGTGCTTGTAATCCTGGAGTTAGGGAGTTGTCCTCTGTGAGCAACTGTGATGAAATATCGGGTCACACACACGCCCCCAAAAAGGAAAAGACCTGAAGGAAGAATAAGGAGATGCATGCAAGGGGAGGGGGGAGGCAAGTGTAGTCAGATGCATTATGTCGTGCATGAAGGGGCCATAGTGAAGTCTGTCATCGAGCGTAATTCATAGGTGCTTATAGTGAGAGGAGACAAGAGCTGGAAAGATGGCTCAGCATAAGAGCAAGGACTGGCTACTCTCTCAGAGAACCAGAGTCAGTTTCCAGCAGCCACATGGTGGCTCACAACCTTCTAGCTCTAGATACCCGTGTAGCCACCAGGCTTGCATGCATGTGGTGCATAGACATACATGCAGGCAAAACACCGTGTAAAATCTTTTATTGTGTTAAAGGTAACAACTAAAACCATGGTATACTGGGATTTTCACCTCAGGTGGAATCATTCCTCCCCACCCCACACATGGTGGACTTGACATTCGGTTTCCTATTGGGGCTCAAGGGGTCAGGTCGGAGGGGAGCTAGTCTAACCTCGGCTTTGTTCCCAGGGTGGACCCGGGCTGCATGAGCCCAGATGTGAAGAATTCCATCCATGTCGGAGACCGGATCTTGGAAATCAACGGTACACCCATCCGGAATGTGCCGCTGGATGAGGTAGGACTCAAGGCTGGGCAGGATGGGATGACAGAAGTCGAAGCTTCACCCCTGAGCTCTGCTACCACCGCAGAAGACTCACCTGTCCACACCTGTCCCCAGATCGACTTGCTGATCCAGGAGACCAGCCGCCTGCTCCAGCTGACCCTTGAGCACGACCCCCATGACTCGCTGGGTCATGGGCCAGTGTCAGATCCCAGCCCCCTGAGCTCCCCGGTGCACACTCCCAGCGGACAGGCCGGCAGCTCTGCCCGGCAGAAACCTGTCTTGTAAGTCAACCTGCTCCTTAGCTTCTTTGACGTGGGTGCGTGCCTGGTGGCCACAGGGTGTCAAGGTCTCGGGAGCTGGAAGGTTGTGAGGCCACCGTGCGGCTTCTGGTAACCAACCCCTGGTTCTCTGCTAAGTGGTCAGTGCTCTTCGCTCCAGGCTTCCGCCTGTTTGATTCCTTCAGCTCCGCCAGCATCCGCGTAGGGATTGTAATAGGCATGAGGATGAGGACAGGAACAGCAAACAGCGCCCCCAGCTGGAAGTTACAGGCAGGCCACATCTTTTATTTTGCAGTGATTTACTCCTTTACTTTGTGGGGGAGGGGAGCACCGAGATGGGCCCTGAGGACACCCCAGTGCCTGTGTACTGGTCAGACTCAGGTTGTCATGCTTGGTGGCAAGTGCCTTTACCCACTGAGCCACCTCATAGGCCTTCTCTCTAATTGTAAAATTTACTTAAAAGACTGTTTTCTGTGTGTTGTTCTGTAGGCAGATGAACAGATCAGGGAGGTACCAGTGAGGAGCAGGCTCACATAAAGCATGTTTTAAGGCCCGGCTCCAGGTCCGTGGTCAGAGTACTAGCATACACACAGTTCCGGGTTCCATCCCTAGCACTGCATCGACAGGCATGACAGCACACACTTGTAAACCCAGCACTCAGGAGGTACAAACAGGAGGATCAGAAGTTCAAGTTCATCCTCGGCTACCTAGTGAGTTGGAGACTAGGCTGGGCTACATGAGACCCTATTTATTAAAAATTAATAAACCAAAAAAGAAAACTATTTTATCACTTTAGTGTACCAACTCTTGAATTTTTAAAAATAGTTCGTTAATATAAATAAAGTCAGTACAAATACCATTCATGTCATTGGCTCGGCAGCAATACGTTGTCATGCCATCATTCATTATTATAAATACGTAGCCCATTTTTCTTTGTAAGCTGCTCGTGCGTTCTTGCTATTCTCCCAGTCCTTCATTTTCCAGCCGTGCTCCTCACTGGGCATACAAAGAGACAGTGCAGGGTAGCTGGCTCCCGGGCAGGAGCACTGGCCACACCAGCATGAGACCTCAGTGCAGACCCCAGCAGCACCATGGAAAATGCCGCACTCCTGTAACTCCAGCCCAGGGTTCAATCAAGAGACCCCATCTCAAAAGGATGCTGGCAGGCTGGACCAGCAGTTAAAAGCTAAGAGCATGCCAGGCGTAGTGGCATGTGCCTTTAATCCCAGCACTCGGGGAGCAGAGGCAAATGGATCTCTGAGTTCCAGGCCAGCCTGGTCTACATAGTGAGACCTCCCTGTCTCAGAGGGGGAAAAAAAAAATGTGTATATTCTTGGAAAGGACCAGAGTTTGGTTCCTGGCACCCACTGGGTGGCGGCTCACCTCTATCACCTCCAAGGGATCTGATGGCCTTCATCTAGCCTCCACAGCCACTAAGTGCACAAACCCACACATAAATACAAACACGTACAGATAATTAAAAATAATAAGTCTGAAAAATAGTAAGGCGGAGAGTGATAGAGGAAAATACCTGATATCAACATAAGGCCTCCACATGCTCGCACTCAAATCCACACGCACACTCCCATGAATGCCTGCATACACACACGAAACATACCACGAGAAACTACAACGCATTTCGGTGGTTTCTGGCACTCACTTCCCCCCACCCCATTTCTTGGCTTGTTTGGATGATTTTTAGTTTATTTGTGTTTTGCTTCATACATAGCCCAGGCTGGCTTTGAACTTGTGATTTTCTTGCCTCTTAAGTACTGGGAATGGCAAGTAATCTTGACCATACCCATCTGATTTCTAGTTGGTTTTTCTTCTTCTTCCTCTTCTTCTTCGTCTATTACTGCCTTAATAGTAAAGGCTCATTTGCAGCTGTAGAGAAAACAGGACACAGGCTAGCATCTTGACTTCATGCAGTACCTCGTGATTGGCTTGAAATGATGGGAACATTGGGGTGACAGGCTGACTCCAGGCCATCAGGTGTGCCAGGAGGCTTTGACATGTTTCCATGCCTAGGGGCTTCCTCTGACCGGTTGTCACTACACAGTGGTATGTTTCACAGAGATGACTGTGTCCAGGATGAGGGATTTGATGTAAGATGTCAAGTCAGAGTTGGCTCATGGTCTGCTGCAGTGGTCCAGGGAGCAGGAGCCATGAGTCCTCTGTTCTTGAGCCTGAAGAAGCCAAAGGAAGAACACGAGGAGTCAGGGGTAGCCTGTCCCTTGTCCCCTTTTGCTGGTCTCTCCAGGACTCTTGGAAAAGCCCTTTGAAGAGTTTCCTTCTGGGATGATAGCTGCCCTTTCTCTCTCTCTCTTTCCCCCTCCCTCCCTCCCTCCCTCCCTCCCTCCCTCCCTCCCTCCCTCCTTTCTT
>NW_021604614.1:2493470-2498916 GCF_004785775.1 Grammomys surdaster
TTCTTTTCTTTTCTTTTCTTTTCTTTTCTTTTCTTTTCTTTTCTTTTCTTCTTTTTCCTGGAGGCTGGGTTTCTCTGCCTGGCTGTTCTGTAACTCTCTCTGTAGACCAGGCTGGCCTTGAACTTGGAGATCCGCCTGCCTCTGCCTCTAAAATGCTGGGATTAAAGTGCGCTACCACTGTCTAAGAGGGTGTACTGTCGAGGTCATGCACTCCTTCCTCTCAGTTTGTTCAGGAGTTAGGCCATAAGCAGGGTCATAACCTGTGTACTGCTGTGTAGCGGACATCTCAGGCAGGATATCTGAGCCTGGGCCACCAGGCAGAGGAAGCCGTGTGCGCCTTCTAATGAACTGTGTGGCTACCCCCAAGACACCAGGCTGTCCCACCTACTCTCAGGATGGGAAATGAGCAGCACCTGGTTAATATGGTGCTTTTGTAAGGAGGAGTCGAGGCGGTGTCTCAGCCGGGTGTCACCTCCCCACAGCACTGGGCCCCATGTACCTTTCCCAGGAGGAGCTGCAGTATTGACACGTCCCCGAGTGCCAGCTCCCTAGCCTCTCCAGCCTCCCAGCGCAAGGACCTGGGGCGCTCCGAATCCCTCCGAGTGGTCTGTCGACCACACCGCATCTTCCGGCCGTCTGACCTCATCCATGGGGAGGTGTTGGGCAAGGGCTGTTTTGGCCAGGCCATCAAGGTATGCAAATGGGGAAGGTAGGCTGGGGGGAGGGCAGGCTGGGCGACACCTCTGACCACCTCTTCCCTCACACTGCCCCCCACCCCCTGGGAATCCAACAGAGGGGACATCTAGATTCTATGCTGTCATCCCAGGGTTACCCACTCCTTACCCTGGACTTCCCTGAGCTATTGAGATGACAGAGACCTTACATGAGTAGATTCAGAACTTTGTGGTTTGTCTTTAAGGACAAAGTCTCATATAGCTCAGGCTGACCTTGAACTCCTGACCATCTGTCTTACACCTCTCAAGTACTGGCATCATACGCACGCACTAGCATGCCTGGTTTTATTTACGTATGGGGACAAGGTCTCACTGAGTTGCCCAGGCTAGTCTCAGATGCACTAGATAGCCCAGGCTGGCCTTGGACATGGGCTCCTCCTGCCTCTGCCTCCCAGGTGCCTGGGGTTAGAGGCATGTGTTACTATGTCCTACTCAGCCTTGAGTTTGTACCTCCGTATCCCCTACACAGGTGACACACCGAGAAACAGGCGAGGTCATGGTGATGAAGGAACTTATCCGGTTTGATGAGGAGACCCAGAGGACATTTCTCAAGGAGGTCAGTGCCTACTCCCCTCCCCAGTGAGAAGGGATGGCAGGGGTTCCAGGAGGATGAGTGGGGCACACCACCTGTGAAAGAGATGAGGGTTCAGGCCTCACTGGGGACAGGGCAGCCATGAGCCGTGGGTGTGGCTCAGTTAGTAGATCCCCAGATTCAATCCCGAGCACCACACACACACTGGGCTTTATAATACACATCTGTAATCCGAGCACTCAGAAGATGAAAGCAAGAAGATCAGAGTTCAAGGTTTTCCTCAACTACATAGAGAGTTCTAGACTAGCCTATGTGAGACATTGACTCAAAGACACAAAAGTCAGAACAGATATGGGTTGAGGATGCAGGCTGGTAGATGCTTGCTTACCACGCACAAAGCCCTGGGTTCTAATGCCAAAACTGACCTTGGTGATGCATGCCTGTTATCCCTGCACCTGGGAGATGGTAGTGTGAGGATCAGGAGTTCAAGGACCTCCATGGCTACATAGCTAGTTCAAGACCAGTCTCAGTGATAAAACACTTTTTCTTTCTTCCTTCCTTCCTTCCTTCCTTCCTTCCTTCCTTCTTTCCTTCCTTCCTTCCTTTCTTTCTTTCTTTCGTTAAGATTTATTGCCGGGCAGTGGCACAGCTTTAATCCCAGCACTTGAGAGGCAGAGGCAAACAGATCTCTGAGTTCGAGGACAGCCAGGGCTACACAGAGAAACCCTGTCTCGAAAAAGAAAAAAACAAAAAGATCTATTTATTTATTTCATGCATGTAGGTACACTGTCACAGTCTTCAGACACACACCAGAAGAGGGCATCGGATCCCATTGCAGATGGTGGTGGTGGTGGTTGTTGTTGTTGTTGTTGTTGTTGTTTGGTGGTTTGGTTTGGTTTGGTTTGGTTTGGTTTGGTTTGGTTTGGTTTGGTTTGGTTTGATTTTAGTTTTTCAAGACAGGGTTTCTCTGTGTAACACTAGCTGTCCTGGAACTTGCCCTGTAGGCCAGGCTGGCCTTGAACTCAGAGATCTGCCTGTCTCTGCCTTCTGAGTGCTGGGACTCAAGGTGTGTGCCGCAGCCGGTGCCGCCACCACCACCACCACCATCACCACCACTGGGCTTGAGAGACACTCTTAAACAGGACACACAGTGGCTTACTATGTGAGAAGGGACTGGGTGCCCACCCTGCTGTTTAGCGGAGTGGAGCAAGGGGAAGAAGGTCCAGGACCAGCCTGTGTGTGTTCCTCCAGGTTAAGGTCATGCGGTGCCTGGAGCACCCTAACGTGCTCAAGTTCATTGGTGTGCTGTACAAGGACAAGCGGCTGAACTTCATCACTGAGTACATTAAGGGCGGCACCCTGCGAGGCATCATCAAGAACATGGTGAGCAGGGCTCAGGGCTGGGGGTGTGGCTTGCTTGGTAGAGTGCAGGCTTACGCTGGCACACATGAGGCTTTGCTTCCATCCCCAGCACTGCATAAACCTGGTATCGTGCCCCACCTTTTTAATCCCAGCACTAGGGAAACTGGTGGGTCTTATGAGTTCAAGGCCAGCCCGGTCTACAGAGCAAGTTTCATGCCAGCAAGTCATAAACCAATAACCTAAGAACTCTCCAGTTAGCTCTGCCTCTGAAAAGCTACGTCGCTTCCCAATAGTGCCACACTAGAGACTGAGCCTCCAGTACATGGGTCTCTGGGGACACTACACATCCAAACCATAGCAGAGCCAGAGCCCTGTTCTCCCCAGTGACTGGAGCTGAGAATGCAGGTGGCTTGTTAGACCTTCAGCTTTGACTGAACATTGGTTCAGCTTGGTTTGAAAACTTGGAATGGGGCCTGGGGACACATCTCAGTGGGCAAAGTGCTTGTTTCCCATATATGAGGGTGAGAGTTCAACCCCAGAGACCCACTTAAAAGTCCCACATGATGGTGTATACCTGTAACCCCATCACTGAGGAGATAGAAGCAGGATCTTTATGAGTTTGAAGCCAGCCTGGTCTACAGAGCTAGTTCTAGGACAGCCAGGACTGCACGGAGAAACCCTGTCTAGGAGAACAAAGTGCCGTATGGTGGCTTAGACATGTGATCCCATCACTGAGGAGTAGGAGGCAGGGTCTCCAGGGACCAATGGCCAGCCAGCTTATCCACAGCCAGGAGCTCTGGCTTCAGTGACACATTTCCTCAAAAAATAAGGTAGAAGGGCCAGCAAGATAGCTCAGAGAGTAAAGATGCCTACTACCAAGCCTGATGGGCTGAGTGCAGTCTCCAGGACCCATGTGGAGGAGAGAGCAGATGCCGACAAGTTGTCATATGTCACACACATGCTGTGGCATGTGCACACCCCTGCACACATAGACACACATAAACAAATAGATGTCCTAAATAAAATGTTTCATTGTAGAAAGAAATTAAGGAAGACACCTGACATTTATCTTAGGTCCCATCCACTTGGACATACACATACATACACACAAAATGGATACACACATATAAAAAGAGTATGCAGGAGGTTTAATAGGTTATCACCCTACTTGTTATAACGTCCGGACTCATGGGCTGTAGTTTATACTGTCTTCCTTGGAGAGGTGCATAAATCAACACCCAGCAGTAACAACCTCACAGGTCATGGCTCAGGATAGATAGTTTGGGAACTGCAGGAGAACATGCATGAACCCTTAGTTCATGGAATCCGTTCTGTTGAAAAAAAAAGATGCCTTTAGGCCTTGAGGCCAAAGCAGGAAACTCGAAAGTTCAAGGCCAGCAGGTAACAGTGCTTGCCACCAACCTAATGATGTGGGTTTGATCCCTGGAACACAAATAGCAGAAGGGGAGGCTAGGCCCCCCAAGTTATCTCTGGCAAACCACAGAAAACAGTGCCTTGGAGCCGGGCACACACAGCTCTTGGAAGATAAGTGTTAGTAGGCAGCCATAGATACAGGAGAACCTGGAACCCTCAGATCACCGCACTTGTGCCTGTGACTCACTCAGCTGTCCCCTCACCTGTGCCACCATGCCATCCCCCCAGCCCAGGCTCTATGCTAGCCATTTTTCCCTGTCCCTAGGACAGCCAGTACCCGTGGAGTCAGAGGGTCAGCTTTGCCAAGGACATTGCATCAGGGATGGTAAGTGACCTGCCACTCACTCAGGTGACCCACTCTGCCACAAGGTGTGGGAGCAGAGCCTGTGGGGAAGCTTTGAGGGGCAGCCATGTAGGTGACTATCTAGAATTCCCCAATGAAGGCTCAAGGTACAGCTCAGCAGTAGAGCAGGTGCCTAGAGTCCATCAGCTTACGGGGCGGGTAGGAAGCAAGGAGCTTCCAGAGGGTCAGGGCTGAGGTGGAGTCTGTTAACTAAACATCCACTGATAGCCCCATTCCGTCCCTCAGGCCTACCTCCATTCGATGAACATCATCCACCGAGACCTCAACTCCCACAACTGTCTGGTCCGTGAGGTAAGCAGCTGGGTGTGCTGGAGCGAGAAGGGGCCTATGAGCTGCTCCTTCCAGGGCTTTCGTGGAACTAGAGATCAGGTGAACCAGCTCAAGAGGCAGGCAGACCTGGATTACAGTCCTGGCCCTGCCATTTGTAACGTGGCAGCAATCCTCAGACCCACCTGCAGCACAAGGGTTTAACAGATCAGAGAAGGGAAAACTGATTCAAAATGAAAAGCCCCAACCTTCACTGCAGCGTTCACAGACACTACCTGAGGTAGCGCAGGCTACCCAGGCAGCAGCAACAACTGCAAATCAGTATGTAGGCAGGGGCATCTGGACAGGCTTCTGGAAGAGGAGACTTGCCAGGGTCATTTCAGTGGAGGCCAAGAGGATAACAGGCAATCAGCCCCTAGTTTTCAGGTTGGTGTTTAAGGGGTCCCCAGATGTTCTACAGAAAAGCAGAGGAACTGGGCCAAACTGGGGAGCAGGTGCCTAGAGTCCTGCTCCCATAATAAACTACCCAGTCAGCGTCTGAACTGAGGAAGGTGAAAGTAGGAGGATTAAGTCCTGCATGAGCTACAGACCCATGTCAGGGCTAGCCTGGACAGCTTAGCAAGACCCTGTCTCAAATTGCAAACTGAAAGAAACTACTGGCAGCATAGGTGAGAAAAGCGTACTCCCAGAATCCCCCAGTGAGGGTCTGGGGGCGTGGCTCAGTGGTAGAGCCCCTGCCTAGAATCCCCCAGT
>NW_021604614.1:2498926-2507203 GCF_004785775.1 Grammomys surdaster
CGTGGCTCAGTGGTAGAGCCCCTGCCTAGAATCCCCCAGGGAGGGGCAGCTAGCATGACTTGGCAGTGGAACTTTTGCCTGTGTGAGACCTGGGTTCAACTCCCAATAACACACACACACACACACACACACACAATGTTTCCTGAGGTCTCTAAACCATCCAACCAGTCAGCACAGAGCTATAATGTAAACAAACCCGGTACTTTGGTTCCTGACTGTGATGTTTTAGGTCCCTAGTGTCCTCTAAGCCATGTCAGCCTGCAGAGGACTCTACACAGAAGATGGTACTGCTGGGGCTGTCCCAGCAAGATAGCAAACACCAGGCTGTGGGACACCCTGAGGGTGAGCCACAAAACTCTAGGCATTGGTGTCATGAGAGTTAGCTGAACGAGTCTTCTGTAGGTCCTGCTTAGCCCTGGTGTCTAGATCCTTGGTGGCCTTTTAACAGCCTCAGTGTCACCTACTCTGTGTGAACATGAGGAACACCCGGAAAGGGAGAGATGTCAGGACCCAAGAGGATCAGGCTTTACCTCAAAGGAAAGGACCCTCAGCTACCCATCTAGTCAGACAGTCACCTGGAGACAGCGGCACACAGCAGGTGAGGAAGAGAGTGAAGCCACCTCCACCCCCACCCACCTCAGGTGAATAGTGCCGGCTGGGCCTCCATCACCTCTGTTTTGATTTTCTTGGTTCTAGAGATGAATCTAAGATGCTGAGCCTGCTAAGCAAGCTCTCTACCGCTGAGGCACAGCATCAGCCTCACTGGGATTCTAGGCAGGGGCTCTGGTGTCAGCCCATGCTCCACTTCCTCACTCGGAACTTCTAAGCCAGGATTCTACTATTGAGCCTACTCTAATCCCTTACTGGAAGATTCCACGCAAGCTTTCTACCTATAAAACCATGCTTCCAGCCCTTCACTGGGTGTGGGAGTTTCTAGGCAAGCTTTCTACCTCGGAATCACACCTCTAACCCCTCACTGGAATCGCCAGAAGTTTTAGGCAGCTCTGTTTGCAAAGAGCTGAGACAGAGAGAAGTAGCCTCCCCCACACAGGTCCCTGGTATCTGGGGTATATTCTCTGCCCTGTATGGGATTCTCGGGAAAGGATCCTAAACAGAAGCAAACAGAGATGACCAGGTCTCAGCCTGCCTTACGAAATTTCCAGAACAGGAACGTGGTGGTGGCCGACTTTGGGCTGGCTCGACTCATGATTGATGAGAAGAATCAGTCTGAAGACTTGCGCAGCCTTAAGAAGCCGGACCGCAAGAAGCGGTACACGGTGGTGGGCAACCCCTACTGGATGGCGCCAGAGATGATCAACGGTGAGTGCCGGCTCTAGGCTCCCAGGCGGAGAGCAGCAGCTACCCACACGCTGGCCTCTCTGCCCGGCCTCTCTGCCCGGCGGCTTCCCTGGGGTCCTGTATTCTCTGCTCTTGCTTCCCTCCGGCTGACTAGGGTCAACTCGGGTTTTCTGGGCTTGTGGCCGCCAGCCTCCGCCTCATCTTTACATTACCACCCTCCTTTGTTTAGTTCCGGGTGGTTGTTGGGTGTGGTTTTCACACTATATGTGCGTGCACACATGCACATCAGGAGGTACCTTATAGGAGGAAGTTGTGAGACTCAACTCAAAAATCATCAGGTGGCCGGGCAGTGGTGGCACACACCTTTAATCCCAGCACTTGGGAGGCAGAGGCAGGCGGATTTCTGAGTTTGAGAGTTCGAGGCTAGCCTGGTCTACAGAGTGAGTTCCAGGACAGCCAGGGCTACACAGAGAAACCTTGTCTCGAAAAACCAAAAAAAAAAAAAAAATCATCAGGTGGCCCACCTTTTCCTCTTTTAAAGGCCATGTCTCATTTAGCACAGGTTAGCCTCAAACCCACTATTTAGGCAAGGGTGACCTTGCATTGCCATCCCCCTGCCTCAGCCTCCAGAGTTAGGATTATAGGAGTGAGGCACACCCTCAGTGTGTGGGCTGCTGGGGAGACTCAGGGCTTTGTATATGTTGATAACCATCCTGGCCCGAAGTGCTGGGGCTGAGTGCGCACACCAGCTTGTCTGGCTTCGTCTCTTTCTCATTATGTATTTGCTGTGTCTCGTTTTGTTTTGTTTTGTTTGAGATAGTCCCTCTTTATTATGTAGTTCTAGCTGTCCTGCAACTCACTGTGTCGACCAGGCTGGCTTTCGAACTCACAAAGATTTACCTGCCTCTCCTTTCTGAGTGCTGGGATTAAAGCTGTATACCACCATTTCTGCCAAACTTTTTGTCTTTTTTTTTTTTTTCCAAGACAGGGTCTCTCTATGTAGCTCTGGCTATCCTAGAACTCACTCAGTAGAGCAGGTTGGCTTTGAATTTAGAGATCCACCTGCCTCTGCTCCATGCTTGCATGTGCCACCACCACCAGGCTGGGCTTTGTCTTTTTTAAAAAAGGTATGTATAGCCAGGCAGTAGTGGTACATGTCTTTAATCCCAGCCCTTGGGAGAGACAGGCATATCTCTGTGAGTTCCAAGCCAGCCTGGTCTACAGACAGCCCAGACTATACAAAGAGCCTCTGTCTTGGGGGGGGGGGGTGTTTATGGGGCTGGAGATGTAGCTAATGAATTGTCTAATACACAGGAAGTCTTGGGTCTCATCTCCAGCAGCACATAAGTCAGGTGTGGTAGCACATACCTGTCATTCCAGTATTTAGTTGATGGAAGCAGGAGGATTGCTGTGAGTTCAAGCTAGCCTAGCTAGAGTGAGACTCTATCTCAAAAACACCAAGAAAACTGGCATATGTTGGTTGTATATCTTATCCTAGCACTCAAGGGGCAGAAGCAGGTGGATCTCTGTGAGTTCCAGGCCAGCCTTCCTGGTCATGAGGAGTTCCAGGCTAGCCTTCCTGGTCATGAGGAGTTCCAGGCCAGTCTTCCTGGTCATGAGAAGTTCCAGGCCAGTCAGCACTACCTAGTGAGACCCTGTCTAAAAACAAAACAGGCAGGCTGTGGTGGCTCAGCTGTTAAGAGCACTGCCACTCTGCAGAGGTTCAGTTCCCAGCACCCACATGGCGGCTCCTAACCACCTGTGACTCCATGTCCAGGGGTTCTCATGCCTTCTGGCCTCCACAGGCACCAAGCACACATGTGGTATACATATACACATGTGAACAAAACATGAATATACATAAGGTAAGAAATCTAAAAAATGAATATAAAAAGAGGTATTTCAGATAGCACATGAGCCTCAGACAGAACCAGGAATGTCTCTCCTTTTATGCCTTGCTGGGGATGGAACCCAGGGCTTCACACACACTACTCAAGCTGCCTGCCAGCCGAGCCACATCCCTGGTGCCTCGGTGCTCTTGGATCTCAGTAGAATGTGCTTTCCCTTCCTGTCTATCACCGCTCCCAGTCCTGCATCCCCTGCTGATACTTGCTCTCTGTCTAGGTCATAGTTATGATGAAAAAGTGGACGTGTTTTCCTTTGGAATCGTCTTATGTGAGGTAGGTCACAGAAGCAGCCCTTGTGCCAAGACCCAGTGGCTCCTCTCCACTCTCTAGTCCTCCCATGCTCCAGCCTGGGTATCCACAGGGAACTTAGGCCCTGAGAACCTGGCTCCCCAAAACCAGAGCACAGCATCAGTGGGGTACAGTTTAGTCCCTGGCCATTCTTATCTGAAGTGTCCTCAGAGCATTTTTGCCAGGCTTCCAGAACCCCCAGGCCCGGGGGCTCTGTACTGAACAGATTATCGGGTGTGTGAATGCAGACCCACACTAACCAGGGGGCTCTGTACTGAACAGATTATCGGGTGTGTGAATGCAGACCCACACTAACCAGGGGGCTCTGTACTGAACAGATTATCGGGCGTGTGAATGCAGACCCACACTAACCAGGGGGCTCTGTACTGAACAGATTATCGGGCGTGTGAATGCAGACCCTGACTATCTGCCCCGCACTATGGACTTTGGTCTCAATGTAAGGGGTTTCCTGGACCGCTACTGTCCACCAAACTGTCCCCCAAGTTTCTTCCCCATCACTGTGCGCTGCTGTGACCTGGATCCTGAGAAGAGGTGAGTTGGGGGGAGGGGGAGTAAGACTCTAGCCTGAAGCAGCCTTGGGATGGTTGGGTCCTTGGGAGAGCCAGACTCACTTTCCCCTGATGCTCACCTGTCACCCCAGGCCCTCTTTTGTAAAGCTGGAACAATGGCTAGAAACACTTCGCATGCACTTGGCTGGTCACCTGCCACTGGGCCCACAGCTGGAACAACTGGAGCGGGGCTTCTGGGAGACCTACCGGCGGGGAGAGAGCTCACTTCCTGCCCACCCTGAGGTCCCTGACTGAGCCCAAGGGGCCCCCACTGTCTGCATCCCCGCCTCTGGAGAATACACCCTCACCAGATTCCTCAGCAGGGGGTGGCCTAGGCATGGAGCCCTCAGCCAGGGCAGTGGTGCCCACACCCATCCCACCAGACCCAGGCCCTGACCTGCCTTTTCCCCTCATGCAGGGTGCCCCCCAGCCTCTCTCTGCCTCTGGCCCCCAAGTCACCAGGCTGCACACACACATAGTCAGTCACATTGCCCTGCCTTACCTCCCATTCTGTGGGGCCAACCCCTCACTTGTCCTGCATGAGCTAGAGGGTCGGGGAAGCTGGGCCCATTCCATGCATTGCCTGCAGCCGTCTGCACACTGCACCTGCTGGCAGCTCTTCCCCAGCAAGGCCAGGCTAGAAGGCAGCTTTAGACGGGAGCCCCTACAATGCCAAGGGAGAGGCTCTGTGCCCAGGAACCCAAGGGGAGTCCAGAATCCCCTTGGGGGAATCTAGGTAGCATCAGGTATTGACAGGGATCTAAATCCCAAAGCAGAGAGAGAGAGAGAGAGAGAGAGAGGTCCAGTCCCACGTAGCCAGGCCGTGGCCCTCACTCTTGCTCGGTGTCCATCTCATTTCTTGATCAAAGCCACTTTAGTGAGACATAGGTACCAGTCCTCAGGATGAACCAGGATCCCTCAGGGGCGAGGGCAGATGATGCCTGGGATCCAGCTGACAGGGAAGGGCCAGCCCACACTACAGAGGCTGGGCAGAGGGACCGAGGCAGCCGTCCGCCAGCATCCCAGCCCTCCAGGTTCATCTCAGCACCCTTCCCGGGCTCTCCCCATGGCTGGAGCAGCCCCACCCCTCTCTGGGTGCGTCTGCCCTCTGAGTTCTTTCTGTGTGATCTATTTTTTAAGAAGAGTTTGTATTATTTTTTCATAACGGCTGTAGCAGCAGCTGCTGGGGTTTAGGGGGGATGGTTTGGTTTTGTTGTTTTGTTTTGTTTTAGGTGGGTGGGGGTGGGAGGGCCATTTCTTCACTCTGCTTCAGTTGAACATCTAGGATGTATTAAAACTGTGAAGCTTTCTCAGTGCACTTTGAACATGGAAGAGAATCTGAGCAGACCCCCGCGGGACCAAGACTGTAGGAGGCAAGGCCTTCTTGCCTCTGCCCAGTGACCGTGACAGGAATGAACCCAAACTCGGAACAATAAAATCAATTCTGTGCTCCCCATGCGGGGCTCGCATCCTCGTGTGTGTCTGAGGGCTCCAACTCAGCAAGCGAGGGGTAGGGATTCGGAAGCATAGTGTGGGGCCGGGTGTAGTGGCGTATACCTTCTGACTGCTCCGAGACAGAGGTAAGCAGGTCCCTGTGGTTTCGAGGCCAGGTCTACAGAGTGAGTTCCAGGACTGCACAGAGAAACCCTGTGTGCAGTGGGGGGCGAGGATCCTAATGTGGGGTGGGTTGGAGACACAGCTCAGTGGCTCTTGAAAGGGACTGGAATTCAGTTCCTGGGATTCACATCAGGTAGCTTACAGGCATCACAGGGTCAGCTACCCTCTTCTGCCCCTGCAGACACTGCACTTGTGTGCATATATACAGACACATACACATAATTAAGTACATCTTCAGAGTCTGGAGAGATGGTTCAATTAAGAATAGTTACTGTTGCTGGGCAGTGGTTGCGCACACCTTTAATCCCAGCACTTGGGAGGCAGAGACAGGCGGATTTCTGAGTTGGAAGCCAGCCTGGTCTACAGAGTGAGTTCCAGGACAGCCAGTATTACAGGACAAGCCTGTAATGCCAGTATCTGGAAGCTGAGGTACGGGAATTGCAGGCTGTCTGGATTTAAGGCCAATTTCTACTGGAGAGGGAGACCCTATGTGAAAAAAAAGCGAGTGGAGTGGAGTGGAGAAAAACGTCAGGGTGTAGTTCAATGGGTAAAATGTGTGCCTAGCATGCAGAAAGTCTAGGTTTGACCCCTAACAAACCATCATGCGAGCACATGCATGTAATCCCAGCACGTGAGACAGATTCAGGAGTTAAAGGCAATCCTCAGCCACATGGAGTTTGAGCAAAACACCCATCCACATAAAATTTAAAAAGTTAAAACCATACTAAAACCAGACATGGGGGATGTCTGGAAAGATAGCTTAGCAGTTAAGAGCACTGACTGTTCTTCTGGAGGACCCAGGTTAGATTTCCCAGTCATCTGACTCCAGAGTCGGGATACCTGACTCTTCTGTCTTCCAAAGGTACCAAGCATATATACATATATACATGCAGGCAAAACATCCATATACATAAACCAAACATGGTGGCACTTGCCTATAATCCTAGCACTTGGGAGCCAGAGGCAGGAGGATTTCTACAAGTATGAAGCCACTCTGGGCAGTGTAACAAGCACCAGGCCAACTAGGACCACACAGTAAAGTTCTCACAAACAGCCCAGTGTGATGGTATATTCCTGTAATGCCAGTGCTTGGAAAGCAGAGGCAAGCGGATCTGTGACTCTGAGGCCAGCCTACTACTTTGCATAAGAAGTTCCAGGGTAGCAAGAACTAGGTAGTGAGACTGTCTCAAAAGAGGAAAGTGTCTCAGACGGGCCATTTAGTACAGGGAATTATTTCTACAGGGAAAAAAGTTGAACCATGGCAAAAGGCTAAAACGTGGATCCTGGAGCTTGGGGAACAGCTCATTGATGAAGTGCTTGCTGTAGAAGCGTGGGGGGTGTGCATTCAAATCATGATTGCAGGGGAGAGAGAGCGTGTGCATGCATGCACGTAATCCAAGCATTCCTCCAGCAAGATGGAACGTAGAGACAGGAGAATCCCAGAAGGACCATATGGAAGGAAAAGTGAGACTGTCTCAAACAACTTGGAAGGGGAGGCAAGCTGTCCTCTCGCTGACCCTCAAGGTCAAGGCACAAACCTGCCTTTATTCAAACATACACATAGTATATGTGCGTATGTACGTATACACGCACAAAAGTTTCTTTTAGAGTTATTTCTAACTGTGTTTGTTGCGGGAGGCAGATATTTGCAGGTGTGTCCAGATGCCCACAGAGGACAGATTTCTGCAGAGCCCCTGGAGCTGGAGTTATAGATGGTCGTGAGGGCCCAGCATGGGTGCTGGAAATGTAATCTAGGCTCCCTGCAGAAGCAAGAAACTCTTAACTCCTGAGCCGCCATCTCCAGACACACACATACACATTCTCTCTCTCTCTCTCTCTCTCTCTCTCTCTCTCTCTCTCTCTCTCTGTGTGTGTGTGTGTTTTACATGCTCGCACACGTGTGTTTTGAAACAAGGTTTCTCTTTGTAGCCCTGGCTGTCCTGGAACTCACTCTGTAGACCAGGCTGGCCTCAAACTCAGAAATCCTTTTGCCTCTGCCTCCCAAGTGTTGGGATTAAAGGTGTGCCCTACCACCACCTGGCATGAACAGAGTTTTGCTGTATAGATCTGGCTGGCCTTAGTGTGTAGCACTCAGAGACTCACCTCCCAAGTGCTGAAATTAAAGAGATCCACCTGGCATCTAAATTTTTATTTATTTAATATGGGGTGGAGTTGAGTGTGAAGGTATGGTATATATAATATACCTGTCCCATGATATTCATGTGGAGATCAAAGACACATTCAAGAGCCGGTTCTTTCCCATCATGTGGGTTGCAGGGATCCAACTGGAGTTGTCAGATGAGCCAACTCACCAATCCCATTCATGCTTTGTACGATGATGCCTTAGAAGTCACTGCCCATCACTTCCATCCTAGGCTACAGGTCACACGCTGTAATCATTGTTTTCATTATTGCTGCGACTAAATGCTTGGTGTCTTTCTTTGCGTTACTTTTTTTGTTTTTGTTTGTTTGTTTGTTTGGTTGGTTGGTTGGTTGGTTGGTTGGTTGGTTTTTGGTTTTTTGAGACAGGGTTTCTCTGTGTAGCCCAGGCTGTCCTGGAACTCACTCTGTAGACCAGGCTGGCCTCGAACTCAGAA
>NW_021604614.1:2507603-2580967 GCF_004785775.1 Grammomys surdaster
CACCTCCCAAGTGCTGAAATTAAAGAGATCCACCTGGCATCTAAATTTTTATTTATTTAATATGGGGTGGAGTTGAGTGTGAAGGTATGGTATATATAATATACCTGTCCCATGATATTCATGTGGAGATCAAAGACAACATTCAAGAGCCGGTTCTTTCCCATCATGTGGGTTGCAGGGATCCAACTGGAGTTGTCAGATGAGCCAACTCACCAATCCCATTCATGCTTTGTACGATGATGCCTTAGAAGTCACTGCCCATCACTTCCATCCTAGGCTACAGGTCACACGCTGTAATCATTGTTTTCATTATTGCTGCGACTAAATGCTTGGTGTCTTTCTTTGCGTTACTTTTTTTGTTTTTGTTTGTTTGTTTGTTTGGTTGGTTGGTTGGTTGGTTGGTTGGTTGGTTTTTGGTTTTTTGAGACAGGGTTTCTCTGTGTAGCCCAGGCTGTCCTGGAACTCACTCTGTAGACCAGGCTGGCCTCGAACTCAGAAATCCACCTACCTCTGCCTCCCAAGTGCTGGGATTAAAGGCGTGCACCACCACTGCCCGGCTTTCTTTGGGTTACTATTGCTATGGTGAAACACATTAATTGCTGAATAAGAAATTGTTTGGTCTGGAGAGATGGCTCAGCATTCACATGGTGGCTCACATCTTACTCCAGCTCCAAGAGATCCAACACCCTCATATGAGTGCAAGCAAAATACCAGTGCACATGAAATGTAAGTAAATGAGTGAATGAATAAATAAATAATAAATAAGTAGAAAAAAGAAAAATGCTCTGGGGCTGCAGAGATGGCTCAGTGGTTAAGAGCAATGGCTGTTCTTCCAGAAATCCTTAGTTCAATTTCCAGCAACCACATGGTGCCTCAACCATGTAAAATGGGATCTGATGCCCTCTTCCAGTGTGTCTGAAGACAGCTACAGTGTACTCATATACATAAAATACATTAAAAAAAGAAAAATGCTGGATAGGCTTGCCTATAGCCCACTTTAATGAAGGCAGTTTTCTCAAGTGGAGTTCCCTTCTCTTATGACTCTAAGCTATGTTGAATTAACATAAAATTAGGCCAGGCAGTGGTGGCACACACCTTTAATCCCAGCACTTGGGAGGCAGAGACAGACGGATTTCTGAGTTCTAGAGTTCGAGGCTAGCCTGGTCTACAGAGTGAGTTCCAGGACAGCCAGGGCTACTCAGAGAAGCCCTGTCTCACACACACAAAAACAAAAAAAGATTTAAAGCTACTTCAGTGCAGACGAGTCATCCCTGGACTCCATTCTGTCAGAAACCATGTGAGATTGCTAACTTTTAGAATCACAGGTTTTGAAAGAAATTTTAAAGATTTATTTTTTATGCACCTGTGTCCATACTTTGTATGCCTGTGTCCAGAAAAGCTAGATGAGGTGTTGGATCCCCTGTAACTGAAGTTACAGGCAGAACCACCATGTGGGTGCTAGGAACTGACACGGGGTCCTTTGCAGTAGTAGCCAGTGCTCCTAGTTGTTGAGCCATCTTTCTAGTCCCTAGGACTAGTTACATGCTAGTAAATCACTGGTAGAGTTAAATGTGAGCCCTCCCTTCCTTGTCTACGACGTCAACTAATTAAAGGCACCAAGCTAAGTCTTTTCCTTGTCTAGCTTTGCTGAGCAGTCAGAAGCATCCTGCTCCAACCAGGCTTGGTAGTGAAGTCTTGTTATCTTAGCCACTCAGGAAGCAGAGGCAGGAGGATCACAAGTTCAAAGCTCCTTCTATGGGTACAGAGTGGATTGAATACCAACCTACATAACTTGGGGAGACTTTACATTTTCTTCAAAGTGTAAAGAGAGGGTGAGGGCTGTACTCAGCAGTAGAGGTCTTACCTAGACTCTCACTGACTCCGTGGTAGAGCATTTGCCTAAAAGCCCACATTGAGGGGTGTGGCTCAGTGGTAGAGCCCCTGCCTAGAATCCCCCAGTGAGGGGCTGGGGGCGTGGCTCAGTGGTAGAGCCCCTGCATTGAATCCCCCAGTGAGGGGCTGGGGCCGTGGCTCAGTAGGAGATCCCCTGCCTAGAATCCCCAGGGAGAGGCTGGGGATGTCAGACTCATGGGTAGAGCTCCTATGTTACATACTTGCGGAGACTCTAGGTCCAATCTCCAGTATGAGGTGCACAGGGAAAGGAAGGAAAAAAAAAGGGACGGAAAAGGAAAGCAGACAAAACAACCATTTCATGAGTAAAATAGCTTACCCTACTGACCTTAGTTCAATTCCCCAGGACTCACAGTGTAAGGAGAGAACTAATTCTCTCATCCTCTGACCTCCATGTACACACACACACACACACACACACACACACACGAAATAGAAGGGGGTCTGGAGAGATGACTCCGTGGCTAAGAACCCCGGTTACTCTTGCAGAGGACTTTGGTTCAGTTCCCAGCACCCACATAGCAGCTCACAACTGTCTGTAACTCCAGCTCAAGGGATCTCATGCCCTCATCTGACTTCCATGGGTACCAGGCATGCACAGATATATAAGCAGGCAAAACACTCATACGCATACAGTAATTTTCTTAAATGAAGAACTAGGAGTGGGGGGAAGATCAGAGTCAGGTGTGGAAGTGGATCGCTGTGAGTTCAAGGTGTTTACATACCAAGTTCTAGGCCAGCCCAGGTCACAGAGTAAGAGTCTGTTTAGTGTGTATGTGTGTGTAGAAAGAATGGACTATCTGAATATCTCTCTGATAGAAGAGTCAGGAAGCGATGCACAGAAGTGGCACCTCGCGTGGGGAAGGAAAAGACAAAGTCATCACTCAGCCTTGGCCCTCACATAACGGAAGGAGAAAATGTATTTGCCATCTGTCACATCCTTGTATCCTTCAGTAATACCTTTGTCCATGTTTCCAATCGTTCTGGCAAGGAAACCATCTGCCGAATGACTGGTGGAAGCAAGGAAGAGATTGACCAAGGTGAGTGCTCTCCTTACTCAGCCACAGAGGCTGCCCAGGATGTGGTCCATTGATGCAAGGAACTTAGCGTCATTGCCCTGCGTATCAAACTCCGAGACACAGGAGGGAGCAGGACCAAGCCCTCTGGACCTGGAGCCCAATCAGCCCTCAGAGGCCTCGCTTCAATCAGGGATGAAGATTGGGGGGGATGTCACTTCCGTCCCCCCTGATGGCACTCGAAGGAGGTGCGGGAGGAGGTGATCATGATGGCTGTCTGTGAAGGAAGAAACGAAGAGTGAGCCAGCCCAAACTATCCTTACAGATATCTAGCCCTGGGTTCCATCCCCATCCCTGCCTCATCTCAAGCTGCCATGGATGATAACAAGCTGCTCTCAGATGCTTTGTGCTCTGGGTCTCCGCATTCCTGCTTACACTGGCACTATTGCAGTGGCTCAAGCTCAAAGACAGTTTCACAGCCTCACTTTGGAAAGCCTGTTTGTCTCACCACTCCCTCACACCCAACGTCTCATGCTAGCAAGCACTTAGGCGATCTTGGAAGATGGAGAGAGGAGAGGACAAACTTCCTCCGAGTTTTCCAGGAATCCTTCGAATTGCTCTAACAAACAGCAAGCATTTGGCCACGTGCCCAACACTTTACAACACACAGGCCAGCATGGCTGTAGCTCTCTTCAGAGAGCCGAGCACAAGCCACAAAACACTCTGGATCCTGGGTTGGTCAGTTTGTTCATTCAGGACTCAAATTGTAGCCCACATTGGCCTAGAAGACAGGACCCTCCTGCCTCAGCCTCCTGACCGCTGAGATTACAGGTGGACACCACCATGCCCATAAGTATCCTTTCCTGGAGGTTCTGAGCACCAGCCATACAGAGAACACTCTCCTCACTCTTAGGTATTCTGACTCCATTATTCCGAGTTATTCATGATGGATACAACTCGGCATAAGGAATGGAATTGGAATAGTTGTTTTCTGAGTGAACGCAGTAATGGGTAACTTGGTTGAACCAGATGGCTCAGTGGGTAAAGGAGCTTGCTGCCAAGCCCGAGTTTGATCCCTGAGACACACATGATGGAAAGAGAGAAACAACTCCTCTAACGTTCATATGTGTGATGTGACAAAGCGTGCTTCTCCCAATAACAAAACACAATATGTTTGAAGTTTACAAAAAGGCATGTCGTTAATCCCAACCACTCTCCCCAGAGGCCGAGATAGATTAATCTCTGAGTCTGAAGCCAGACTGGCCTACATAGCAAACTCCAGGCTACCCATGGCTACATAGTGGGACACTGTGTCAAAAAAAAAAAAAAAAAAAAAAAGGATTTTTTTATTTTGTATGTATTTTGCCTGCATGAATGCAGTGCCCTCAGAGGCCAGAAGAGGGCACTGGATCCCTTGGAACTGGAGTTAGAGACAGCTATCAGCTGCCTTGTGGCGGCTGGGAATGGAACCTGCATCCTCTAGGAGAGCTAAATCTCCAGCCCCTCAAAAAAATTTTTTTGTTTGTTTTGTTTTTTGAGTCAGGGTTTCTCTGTGTAGCCTTGGCTCTCCTAGAACTCAATCTGTAGACCAGGATGGCCTCGAACCCAGAGATCTACCTGCCTCTGTCTCAGTGTTGAAATTAAAGGTGTGTGCCACCAGCACCCTGGCCCACTAGGTACATTTTTATGGTTTGGTTTGTTAGTTTATAGGTTGTTACTGTTTGGTCTAGGGTGGTCTTGAACTCAAAATCCTCCGAACTCAGCCTCGTTTTGTTTTGTTTTGTTTTGCTTTGTTTTGTTTTTGTTTGTTTTTGTTTTTTGAGACAGGGTTTCACTACATAGCCCTGGCTACAGAGGTCTTCCTGTCTCTGCCTTCCACCCTAGTCCACTACCTCTACCTGTTGAAAGCTATGACAATAGACATGGCCTACCATGTCCAGCCGAGCAGTACAACCTTGAAGAACTAGGACCTAGGCTGGGCAGTGGTGGCGCACGCCTTTAATCCCAGCACTTGGGAGGCAGAGACAGGCCAGCCTGGTCTACAGAGTGAGTTCCAGGACAGCCAGGGCTACACAGAGAAACCCTGTCTCGAAAAACCAAAAAAAAAAAAAAAAAAAAAAAAAGAGCATGCGCTGCTCTCTCAGAGGACCAGAGTTGAATTCCTGCCACCCACCTCAGGTAACTCGTAACCACTTGTTACTCCATCTTCAGGGGATCCACTTCCTCTGTCCTGCATGGCCACCTACACACACATGTACACACAACAGGTGCACATACACACATAAAAATTAACACGATCATTTTTTTAGATTTATTCATTATATTTTGTGTGTAAGTGTTTTGACTGCATCTATGTGTATGTATCATGTGTGTGTTTGGTGCCTGAAGAGGTCAGAAGAGGTCATTAGATTCCCCTGGAACTAGAGTTAGGGACGGTGGTTCCATCATGGGTGCTGGGAACCAAGCCTAGATTCTCTGCAGGAACAATGTTTTCAGGGTTGGAGAGATGGTTCAGTTGTTGAGAACACTGGCTGATCTTCCAGAGGATCCAGGTTCGATTTCCAGCACCCGCTTGGTGGCCCACATCTCTAGTTTCAGGAGGTCTGACAGCCCTATCTGGCCTCTTTGGACACTGCACAATGTGATACACAGATGCTCATGTAAGCGAAAGGGCATACACATACATTTACAAAAGAGGAGCGATCGCTCGTAACTACGGAACCTTCATCTCTGGAGCACAGTACAAATCTTTAAAGGAGTCAAACATGCCGGGTGGCGGTGGTGGCACACCTTTAATCCCATCACTGAGAAGGCAGAGGCAAGGGGATCTTTGAGTTCTGGGACAACCAGGGCCACACAGTGAAACTCTGTCTCATCTGTCTCAGGAAAACAAAACAAAACAGAGATCATTTTGTAATATCTCTTTGGGAGAATGATGGAGTTTAAATTTTTTAATCTCTTTCTTCTCTCTCTCTCTCTCTCTCCCTCTCTCTCTGAGCCACGCCCCCAGCCCCTCCCTGGGGGATTCTAGGCAGGGGCTCTACTATTGTGCTACATCCCAACTCTTCCGTTTTTTGTTTTTTTTTTTTTTGACCTAGAGTCTCACTGCGTAGCCTAGGGTGGCCTCAAACTCTTCCCTCTTCCTCTTCCCTCTGCCTCACCCGTAGCTGGAACTCTGGACATGCAACCCCACATCCAACTTACAAGTCTATGCTGCTGTTTCCTGTTTTCTTAGAAAACTGCATCTGCACTTTCCTGCTACCCCTCCCTGACCTTGGACTCCTTATGATCACAGGACTCACTGCCCATCATCCAGCAGAGCCAACCATCCACTGGGATCCAGAGAGGGTACTACATCCCAGCTTGGAACAGGTCCCTAGAGTCCAGGAAGCCCCACCCAAGCAATGGCTCCTTGGGAGTGAGAAGAACACTTGCAGTATGGGAGTTTGAAACCCATCAGTGTAACTTAATGAGAATTGTCTTACAAAACCAAGGGCAGGACAGGGGGAGAGGGAAGGAGGAAATAAAAATCGCCTGGCATAGAGGCACAACCCAATAGTCCCAGCACTTAGGAGATAGAGGCAGGAAGATAAGGAGCTCAAATCCGGATGGACTACAGGGTATCCACTCAAAATTAAAAAAAAATTGAAAGAAAAAAAAAGAAGAAACATGTTCAGGAAAGGAAGGGGAAGAGGGAGGGAGAGGGAGAGCAAGAGAAGTCAATGGCAAGTAAATTATATCAGGGTCAGGGTAATAGGGCTCAGTGGGTAAATCCTGGGACCTACAAGGTGGAAAGAGAAAACCAATTCCCTCAAGTTTTTTCTCTAAATTTCCCATGTGCTCTGTAAAACATGTGTGTATACATAAATACGTTATAGGTTTGTTTGTTTGTTTTTTTAAATATCTGGGTCAGGGCAGGAATGGTTATGGTGGTGCAGGCACCTGGGAGGCAGAAGTAAAGGATGGAGAAAGAATAGAAGGTCCACCCTTACCAAAAAAAAAGAAAGAAAGAAAAAAGTCTGAAGTCCTGTATTGATCCTTCTCCATGGACTCTGCCCTCTATAGACAGATAATACCGAGCCCCAAGGTCCCATGGGGTGTGTCCTGCAGGCTGTCTGACCCACTCAGACAGCAGCTTTGAGTTCCAAGGAATCTAGGCCGCCATATCCTGCCATCTTGACCTCAGGAACCTGTAAGGGTTGGGACAGGGCAGGGCTGGAATGCAGGTCATCCCACCCAGACCCAATTCCATGACCTGAGATAGCCAGCACTCCCTGTTCTCTAAAGAAATATGGAGCCTTGTAACTACAAATGGCCACTGAAATCATGTCTGTGTGTGCATGCAGCTTTACATATGTGGATGTCAGAGGTTGGCCTCAGGTGTCTTTCCTTGGGGACTTGTTCACTTTTGTAGTTTTTTTTTTAAATATTTATTTATTTATTTTATTTATGAGTACACTGTAGCTGTCTTCAGACACACCAGAAGAGGGCATCCAATCTCATTACGGATGGTTGTGAGCCACCATGTGGTTGCTGGGATTTGAACTCAGGACCTCTGGAAGAGCAGTCTGTGCTCTTAACCGCTGAGCCATCTCTCCAGCCCCACTTTTGTAGTTTTTAAGATTTATTTTGGGCTGGAGAGATGGTTCTGTGGTTAAAGTGTAGACTGGAGGACCTGGGTTCAATTCCAATCCAGCTCCTTAGGAACTAACAACTCTATTGAGTCATAAATGCAGGTAAAATACCAATACACATGAAATAAAAATCTATAAAAACTGGGTTGGAGAGATGACTCACCAGTTAAGAGCACTGTATGCTCTTTCAGAGGTCCTGAGTTCAATCCCCAGGAAGCACATAGTGACTCACAACCATCTGTAATGGGATCTGATGCCCTCTTCTGGCATGCAGGTATATGGCCAGGTAGAGTACTCATATACATAAAGTAAATCCATAAATATTTTTTAATTAGAAAAAAACATTAAAAAGACTTCCTTTTCACTTGTATGTCTCTTTGTGGGTATGAGGATGTGAGTGCAGGTATATAGAGAGACCAGAAGAGGGCGCTAGATATCCTGGAACTAGAATTACACGTTGTTGTGAGCCACCCAGTTTGAGTCCTCTGTAAGAGCAGTAGGTACTCATAACCACAGAGCCATCTCCCCAGTCCCCCATTGACCATGTGAGACCAGCTCTCTCACTGTCCTGGGTCTTACCAAGTAGGTCAGGCAAGCCCCAGGGATCCCCTCTTTGTCTCTCCAGTGCTGGGCTTCTAGTGTACATCTCAAAGCTCCCCCCCCCTTTTTTTTTTCCGAGACAGGGTTTCTCTGTGTAGCCCTGGCTGTCCTGGAACTCACTCTGTAGACCAGGCTAGCCTCGAACTCTCGAACTCAGAAATCCGCCTGCCTCTGCCTCCCAAGTGCTGGGATTAAAGGCGTGCGCCACCACTGCCCAGCAGGTCTTTAGACTTTTAAGGCAAGCACTTTGTGAACTGGTTAACCTCAGAAGGTAGAGGCAGGTGAACCTCTATGAGTTCCAAGCCAGTGGATCTCTGTGAGTTCAAGGCCAGCCCAATCTACATAGTGAGTCCCAGGACAGCCAAGGCTACATATGAGAGAGACCTTGTCTCAAAAATAAAATGTAATGTTTTCAATTATATTTTATTTGTTTGGGGGGTATAGTAGCACATATGCCACAGTGCACGTGTAGCAGTCAGAGGAAAAATTATGGAAGTCACATCTTTCCTCCAACCGAGTGGGTTCCAAGGGTCAACTCAAGCTGTCAGGCTTGGAGGCCCTTTAATGTCTGGGGGGCTTCAAGGTGACTTTTATTGCTGTTAGAGGGGTTGTTTTGTTGTGTGTAGTCAGAGATCTTAAGATGGGGCACGTGGGTGGTTTTCTTGGCTCACAGCCTCACAGAATCCCTCTGAGGGTGGGGCCTGGACCTCATCCTTACACACAGTGGCCCAGTAAGTGCATGAAGGCCGGGGGGCTGGGCACATCTGGTTGTGCACACCTGTCCTTCCAGAACTGGGGAGGCTGAAGTGGGAGGACTTTTGAAGCCAGCCTGAACTACTGACAGAGTTCAAGGTTAGCACAGACAACTTAGTGACATCCCCAGCCAGGCCTAAGAGATCCTCCCGGCTCTGCCTCCCGAGTGCTGGGATTAAGGCATGTGCCACGTCACACCTGGCTTGATTTTTAAAATCAGATGTGACGTAGCCCAGGCTAGCCTCAAACTTACTATGTAATCAAGTAACTTCTTGAACTTCAAGAACTTCTAAGATCTTGAACTTCTGATCTTCCTGATTCTACTTTCTACCTCAGGAATGTTGAGAATTATAGGATTTCTCTGTGTATTCCTGGTCATCCTGGAACTTGATCTGTAGACCAGACTGGCCTCAAACTCAGAGATTTGCCTGCCCCAGGCCTCTCAAGTGCTGAGATTAAAGGCGTGCACTCTCATAGCCCAGCTAAAATCACTAGATTCTTAAAAGGGGCTGTCTTGAAGATAAAATAAATCATATTTCAAATTATTTTAGGTAACAATAGCATCTATACCAACAAAATTCCAACATTTTATAAAACCACAAAGGGCCAGTGAGAGGCTCAGCAGGTAAGAAGGTGTTTGATTCCAAGCTTGAAGACCTGAGTCTGTTCCCACGTGGTGGAAGGAAAGAACCAAGTCTCACGAGTTGCCCTTTGACCTCCATATGCATGCTGTATCTCTCTCTCTCTCTCTCTCTCTCTCTCTCTTTCACACACACACACACACACACACACACACACACACACACACAAACACACACACAATGTAACTTCAGAAATCCCAGCAGAAGTACTAGGGAGCTGAGAAACAGAAGCACTTGCTCTGGTAGAGTCATGCATCGCTGGGTGACAGGGCTGCAGTCTGAGAAACAGGTCACTGTGAATGTCCTCATCTTCCACAGAGAGTGCTCACACACACTGAGTGCTGTGCACTGCTCATTCTCTCGATGTAGTCAAGAGACCTGGTAAACAAGATGCAAGAGAATGAATGCTGTTGGCTGAACACCAAGACACGTTTCACAGGAAACCTCTGTTTATATACACTCTCTAAAATAAGGACAAAATGGGCTGGAGAAATGTCCCAGTGGATAAGAACACTTGCTGCCCAGTCAGGAGAACCTGGCTGATGTTCTGCCTGCATCCGGCTAAAAAGCCAGGCATGTCAGAACCTGCCTGTAGGCCACTGGGGACTGAGGGGCAGCAGAGGCAGAGGATCTCTGGGACTTGGTGACAGCTTAGCTCCAGGTTAACTGAAAGAGCCTGTCTCAAGAGGATGAGCTGAAAAGTGACAGAGCAGGACAGAGGGTCCTTGTCTGACCTTTGCACCCACCCCTCCCCCATAGGCACCCAAAAATTTTATTGAAGCTTTTAAAAATACTGAAGAAGGGGGCTGGAGAGATGGCTCTGCACTTAAGATCACTGACTGCTCTTCCAGAGGACCCCATGGCAACTTACAATCATCTGTAACTCCAGGCCCAAGGCATCCAACATCCTCTTCTAGCCTCTGAGGTCACTGCACACACATGGCACACGGATGTAGCACGCAGGCAAAATGCCCATACACGTTTAAAAAAATGAATAAAGTTAATAAGAATATTGGTGCCAGGCGGTGGTGGCGCACGCCTTTAATCCCAGCACTTGGGAGGCAGAGACAGGCGGATTTCTGAGTTCGAGGCCAGCCTGGTCTATAGAGTGAGTTCCAGGACAGCCAGGCCTACACAGAGAAACCCTGTCTCAAAAAACAAAACAAAAAAAAAACCAAAACAACAAAAAAAAGAATATTGGCTATAGTGAGAGGCTACTTAATGGAGCATGGGTGACCCAAAAGCAGTCACCCAAAAGCTATTCCCTCCTCAGCATGGATGACTCACAAAAACTACATCACTGGAGCTTCTTCCTGAGACACACAGGCAGCTCATCCAGTCTCATCCGGTCCAGAGTCTTCTCTCCCCAGCAATGACTGCTGTTACAACTGAACATAACCTGGGAAGCTGGGCAGGCTTGCAAAACTTCTGTTTCAGGAACTTCCGGGGAATCTTCATGGGCTTCCTCCCCTCTCTTCCTCCCTCAGTTCAGAGGCAATAGCTACACAATGACCAATAACAGGAGTTTGGCTTTATCTGTGAGTTACTATGTACCCTAGAGTAGTTTGTCACACTATTTCCTTTGACATAGGGTCTCATATAGCCCAGGCTAGGCTCCAAGTTCACATGTCTTACCTCACTCACCTCCTGAGTGCTGGGGCACAGGCTTACCCCAAGGCTCCCAGCACGCTAGATTAGCACTCTACCAAAGCCACATCCCAGCCCTTTGGGTTTGGGTTTTGAAACACAGTTGGTTCACTTACAAACAGGAGGCATGAGTTTGGTTACCGTGGGAACAGCATCCTCAGTCAGGTGATGGGAGTTTTTTGGGCTTCATCCTAAGCCTATAGGACCATCAGGGCATCAGCTACATGGTTCAGTGTGGGCAGACACATCACTGTGCAATGAATAATTAGAGTGGCTAGCTTCACCAGACAACAACTGACAAGCAAACTATACCTGAGGGCCCGAGACATGACTCACTGGGTAAAGCTGCTTTCCACCAAACCTGATGGATGACCTGGGTTCCCTGTGAAAAGGCAGGTGGCACGAATCTACAATCCCAGCATCACGGTGGTGGGACGAGGGGCAGAGAAGGCCAGCTAGCTTGGGGCAGCTTCGCAACAGAAAGAGAAAGAGAGCCGGGCGGTGGTGGCGCACGTCTTTAATCCCAGCACTTGGGAAGCAGAAGCAGGTGGATTTCTGAGTTCGAGGCCAGCCTGATCTACAGAGTGAGTTCCAGGACAGCCAAGGCTACACAGAGAAACCCTGTCTCGAAAACACCCTCCCCCCAAAAAGAAAGAAAGAGAGAGAGAGAGAGAGAGAGAGAGAGAGAGAGAGAGAGAGAGAGATCCTGCCTCAGTAGTGGAAAAGGACAGACTCCTGAAAGCTGCCCTCTGACCTCCATACATACATGTCCTGTGTTCTCTCAATCTCCCTCTCTCTCTACTTAATGGAGCATGGGTGACCTTTGCATCCACACCTCCCCCATAGGCACCCAAAAATTTTATTGAAGCTTTTAAAAATACTGAAGAAGGGGGCTGGAGAGACAGCTCTGCACTTAGGACCACTGGCTGCTCTTCTAGAGGGCCCCATGGCAACTCACAATCATCTGTAACTCCAGGCCCAAGGCATCCAACACACACACACACACACACACACACACACACACGTACCAGTAAATTAAAAAAAATAAAATAAAAATAACAATTTTTAAAAAAATTAAAACGATGAGCCAGGCAGTGGTGTCCTATGCTGTTAACCCCAGTGCTTGGAAAGTGGAGAGAGGCAGATCTCTGAGTTCGAGGCCGGCCTGGTCTACAGGGTGAGTTCCAGGTCAGTCAGGGCTACACAGAACCCTGTGTCAAAACAAAAAACAAACAAACAAAAAAAAACAGAACAAAACAACAAAAAAAGCAAGGACCAGCAGGTAAAGGTACTCGCCACCAAGCCTGACCTGAGTCCAGTCCCCAGGGTTCACACCGTAAGGAGGAAAAACGTTCTGAAAATTTTCCTCTAACCATACATGCACTTTGGCATGTGCACTACTCCCCCTCACACACAATAAATGGGTACATGTAATAAATAAATAAATAAACAAATAAATACATAGTAGATAGATAGCCAGATGTGGTGGTTCATGCTTGTAATTCCAGCTCTGAGGAGAGAGCCGGAAGAGGATCAGAATTTCAAGGTCAGCCCGGCATCCGTGGAGCTCCTTGTCTTTAATCTCAGCACTTTGGAGGCAGAGGCAAATGGATCTCTGACTTTGAGGCCAGCCTGGTCTACATAGTGAATTCCACATGGGATTTAAAATGATTACTTTCTTTACCTCGGTGGTTTGTTAAGACAGAGATCCCCTCTGTAGCCCAGGCTGACTAGAATTCAGTCTGTAGTCCAGACTGGCCTCAAACCTAAACCAATTGCTCTTCGAGCCTCCTAATTGATAACTTCATGCCACCCTTTCCCAGACCTGTGATTGCTACAGGGTTCTTTTAAATTGTAACTAGTATACCTCAGCACATCCAAGAATACTGTAATCTCCATCAGGAGCCCCAGAAAGCCCCAGGGTCATTTATTCTCACCATGTGGCCATTCCTTGCTACTTTGAGAAGATGCATGCAGATCAGGCTTCTGGCTAGGCTTCTTGTGGTTTGTTTTGTATGTATGGGTGTCTTCCCTGCATGTATGTCTGTGTACCTCACATGTGCCCGATACTCTTGTAGGCTAGAAGAGGTTGTCAGATCCCCTTGAAGCTGAGTTACAATTTTGAGCTGTGATGTGGGTGCTAGGGATTGAAATGAGGTCCTCTGAGCAGCAATGTTCTTTTTGTTTTGTTTTGTTTTGTTTTTGTTCGAGACAGGGTTTCTCTGTGTAGCCCTGGCTGTCCTGGAACTCACTCTGTAGACCAGGCTGGCCTTGAACTCAGAAATCCACCTGCCTCTGCCTCCCAAGTGTTGGGATTAAAGGCGTGCGCCACCACTGCTCGGCTAGCAGACAATGTTCTTAACCTCACCAGGCCCTCGGTTTTGTTTTTTAACGTTGTGTCCTTGTATGTCAGGGGTACAAAAATGTTCATGCGCTTTGAAGTCCAGAAACTCCTCTCCTTCTTGGTTTTTCAAGACAGAGTTTTTCTGTGTATCCCTGGCTGTCTTGGTACTTATTAGAGTAGGCTGGCCTCAAACTCATAGCTTCTGCCTCCAGAATGCTGGGATTAAAGGCTTTTACTACCACTGCCTGACTTAGGAGTCACTTGTTAGGAACTGTCCATCTTGGTTGATTTTTTTTTTTTTTGAGACAGGGTCTATGTACCTAGTCCTTGCTAGCCTCTGTGAGTGTGTGTGTGTGTGTGTGTGTGTGTGTGTGTGTGTGTAAAAGAGTGTGCAAACATGAAGAAAGTTATCACACCCTAGCTCTTGTGTGGAGGTCAGAGGACAACCTATGGTAGTCAGCTCTCTCCTTTAACCATGTGGGTCCTAGGGCTCAAACTCAGATCAAGCTCGGTAACAAACATTCTCACTCACCCGGCCAACCTGCCCACCCTTAAATTTTCTTTTTCAGAGCAGAGACTTCTGCAAAAGTGAAACATATCTGCTGGGCAGTGGTGGCGCATGGACACAGGCAGTGGTGGCGCATGCCTTTAGTACCAGCACTTGGGAGGCAGAGTCAGGCGGATTTCTGAGTTCGAGACCAGCCTGGTCTACAGAGTGAATTCCAGGACAGCCAGGACTACACAGAGAAACCATGTCTCGAAAAACCAAAAAAAAAAGAAAAGAAAAAGTAAAACATATCTAATCTCTTATTAGTTCAACTACAAACAACCTATACCCTCATCTTCACCACCTCTCCCCAATACCCAGACAGAGAATACAATTTGTTTTGTCTTTAAGATTTTTTATTTTGGTTTTATGAGACAAGATCTTTCCACATAGCCTTGGCTGCTTGGAATTCAATATGTAGATCAGGGTGGCATTGAACTCAGAGATCCACCTGTTTCTGCCTCCTGAATACAGAGATTAGAGGTGTGCCCCACCCCCACCATTATTTTGGCCAGATTGACCTCTAATCATAATCTGATCTACTAATCATAATCTGATCTACCAGTTTCCCTAGAGTAGGGATTACAGATATTTACCAGTTTGTAGTAGCTCTCAAAAACAAAGATATTTCCCTTCAACTTGTTCACATGCTGCACGCACGCGCACACACACACCATTCTCACAAGCCTTCTGCCCTTGGTCATCTGGGGATCGCTACCTACACCAGGTTGTCTTCGTTTAAGCTTTACCCAGCGACCACTCGTCCTGAAGATTTGGGACCAAGTGGGATAGACCTAGGGCGCCTTAATAAATCTAAGGTGATACCAGAGAGCCCAACATAGTGGCACACTGACATTCCGGCCCTTAGGAGGTGGAAAAGGCAAACACCAGGGGTTCAAGGTCATCCTCAGCTCCAGCGCTCCAGCGCCAGGGCAGCATAGGCTCCATAAAACCCAACCTGAATCTGGTGATAATTAGAAAGCAGCGTGCAGGATGACAGACAACGCCAGAGAGGTAGGTGACCACAGGGCAGGGCGGGGCAAGGACAGTAAGAGGCAACCACGCGTGAAACCACCGGGCTAGCACACAATGGGCCTCGGAGGGCAGAGCGTGCGCGCGGCGCTCCGGGGGCTGGCTGCCGCACCACGTGGGCCGCAGAGCGCGCCGGGGCCAGCAGCGGGCCCCGTCGGCCCAAGGCCGGGCGCGGCGGCGCGCGCATGCGTGCGTGCGATTTGCGATCAGGCAGCGCGGCGGACAGCCCCGGTAGCGGGGCGGGAGGGGGGAGGAGGAGTTATATTGCGGGGTCCTTCCTCGCTGGCCCGCTGGTTCCTCAAGGAGCGGAGACGGCAAATGGCGGACTTCGATACCTACGACGATCGGGCCTACAGCAGCTTCGGCGGCGGTAGAGGGTGAGGCGGGAGGGGCGCGGTTTGGCGGGCTGGCGGCTCGGCCGGGCGGAGTGCCGGGAGGTTCGAAGGGGACGGCCTTGCCGCGCTCACTCGAGACGGGCGGCGGGAAGCGGCCTGACCAGGCCCGAGGAGAGGCCTGGAAATGGCGCGCTCCGAGAGCGGCTGGCGACGGTTAGGCTGCTGGGCTCTTGCTTGCTCGCGGCGCACATCCGTCCCTCGGCTCCGCGCTGGCCTCAGCGCGGCACATTGCGGGGCCCCGGTCCGAAAGTTAGACCACAGCGACGCCGGAGGGTTTCCTGGGGAAACCAGCACCCGCGTCCAGCTTTATCCCCAGCGCGCACCAGGCTGGGCTGCAGCACGGAAGCAGGCAGCGGCGGCCTGCCCCTCTCCAGGGTCCCCGCTGCCTGGCGGGGTCCCTGGGTCGCTTCTACGTGAGGCCGCGAGAGGGGCGATTTCCCTTCCGATTCGCGTCTGGATCCTGGGACCGTCGGATCCACCGAGGGAGGCAGGGAGCGCGGACCTCAACCAAAACAAATCCACCGTAGTGGGGAGTGTGCGTGTCTCTTTCTCTCTGCCTCCCTGGCGTTTAGAATGCCTTGTTGACAGATACTACGTGTCTGCCGGCGGAAATTGTTGATTTCTTCCTAGTTTCTTCCCTGACCTGGAGAATCGCTTTCGCTTCGTTCTGATTTTGGTCAGATACAGATAACATACTTTACAACCAATCCTCCCACCTCCCCAAATCCTTTACTGATGACTAGAAAGCTCCTGGTGCATAATTCCAAAACAACCAGCACCCAGATATTTTGTTCGTTTTTACATAAGATGTTATCAGCTGGGGTTGTGGTTCAGTCATAGAGCGATTGTCTAGCATGTCTTGGGTTCAGTCTCCTGCCAAACAATAGAAATAAGCGTCAACCACTTGCTTTAAAAAAAAAAAAAAAAAAACGCCGCTTATAGGAGTTTTATGGGACAGTCATTTTAATCGTCTTGTTTATTTGTCAAGGACACACTTGGCCTTTATCCTTTTTACAGAAAAGGTGACTTGCCAGGAGAATGTCACAGTAGTTCTACTGAGGTGTTAGGTTTCCCAAGTGGCTGCCCCCAAAGTGTCTTTTGTTAGATGGAGAATGATCACCTTTAAATACCCGGGGGTTTGAAAATGAGTCACCGTCTCGTTTGGCTGCAGTAGTGTACCGGGCACTATTCATGCTTCCATAGGGAAGAAGTTGGGGGTAAGGTGCAGCCACACATTTTATTTGCTAATAAAAATACAAATAGATGTTGGATGAAATGTTAACATGAATGCCCTTGGGGGTAGCTTTCTAGGTATCGGATTTGTACTAACCGATGTCCTGTTGAAATTTTTTTTTTTTTTAAATAGATAGGGTCTCCGTGTGTATGTAATTCTGGCCAACTCGGAACATACCGGGAAGATCAGGTGAACTCATCCCACCTCTGCCTTCCCAGTGGTGAAATTAGAGGCAGGAGCCATCTTGCTCAGTTTGGGTTGGGTTGTTATTTTTCTCTACTAGTTTGAAAAAAGTAAATGTGCCTGGGGTTCTTTTTTCCTACCCAGACCCTTGTACTGTAGAGGTTGAGGCAGGAGAAACCCAAGTTTAAGACACAGCCCAGTGAGAGTTTATCTCAGAGGGGAAGAAAACTGCCTTTGAATAAATGTCCCAACCTTTGGTGATGGTGGAAAGGTCACTAGATTTAGCGTATGCCACAGTTTAGACCCTTGAATAATTTTAAAACATTAGGAAGTAAACAAATTCAAATCTCTCAAGATGCAACTCATTTGAAATACTTACTGGGAGATGAAAATGTTAGCCACTTGCCCAGATGTTCTCTCAAAGCTAATTTGAGATAGTTAACACTCTTAAAGCATCCCTTAGAGCTGTTTTGAAAGCCCTTTTACTTCTCAACACCTCTTTGAACTGAAATTTTCAAGCTGGCTCTGTTTTGTTTCTCTTTTGGGGATAGTCTCTCACTATGTAGGTAGCCCTGGCTGCCCTTGAAAAACAGACCTGCCTGCCTCTGTGTTTAAGCACTGGATTTAAAGGCCTGCACCACCATACCAGGCGTTTCAGCTGGCTTCCTGTTCACATGGAAGTATTTCTCTCATTTCTTTTTTGTATTTATTTGCTCATTTATTGATAGGAGTGTTTTGCCTCCATGTGTCTCCTTTCCTGGTGTCCAAAGAGGCGTGTCTGGGATGGGTTGCTAGCCACCCTGTAGGTGCTTTGGTAGAACAGCTCTTGGTAAGAGCTGGGCCATCTCAGTTTCTATATAATCCTGCCTGTCTCGGAACTTGCTGTGTACACCAGGCTGGGGACTCAGAGATCCTCCTGCCCCTGCCTCCCGTGCACTCCCCCTTTTCTGTTCTGTTTTAGGTAGGGTCTCTTGTAGCCTAGGTTGTGGCATACTTGCTAGGTAGAGTGAGTTAACGCTCTTCTGTCTCTGCCGTTTCGGTGCTCTGATTACAGGTAGGTCTCATCACACCCAGGCTCCCAGTTCTTTTCCTTTTTTCTTTTGTGCATGAGGGGATGCTTGATTTTTGTTTTTTTGAGACGGGGTTTCTCTGGAGCCCAAGGCAGGAGATTGTCACTGGAGTCTATTTATGTCTTACAGAAGAACAGGTCCGCTTTTGCTGACTTGTTTTGGGTAGATTTTTTTGTTGTGTTTTGTAGTCTTGTTCCCTCTCCTCACCACTCAGCTGAGTACTGAGCCAGGGTCTGTTCTCCACTCTCTGAATCAGAAATTTACAGTATGGTCTTAGAGGTGACTAGATATCTCTGATTGATCCTTTAATTGCTGTATTAGTAAAGTTGTCTTTATGCTGTGCAGTACTTAAACCCTATAGGTGCCTCATGTTGTGCTTAAACATTTGTGTGAGGTACTTTAACCTGGTCCAGAACATAGGGGCAATAGCTACGGCCTGAGCCTGGCTCTCACAGTTACATGCTTCCAGAAGCTTTTATTAAGGTCTCAGGTCAGTCTCATTTGTGTGGCCCAGTTGGCCTCAGACTCAGCAGTACTCGAGCTCTGTTCTCCTGAGTTCTGGGACTCTGGTCATGCACCTCTTTGGGGGGACCCAAGCCTGCTTTGTAAATGCTGTGGTCCTGCATTGTCAGGAAGTGAGGACTAAAGAGCGTGGCTTTCTCCTCAGGCTTACCCATGTGCATGCATATCCATCCTCAGCCTGGGACAAGGGCCAGGAACTGCATTGTTCTCAAGCAAATCAAAACACAATTCCAAGTCCTCATGAATTGGTTGTGCTAACTCTTACATGACTTTGTTTTTGCAGCTTTTTGTTTTGTTTTGAGACAGCATTTTTAGCCCTGGCTGTCCTGAAGAGCACTAAGATTAAAGGTGGACACCACTACACCCAGATGTTTGATTGGTTTTGTTCTATGGCTCCCTGGCTAGCCTGGAAACCAATGTGTAGACAGAGCTAGCCAGAAACTTACCTCTTGCTCTTCAGTACCATCATGCCTCCAGGAATCAGCCCCACTCCTAAATTGTCCTTCAGGGATTCCTGTTTTGGTTTGGGTTTTTAATTTTATGTATGTGGGTATTTTGCCAAGTGCGTGTCTGTGCATCATGTGTGTACCTACAGAGAGGCCAGAAAGAAGGTACCAGATCCTTTAGAACTGAAATTACAGACAAACGTGGTTGCTTGGAATCAAACCCAGGTCCTCTGGAAGAAGTACTCATAACCTTCTGAGCTCTCCAGCCCAGAGTTTATGGTTGTTCTGTTGGTCATTGACCATATAAAATACAAGTACTGGTTTTACATTTTATTTTTTAATTTAATGCATGAGTGCTGCTGCATATACATCCATCCACATACCAGGAGAGAGCGTCAGATCCCCTATGGAGAGTTTTGAGCCACCATTTGGTTGCTGGGAATTGAACTCAGGATCTCTGGAAGAACAGCCAGTGAGTGCTCTTAATGCCTGAGCCATCTCTCCAGCTTTGGTTTTACATTTGAAACATTTTTGTAACATTTTACTTTTGCAACAAAGGCTTCTGGGTGCTTAATTAAAAGCCACCAAGCAGGAGAATTAGGTGGGAACTAATCTCAGTCACAGGGCTGAGATTGTTAAGATGTGCCTACTAGGAACTGTTGAAAGTACACATTGAAGTGTTCCTGAGCTTGGTGTGGTGACATGAGCTGTCTGTCTCGGCTATGTTGGATTCTGAAGTAAAAGGGTGACATTAGACTCTGGCTTCAAAACAAACAATAAGTACTAGTGAAAAAAAAAAACAAAACAACGTAATTTCTTGGCTGGCCATGGTGGAATATGTCTTTACACCTAGCACTTGGCGGGGCAGAGGCAGGTGGATATCTTAAGTTTGAAGCCAGCCTGGTCTCCAGGACAGCTTTGACTTTCATGAGACAGGATCTCATTCTGTAGCCATGGCTAGCTTGAATCTTCATATGTAAACCAGACAGACAGGCCTCAATTCACAGAGACTTCTTGGCTCTGCCTTCCAAGTGCCTCTACTCAATTGATTTTATGCGTTAGGAATGATTTGTCTGCATGTGCATGTACCTGGTGTGTCAGAGATGAGAAGAAAGTGTCCAGTTCCCTGGAAGCCCATTCTGCTAGCTGTGGATGCTGAAAATGGAGCCCGGGTTCTCTGCAAGAGCAGCAAATGCTCTTAGCCAGCTGCTCCATCACCGGCCTTGGTTTTCCTTATAATGAGTGTAATTATCAGTGACATAAATGAGGACTTACAAATAACTGATAAGGAATTTGTGTGGGGGGGTAGGGGTGCAGCTCATTTGGGAGTGTGCACCTGGTATGTGTGAAGGTTCCATCCCCAGCACCAGGTAAATCCCTTGCTGGGTATGTCTAATCCCAGCCTGGGGAAGCAGCAGAAGCTCAAGGGCCTCTGCACAGAGCTAATAGCTTGAAGCCAGCCTAGATACTTGGGCCTGTCTCAGAAACAGCAAACAAGAAAGCCACAGGCACCGGTGCTCTCATCATCTCTGCACATTTCTCAAGGAGTGACACCTGAGGAAGGACATCCAGGGGTTGTCCCCAGGCCTCTGGGTGCTAGCCTTACCCTGTAGCAGTCAGAACACTCCTGTCCTGTAAGTTGAATGGATTCTTCCCAGGGTGTTACTGTAGAACATTTATTTGGTTGGTTTTTGTTTTGAGACAGGGTTTCTCTCTGTAGCCCTGCCCGCCCTAAAACTCACTATGTAGATCAGACAGGCCTCAAATTCACAGGGATCCTGCCTCTGCCTCCCTAGTGCCTGGATTAAAGGTTTGAGCCACCAGCTCAGATGCATTTGAGATTTTGGAATTTAGTGACATTGTGTTATTGGAAATGTTGATATGTTTCCATATACAATGCCCTCAAATACATAACATATCTGAAATCAGCCTAGTAGCAGGTTCCAACCCTTCAACAGTGGGAAGTGGTCCTACTCTTGTTGACAGACACGGCTCTTCTTTCTCCCCCCCCCCCCTTAAAATGAGTCTGAGACTGGTATGTAATGTGACCTAAGCATGAGCATGAACTTGAACTTCTGATCACCCTGCTTCAAGCTCGAGCACTTTGATTACAGGAGTGTGCCATAGGCCTGGCTGCCTCTCCATCCCCCCAACCCTCCCGCTGCATGGTGGAGTGGGCATTATCCAGTTTGGGTACTGTCTAGGTTTGTGCAAAACACAGCTCAGGATGAGTGTCGACTGTAAGGTGGTAAATGTCAAATGTCGTGGCTCATCAGAGCCTGCACAGGGCTGGCAAGAGGCTTGTCTTTAAGGAAAGGCAGAGAAGAAAGGTGGGAGTTGTGTGTGTTGGTTTCTGTGGCAGGGCGTTCCTGTGTAGCCCTGGCTGGGATAAAAGGTGGGCACCCACACACCCAGTTTTTTTGTTTTTTGAGTTAGGGTTTCTCTTTGTAGCCTTGGCTGTCATCCAGGCTGGCCTCATAGAGATCCATCTACCTGCCTCTGTGAGTGCCACCACCATGTGGCTTAACACACCCAGCCTTAAGTTTGTGAGTGTGGTTTATATGAAACACCAAGAAGAGTAAATGAAGACTTGGGCAAAGGAGACTGTTGAGATAAAGGAACTCACTGTATAGACCCAGCTGTTCTCAACACAGAAATCTGAACTCCCATCTGCCTGTCTCTGCCTCCTCCCTTGGTGCTGGGAATAACAGGATGCCAGCACACGTGGCATATTTATTTTCAGAGACTGGGTCTCCATATTTGCCTACCTGGCCTAAGAATTGGTATATAACCAAGGATGACCTTGAACTCCTGATGCCCCGACACTCCCTCCTGTGTGCCTTTAATACTAAGGTTACAGGCATGGTGGAGCCTCTGAATTTGTCCATACTGCACAAATACTCTACTGTTGACGTGCGCACACATCCTCTTTTTAACTTTGAGGTATTTTGTTTTGTTGAGACAGTCTTGGTGGGGCTGGCCTCATTTGAAATTCCCACCTCCTGTATCTGTGACTGGGATCACAGGCCTGTGCCACCAGGCCACTTGGGCCAATTTGATTTTCTGCTTAATTTACTTGACTATATCCAGCCCCTACCAATCCCTCCTTCTTTCATTGGTTTCTCTGGATGTGTGTGGTACTCAGGGCAGCATCCATGGCCTCAAGCTTGCTAGACAGGCTCTTCACTGAGTGCTGAACCTGATTGGTTTCTTCTGTAGTCATTCCTCCTCTGGTCTGCTTGAAGCCTCCATATCTTTGCTAGCCATCTTTAGAGTCTGCTTTCCTGGTCTGCCTGCAAAATTAAGCTCAGGTTCCTGATGTTGTCGAGGATTTCTGACTCGGTGGCGTGTTTTCCAGATTCCTGCTAGAGGGCGAATGTGGGGCTTGGCCTTCTAGACCCTTGTTCTGACCTCCAGACAGTCCACCATTTGATTGATTGGGGTGGAAAGTTTGACAGCCTAAAGGATTTGGGTCACACTTGGCAGCTGAGGGTTAGGTTTCCTGAATTATCATTGCTACTTTTTTGTTTGTTTGTTTGTTTTTTCGACACAGGGTTTCTCTGTGTAGTCCTGGATGTCCTGGAACTCACTCTGTAGACCAGGCTAGCCTCGAACTCAGAAATCCGCCTGCCTCTGCCTCCCAAGTTCTGGGATTAAAGGCGTGTGCCACCACCGCCCGGCTTACTGCTACTTTGAAGCATCCCCTTTGTGTCATAGATCACTAGGTTGTTCCTAGTCAGCCCCTAGCTTATTGAACAGAGCTGTGGCTTGGTGATGGTGTGTGATAGAGCCTGGGAGCTTGTGGATGTCCGACCTGGCTTGAGCTTGTGGGGGGTTGGGGGGGCTAGGCGCTGTGCTTTGTCTACTTGACTCCTAGTTTCTGTCCTTCCCTGTTGTCCCAAGTGTCTGGCTCAGATCATAACCTCAGATGTGGCAGCCAAATCTTGAGTGCTCTGAGATTGTTATTAAATTTTATATGGCACTTGGTATTTATGAAGTGGTTTATAGTCAATTAAATTCATTTATGAAGCTGATATTTCAAGCATTTATAAAGTAACAGGCAAAATGGAAGCATGATGTGTGTCGTCATCCAGGCTGGGAAGGTTGGCCAGCCTGGACTTCATACAGGAAAACACACACTGATGTTCAGAGAAGTGGTTGGCAGAAGTCCTGCTCTAGACAGGGTTTTACCATGTAGCCCTGGCCCTACTAAGGAAGTACTTATGAGTGGTTAGCAGTGCTACCTCTGAGCAGGGTGCTGACTTCCATCATCTGTGGGCGCCTTACCCCTGGGCGTGGTCTTGTTCCCACACAGGTATTCGCTGTTACTAAACCTTACTCATCATACCTGTGTACTCATGAGCCCACGTTTCCAGAAGTAAGCAGTGCTTAAAGTCACACAGTATTGGGAACATTGTGGTAAGAGCCTCCACCATCTTGCCCTGGTGTGGGTGAGTCACATCCGTGTGTCTAGCATATTGCTGCGTGTGCCACCCACACAGAGTCACAGCTAGGTGAGCCTCCTGACAGGTTATTAGAAGGTCAGTCAGAATAGTAAGGGTCAGTAGTGTGTGGTAAGGTGTCCTGCCGTTGGCACTGTCACAACATTGGCTGCAGGAGTGCTTTACCTAAAGGGTCAGTAAATAGCAGTTGTCAGATACTCCATCCTAAAGTGGCTTACTGGAAATACTCAGGGTGCTTTGGGAGATGGGAGCATGAGAGTTGTGGTGATGGGTTGACTCAACAGAGCCGTCACACACACAAGTCCTCAGAAGCCTGTCCTGCTGCTACGTCAGGCTGCAGGACTTCCTTTTGGGGAGTGAATTTGGGTGTGTGTTTTTGAGATGGAATCATACTTGTAAATATGATTTGATCCTACTTTATGTCTCAAGGACAAGGACTGGGATTATAGGCATGCACCACCCACCAGCTTTGTTAGGACAGTCTGTCTATCTGTGTGTGTGTCTGTCTCTCTCTCTTTCTCTGTTCTTTGCTTTTTTTTTTTTTTTTTTTGACAAGGTTTCTCTGTTTAGCCCTGGCTGTCTTGGCACCTTCTTTGTAGACCAGGCTGTCCTGGAACTCAGCTCTGCCTGTCTCTGCTCCCCAAGTACTGCAACTAAAGGTATATACATGCCACCATGCCCAGCGTTTGGTAAGGCATTCTATGGGTTGTTAATTGAAATGACTGATGTGGATTAACCACAGCATCTAGAGAGATGGCTTGGAGATGTCGAACATGTGACGAGAAAGGATCTGGTCTGCTTCCCAGCACCCACATGTCCGCACCTTCAATTCCAGGGATCCAATGCCCTCTTGACTGCTGTTACCGTGTGTGTGGTACTTACATGTACCTGCAGGCAAAACATTCATTTGCAAACATTTATGTCTACAATAAAAGCAAAAACCAGATGGGAATGACCGCGTATGTCTTTAGTTCCTACACCAGGAAGGCAGAGGCAGGAGGATCTCTGAGTTTGAGATCATCTTAGTCTATATAATATGTTCCAGGACAGCCAGGGCTATGTAGAGAGACCTTGTCTGAAAAAATAAATGAGGTTTTTTAAACAGCAAAAAATAAAGTTTCGGTGGTCCCCTCTAAAAAGATTTTCTACATTTCTTCTGGCTAGTCTATTTGGGTTTTTTGTTTTGTGACTGGATGGCTGGCCTCCAAATCACTTTATAGCTGAGGATGGCGTTGCTCCTGCTGTGACCTCCTGGTTACTGGCATATGCCACTATCTATGCCTTGCTCTCTTTTGGGTTCATTTGTGTGCATGTTAGGTCAGAAGTCACTGTCAGGTTTCTTCCTCAGTTGTTTCCAACTTATCCTCGAGATAGGTTCTCACTGAACCTGGAACTTACTATTGATTTAGGCTGAATGGCCAGTAAATCCCGGAGATGCAAACGCGGGTCCTCGTGCATACATGGCAAGTGCTGTACCTAGACCGAGCCATTTAGCTCATCTCCTCCCACCCAGAGGCAGGGTCTTATGGAGCTTAGGCAAGTCTTGAACTCTTGATCCTCTTGTCTTCATCCTCCTGAGTGGTTCCATATTTTTTGTGTGATTATGTATGGAGGGCATTGACCTAGGATTTATTTACTACATAGCATTGCAGATACAGATTCCAGCCCAGCAAGGGAGCTATCTTCATAGGCTATGTGATGGGTTTGAACTATCTTGTGCAGTGTTTATATGGCTATTTCTGTCACCAGAATCAGTCACTTTTTGCTGGGCAGACAGTGAGACAGAGGACAGATTGTTGGGTTACCCTTATGGGTCAGGAGCCTTAAACTCTTCTGTATCTTTCCTTTTAGGTCCCGAGGCAGTGCTGGTGGCCATGGGTCCCGAAGCCAGAAGGAGCTACCCACAGAGCCCCCTTACACAGCTTACGTAGGAAATCTCCCTTTTAACACAGTTCAGGGTGACATAGATGCTATCTTTAAGGATCTCAGCATACGGAGTGTGCGGCTAGTCAGAGACAAAGACACAGACAAATTTAAAGGTAAGCTTGTATTTATTGTGGGTAGGTGTGGAAGGTTAGGTGGGGAGGCATACAAATGAATTAGTTGAGTGAGCCAAAAGCTGACTGTCCTGTGTTAGCCTGCTCCACAAGCAGAAATCAACTCTGTTCTGAGGATCCCTTGGGGAAAAACAATGTTTTGCACTTGGCGTGGTTCTTAGTGGGATATGTGTATGGTTTGCCTGCGCAGCTCTCATGCAGTGTCCCTGTAGGTGGAGGAGCCGCTTGGGAAAGGAAGGTGATAAAGCTGAGGACCTTTTTTCTAAACAAAACCAAAACAACAAAAATCCATGTGTTTGTACACCTCTGAAAATACCTTTTTTTTTTAAAGTAAATTTATGCTGTATGTGTGTGAATGTTGTGTGTCCATGCATGCTTGCTTGTATGGGAGCAATGTGTGAGCCCATTAGGCCGCCTGGATCTGGAGTTACAGATAGACAGACAGTTGTGAGCTACCATATGGGTGCTGAGAATTGAATCCTAGTCCTCTGCAAGGGAAGTGCTCCTAACTAGTGAGCCATCTCTGCAGTTCTGAAAATAACTTTTTTATAAAAAGAGTTCTTCCTCACTGTGTTACTTTTATTGGTAGCTTCCTGGTAATTGTTATAAAATCAGAGAGTAACCTCAGTGGTGCCAGGTTCCCTTTGGAAGCTGCCTGTTTGGGAAGGTTAGTTCATTTCACATACAGCTGCTGCCTACACAGTGTTGTCTGAATGGGCCAAGGATGGGAAGGTAGATAAGAGAGAATCCTGCCTCCCAGACCCGAGTGCATGGTCCAGGGTTCATTCAACTCACTCTGTGCCTTCAAGAGAAGTTCAGAGTGGAAGCCAAGCCAGGAGCAAGAAGTACATGAATGCAGCTTTACGTAGGCTTTGCTTCAGCCCCTGCAGCTGGGCATGGTGTATAACTGGGTAGTAAACACAGGTGTCAGGGAATCCCAGGCAGCTTGCTAACAAGCATTGGCAAACCAAATTTGCATAAGGCTTATGGGTTTAACCTAGCTTCAGACTACATCAGTGTGGGATGCCTTGGGGTCTGTATCTTGGATTATTTTGTTGAGTTTTAGCTTTAGAGGGTGAGTACATAGCTGTGCTGTCATTGCCTCCTTGAACTTGGAACTCACTCTCGGAATCCATGGAGGGAAGGAAACTCCCCTCCCTCAGCCAGCCACAGGTTAGAATCGGAGGCTCTGTACTCCACCTCCAGCACTGCAAAGGGGAAATCAGTACATATAAGAAGGAAGGAGTGTCAGTGCCCATTGGGTTAGCATTTTCTACCTGATGGAATGTAACTGACAACTTGGAATGTGGCTTAGCTGCTGAAGTGCTTGCCCAGCATGGCCACAGCTCTGGGTTCTACCCCTAGCATTACATAAACCAGGCCCGCTGGTATATGCCTACAATTCCAGCACTTGAGAGATGGAGGCGGCAGGATCAGAAGTTCTGCTTATCCTTAGTTACTTAGCAAGTTTGAGGGCCAACCTGGGTTACATTAGACTTCATTGGGGTTAGTTAGAGGGTACACTAGCATATTCTGGGATCTACTGTCACCCAAATGGGACACTACCAGCTGTGGTGCCTAGTGATGCTAATGAGATTCCAGCAGGCCTAGAGTCCAGCATGTATGTACGAGGTGGCTTCTGTTTTCTTCCAGGGTTCTGCTATGTAGAATTTGATGAGGTGGATTCCCTGAAGGAGGCTCTGACTTACGACGGTGCAGTAAGTACCCTCAGCTTCCCTTACCCACGCCGCAGCCCGAGGTCTGTGTTCCTGTTGATACATAGACTGACTGTCTTCTTGTCTTCAGCTCTTGGGTGACCGGTCACTTCGTGTGGACATTGCAGAAGGCAGAAAACAAGATAAAGGTGGCTTTGGATTCAGGAAAGGCGGACCTGATGACAGAGGTGATTAGCTGTTTTAAAACTTGCTGTGTGCGCACACTGCGTGCTAGCCCTGTGCATCATTTACTGAGCACTGGCTCAGAGCCCTGATAGGTCCTTGAGAGCTTAGGTTTTGTCCTATTGCTGAAGTGGCTTAGGTTTCTATTGTTGTAATGAAACACTATGACTAAAAGCAGCTTGGAAGAAAGGGTTTATTTGACTTAAATAACTTCACATTACTGTTCACCATTGAAGGAAGTCTTGGCAGGAACCTGGAGATGAGAGCTGATACAGAGGCCATGGAGGGGTGCTGCTTACTAGCTTGCTCCTCATGGCTTGCTCAGCCTGCTTTCTAATAGAACCCAGGACCACTGACTAGCCGGGGATGGCCCCACCCACATTAATCACTAATTAAGAAAATGCCCTACAGCCCAGTCTTACAGAGGCATTTTTATAATTGAGGTTCGCTCCTCTCGTGACTCTGGCTTGTATTGAGTTGACATCAAAGTGTCCAGCACATACAAAAACATGGCCTTGTCCTAGATAGGGTTCTCTTGCTGTGACTAAAAGCATCTTGAGGAAGAAAGCGTTTATTTGGCTGCAATCCATCATCTAGGGAAGCCGAGGCAGGATCTGAAGCAGAGCACGTTGGGAATGCTGCTCCCTGCCATGCTGTTTGCTTCCTTATACCACCCAGGCTCACTGCCCACAGGCGGCACTACCCACTGTTTTCTGGGCCCTCCCATGTCATTAATCAAGAAAATGTCCCCTTAGACATGCTCACAGGGGACATGTCAGTCAGGCCAGTTTCTCAATTGAGGTTCCCCTTTGTTAAACGATTAAGGTTGTGTCGTGATGAAGAAGAGTGATGAGCACAGACCTCAACTTTATCTCTTTGTGTGTGTGTATCCTCAGGAATGGGTGGCTCTCGAGAATCTAGAGGTGGATGGGATTCCCGGGATGACTTCAACTCTGGTATCAGTATTTCACATTCCACTCTTCCCTCGTTCCCTTGTTTCTCAGGAGTGTTCAACCTAGACAGGCTCCTAATTCCTTCCACCAGCGAGACTCCAAAAGGTCTCCAGGCATACACTAAGCCTCAGGACTGGGTAGAGAGGCCAGGCCCCTCCTCCTGCTCTCCCCTGAGCCTGTTGCTGGGGCTATAGCCAGGACAACTCTTGTGTTTCATTTGTGCAACAAAAAGAATTAGCAGTGTTCTCTAGAAGTAACACAGCATAGAGGCTCCAGAGCTGCCCACGAAGCCTCAGTGATGCGGGTCCAGGTGGCCAGTATTTCTCTTGAAGGGCCTGGGGCTCTGGTTCCGACACTTCAGGCTAGAGAGGCTCCACTTTAGCATCCCTTCCTCAGCCGACCCAGGTTGCTCAAAGGATATCTGCATCAGCAGGGATGAGAGGCACAGGAGACTAATGCAGAGTCCTGTAGCAGTCGGAAATGAAAGTACAGTAGCATGCAGTGAGACTGGAGTTTTATGTAGAAGCTGGCCTCTGATTGAAATGTGCAGTATGTGTCTCAGAGCCAGCCCAGGCAAGGAAGCAGCTCCTGGGGTGGTGGGGCCTCAAGTTCTGGAAATAGCTAATTAATTCTGGGGCCAAAGCCTTCCTGAGTTGCCTTGTTTCAGCCAAGAATGCAGAGAGTGGAGCCCTTGCCTTACCACCTTTGGGTCCCAGGGTCAGCTGCCAGGGGTATTGCCTTCTAAAACTCATGTGTGGATTGGTTTTAAGTATTTTAAGTATTCTAAAGGAATAATAATGGCTTTTTTTTTTTTAATAAAAGGAAATACAAAGAAGAAAGTAGTTGAAAATGTCCCAGTGGAGTATAGGAATAGGTAGCTCCCGCAGCAGCTCATGTGGGGAAAGGTCCTGAGTCCTACACCACACAGACCTACCATAAACAACAGCCAGTGTGCGAACCTTGACTTTGTAAAGAAAAATTGGGGTTTTCATGGTGTGCTTTCTAGAAGTCCATGAATGAGCTTGTCTCTGCCTGCATAGCCTTCCCGTTGTGCTTAGGGGTTTAGGTGTGAGAGTGTTTCTCTGCCATGTATCTGTGTTATATGCTTGGCTCCCTCAAGTGTCAGAGGGCTTCTTAGATGACCTATAAGCTATAATGCCGGTGCTCGGGACTGAGGTGGAAGCTCAAGTGCAGTCACTCTGAGTCACATAGTAGGGCCCTGACCTAAAACAACTCGGAAAGTCGGAAGCTAGAAGAAAGGGAATCTCTGCTTTGCAAAGGGAATTCAAATAAAGGATGCAGATGTCTGAATGAATTCTTGGGCCCTGTCTGTGCTACTCTGGTGTTGTGTTGTGTTTTGTTTAGACATGTTTAGCCCACCATGTGTCCTTTGCTTGCCTGGAACACATTATAGCTCAGGCTGGCCCCAAACACAGTTCATCTTCCTCCTGAGCACTGAGATTAAAGACATTTGCCACCTCCCCTCTCCACACAAGCCTCTGTGTGTGTGTATATGTGTGTGTCGGGTGACAGTTTTCAGAGGAAGTGCCCGTCCAGTATGGGAAGCGGGCATTATAGTCAGGTTGGCAAGCTTGGCAGCAAGCACCTTTCCTTGCTGAGCCAACTGTTGGTTTATTTTTGACACCAGGTCTCATTGGCCAGAGCTTAACTGGCTGGCCAGCGAGCTCTAGAGACCCACTGTCTCCTGTCTCCCCATTGGTGAGATTATAAGCTCATGACACCACATATGAATTGTCCCTGGAGCTGGAAGTGACGACCTGGTGTGTGGTGTGGGCACTGGGAGCTGAACTCAAGTCCTGAGAGTAGCAGGCTCTTATGAATGGGTGGATGGAAGCCTAGATCATCTTCAGCCTGGCCACCAACACCATTTTGTTTTCTTGTTTTTAATGGAGGCTTCCTATGAGATCTTGGCTGGCCTCAAACCTGGCAGCAGTCCTGCCTCTGAGAAAAGCCGCCTGTTGGCTCAAAATTCAGCATCTCTTGAATAAGCTGCAGTTTATACTGTGGGTACAGGGTACCTAAACTCTTGGGCACACAGTGATACTGTGTGGTCCACACTGCAACAAAGACAAGTGGGATGGAGTAGTTGCCGTGAATCCCCAGTGAGAGGCTGGGCAGGGCTTAACAACAGAATGCTTCTTCGGCACAAGGCCTGAGCTCCATTCCCAAATGTGCTGTCACCCAGCAAGTGCACAGGTTTTGTACACTTTAATTTTGAAAAAGATTCCAGATACTAGACAAACATTACATTGAAAAATCAATTCGTACAACATTGTGTGTCTCTGTTGATGTGACAGTGTAAACAGTTTTTGACTCAGTGTTTTTTTTTCCTAGGCTACAGGGATGACTTCTTAGGGGGTAGGGGGGGCAGTCGCCCTGGGGACCGGCGAGCAGGCCCTCCAATGGGGAGTCGCTTTAGAGATGGCCCTCCTCTGCGTGGCTCCAACATGGACTTCAGAGAACCCACAGAAGGTACGGCAGCATCCTTGCAGCTCACTGTCTACTCCCTTTAGACCTTGCCCTGCATTGACCTTGATCTGAATAGATCAGCAGTCATCACATTTTAAGTGAATTTTGCAATTAGATAGGTCTTACCATAATGGCCCATAATCTTGGCACTTGGAGAGAGGTGGGTAAAGGCAGGAGGATCCAGAGTTCTGTGTTACACTCAGCTACATAACAAGTTTGAGGCCAGCCTGGGCTAAATGAAGCCCTGTCACAAAGGCATGGAGCCCATTTTATATAACCCATGTTATTTTCTGTCTTCCAGAGGAACGAGCACAGAGACCGCGGCTGCAGCTTAAACCTCGGACAGTGGCAACACCCCTCAATCAAGTAGCCAACCCCAACTCAGCCATCTTTGGGGGAGCCAGGCCCAGAGAGGAAGTGGTTCAGAAGGAGCAAGAATGAGCTTAGGTTGGGAGGGAGTGGGGCATGGGGGAGCTGGAGCAAGACCACAGCCTGGTGGCAGCCGGTCGCCCTGCAGGCCCCATTCCCGCCTGGCACTGTCCTCCTTACAGCGGAAACACAGAGCTTGTGAGTGCATGTCAGCTGTTAACAAGTGGTTTCTAGTACATTCTTGGCTTTGCTATATCTATCTAGTGCCTGTTTTGTGCTTTCTTTGTTTTCTTTCTCTCCTCTCTCACTCCTGGCCTCCCTGCTCCTTCCCACGTGGTATGGATGTCGGTCACGTGTGGAAGGTGGGCTGAGGTGCTTCATCCTTTGCTTTCGTTCTTTCCTTTACACGCCCTGGCCACACTCTGGGTGTGCTGTCCTCTGCTTTCTCTCAGAGCTTCTCTCCAACTTGCATGTCGAGTTCTGTGTTGCTGTGGCTTCTGGGAAAGAGCTGGAGCCACTAGCTAGGTGGCTGGTGGTGACTTGTTGGTATCCAGCTGGGATGAGCATGCAGAATTGGAGGCACCTTGCTTTAATAGAAGGAAACTGCCTGCTGGTCCTGAGAGGCTGCTGTGTGGGGGTCTCTCACCTGCCCCAGCAGCCTGTTCAGGCATAACAGGCTCCTGTCAGACAGTGAGGCCAGAATGGTGCAGGGGAATCTGGACATTCTGCACTGGTGGCGACCTGGGTGCCAGTGGCCACGTGGCTTTGTTCCTGCTCGCTCTTAAGACCAAGTGGAAGCTCATTATTCCCTGCTCTTCCTGGGCCGTGGAGGCCCCTTGGGGGTGCAGCCCGCTGCAGCTCAATCCGCTTCCTGCAGCTGAGGCCTGTGGGAAGCAGGGGTGGTGCTGGAGCTGCAGCGGGCAGCTGGGCTTCACTGAGTCTGTGCTCTCTCCCTTGTGTGAGGCTGCTCCCTACTGTAGCTCAAGGCCTAGAGTCTGGCACTTTCCTCTGATCGGTTGCACAGCTGTTGAGACCCTCAGTACCTAGGTGTCTAGAAACCTCTAGGCTTGCTGCTTCCTCTGTGGGGCAGACCCCTGCTCCCACAGACAGTGTTGAGCACTCACTTGAGAGAGAGCAAGGGGATCAATCAGGCTTTGCTTTTAGCTTGAACAGCTGTGTGTGAACAAATGAAAAAGGATTTGGCACCAAGTCTCCGTCTGTTCTAATTGGAGCAGGTAGGGGTCAGCCAGCCACTAGAGCCTGGGGCAAGGGGGCTGAGAGGTGCGCAGCTTGCTCGTTAGCTAGCAGCTTCCTGCCAGCCTATACCTTGGCTTGGGATTGTCTTTGTCGCAAGGTCTCGGCAATTTACAGAACTCTCACTCCTTCCCTCGCCTGCCATCTTCTCTGCTTCTGAGATAAGAACCATTTGTGTAACACCAATACCTAACTTAAGACAGACATGCATTGCGTGGTTGTAATCAGAGCTGATGCTGTCAGACGATCTAATCCATCTCCAATGCGGAAAAGACAGAACAGGCACGTCCATCCACACTGCTGGGCGCCCAGCTGACTCTGTAAGAATGGAATTCCAAACACTTAACACATTCAGTTCTATGACAGAAAGTGAGTCTATGGATATGGTATTTTGTGAATGATCTTTTAAATAAAAGAGAACCTTACATAACACTTACTGCTTGTCTTTCTGGCCACTTGTGAAGTTGTGTTTTGAACTTTGGGAGTGCTGCTGAGAAGCATTTAGAAGTAGTTTCGGTGGCATGTTGACCATTCAGATGGTCAGACCATGGTCCTGCTATGCGAACACTATGCCAGTGGGTTGTACTCTGGTGTGTTACACGGCCTAGTTTGCAGAAGTTGATTCTTGGAACCTCTAAAGAAGAAAGTGGAGCTTGGCTAGTTATCTCAGCACTTACAGGACCAGTGTCTACTGCGGGAGCACCTCCAGCATCCATGGAAAACATGGTGCATACCCATAATCCCAGCACCTGGGAGATCGATGGAGACAGAAGGTCTACAGCCAGTCTAGCTAGATGTCTGAGCTCTGGTAAGAGGGCCTTTGAGGGGCTAAGGGTAGTTCAGTAGTTGAGGGTACCAGAGAACCCGGATTCGATTCCCAGCACCCACGTGCAGCTCACAAGCATCTGTAGCTCCTGTCCAGGAGGGCTAGTACCCTCATCCGTGCCTGTGAGTGCAGGTAGAGCACCCTTATATGTAACATGGTTGTGTGCTGGGCATACGGCACACCTTCAGTCCCAACACACAGGAGGCAAACAGGCAGAGCTCTCGAGTTCAAGACTAGTGTGGCCTACATAGTGGTACCACCCCTCTAAAATGCAGTAGAGGCTTACTGTTAGTTTACTACCTCTGTGGCCCTAGCAGAATGGCCAAATGGAAAGGATCTTTTTCCATGTTCAGACTATGCACATCGATGATGGAGAGAAGTTCAGACAATTGGTTCCTGGTTTCTCTCCTTTTGTGGGATTTTATTTTTTGTTTTGTCTTGTTTGGTCCTGGAGATTGAACAGAAACATGAAAACACTATAACTCGGCCACATGCCAACCTCTGTGGTGTTCTTAAGACTGACTTCACAGAAAACTGCATCCTGAAATGTTCTTCGAGATTCATTCTGTTAAGCTAGATTGTGTCTCCAGAGTCTGAGAATTGGTGACTTTGGGGCAGGATTTTTCTTTGTGTTATGTGGATGCCCATGGTGGCTAGAAGATGTTGGGTATCCTAGAGCTGACTTTGTGTGTTTCGTGTGTGTGTGTACACATATGAACGCACACCACATGCACTCGGGGCTAGCAAAGGCTGAAGGAAGGAGCTGGAGTCAAGAGTTGTGATGTGCTTGGGATCAAACCCAAGTCCTCTGCAAGAGCAGCCAGTGCTCTACTTTGTTGAGCCGTCTCTGACCCTAAGACCTCGTGTACTTGAGCTTACTGTCCGATAAGCGTATATGCACCATGTGTGTGCTTTGCCCGTGGAGTACTCAGAAGAAGCCATTTCATCTCCCAGAGTTGGAGTTAACAGCTGGTTGTGGGTACTAGGATTTGAACCCCGGATCGTCTTCAAGAGCAGCAGCTGTTTCATGAAGGTGACCCACGAAATTGAAGACAGAACAGTGAGATGGCTTAGGTAAGGACACTTGCTGCATGCCTGACAGCCTGAGTTCAATCCCCAGAAAGAAATGGACTTTCACAAGTTTCTCACAAGGAAAATAAAGGTTTTTTTTTTAAAACTCCAGCCAACTGAGTCCTTGCTAAATCTAAATTTGCTGCATCCTTGGCTCTCAAACATCAGATAACTCAAAGGCAGATGCTTGCTGTGATAGATAGCTGTGGTATTCTGTTGGACCCTAGTTAGTCTGGATTCCCTGGGAGATGCAGTAAGTGGTTAGCAGAGCAGTGGCTATCCCAGCTTGTCCCTCTGGAAGGAGTCAGAAGGAGAAGGTCAGATCCCCAGAACACCAAAGGCTCTTGGGATTGGTAGAGGTCTCATATTATACTACTGAAATTAAGAATGAATTCACTAAAAGCTCTGCATGGAGGTACACACTTTTAATCCCAGCACTCAGGAGGCAGAGTCAGCCAGAGCTCTGGGAACAAGACCAGCCAGGGCTACACAGAAATCCTGGCTCAGAAAAAGCCATGGTTTGAGGCTTGAGATCTGGCTTATCTGTTACAAGCATTTGCTGACCTTCCTGCGGCCAGTAGCTCACAGCAGTGTAACCTCATTCAGTTCTGGGGGTCTGATGCCCTCCAAGAACCAGGCACACAAGCGTTGCACAGACATACATGCTTGCAAGACATTCAGAGTACTTCAGAAAGTTCTAGCTATTCCAGGAACTGAGACAGAAGGGTTGCAAGTTCAAGGCCCATCCTGGACTACACAGCCGAGAGGCAGCCTAAAAATGAAAAATGAGAGCGCTATAGGGGTGTGTCCCCACATCTAGCTGTGCTGTGTTGGAGATGGAACCTAAGCACCTACTGAGCAACATCCACAGCCAGTTCCAGTCCTAGTGCTGATGTGTGTGTGTGTGTGTTTGGGGGGGGGGGTTCTAGAAAGGAGGTCAGAAGAGGGCATAGAACTGAGGTTACAAGTGTCTATGCCAGGGATCCGAGATGAACTGAACACCTCCCCAGAACTGGATGAAGTGCTCTGTACAGCTAGGTCAGCAAATGCCGAATTGCAATGAAAGTGTGGGAAGGAGGCCAGCCATGAGCACTAGCTTTGCCTCTAGGGAGTTTCTGCCAACCCCACCTGACCCCCATGGAAAAGAAACAGTCTTAGGAGCTGAAAGCATCAGGTACTACCTTTGGCTGGCACAGATTTCTAAGGCTTCCATGGTCACTGAGTCTCCTGGTAATAGTTCTGATGCCTGTGCTGCTTTGCTTCACCACTGGGTGGCAGCAGCAGACTCGGGGCACAAAGACTGGGAAGAACCACCCAGGCTATTGGAGCCCAGGGGTATAACAACACTACACACACACACGGCAGATTGCATGGTAGGATCACCTTGCCTCCTGCTTGATGTCCCCAGCAGGTAGAATGTGTGTGTTGACCTTTTCCCAAGTTTCAGGATGCACTGAGCAAGGTGGTTGGTCCTTGTCACTTGGGGCAGTGGTGCCACCTGATGTTCCTGCTCCTACCGGGAGCCTCCCTGAGTCTCAGGCAAGGATAATCCCAACTGAGAAGTAGCTTTGGCTGAGGTGTGTGTTGGGGAGGGGCGGCTCAGTTACTAAAGCTCTCAAAAGCCTGAGGACCCTGAGCTTGGATCCCCAGCACTCATAGTGAAGCTATGGGGACATGGGGACGTGTGAATCTCCGGCCAGTGAAAGGGAACAATGAAGGTGGAAGTTAGGTACAGTCCCAACACTTGGGAAGAAGCAAATGGATCTCTTGAGTTTCCAGGCCAGTCAGGACTACATAGTAAGACCCAAAACAAATACAGAAAAATTAAAACCATGAGGTGGCAAGATGGCTCAGTGGGTAGAGGTGCTTTCCACCAAGACAGACAATCTGAGTTCCATCCCTGGGACCCACATGGTGGAAGAAGAACCAGCTCCAGGTTATTTTCAGACTTCCACATTGCTCTGTGACATATATGCCCACACACACATACAAAAACTCCAAAGTAATAAAGGCAGGCAGTAGTTTTGTTTTTGAAAAGTAGATGACACAGAGTCAGCATAGATCTCAAAGTTCAAGGCCAGCCTGGTCTACAGAGTGAGTCTCAAGACAGCCAGGGACACACAGAAACTCTTATCTCAAAAAACAAAAAAAGGTGGAAGACACCAAGACTGACTTCTGGCCTCTAAATTTACCCACCACCACCCACAAACACACACAGAGAGGCAGCTTGTCTATCCAGCTGTCTCTGGCACAGAGGTCCTTTGTTCCATGTGACATCTTTGTGCCCATCTTCCTCCCTGTCTCCTCTGTCCCCCATCTCTTCTCTCTGCCCATTAGTATTTGTTCTTTGAGATTCTACTGTTCTAGTCTCTGTCTCTGATCCCCACTCTCAGATGCCTGTGGATGCTGGAAGGACTAGCTTCCTCTTGTGTGTGGTTGTCAGTGTCTACATATCTGGCTCTTTCTGATCCTCTCCTGACCAGTGCGTCTGTGTGTCTCCCTACCTCTTGTGTCTGACTGTGGTACACGTGCGTGCAAGTCTGTATATGTCCCTCTGAACTTTCCATCTGTCCTCTCCATGACTGTGTGTCTATGTGAACTCCGGAGTTGTCTCTCTTCCCTGCCACTCACTGTACGCCTCCCTTCTCCATGATCTGCGAGACCTGGCTCTGTGCTGGGCATGTGCTGGGTGTGTGTGCTGGGCTTTCCGTCTTTCTGAGCCTATCTCTCACTTCCCATTTCTCCTGTGTCTGTTTCTGTTTTCTTTTTTATCGCCTCTCCACCCCCACGGGTGTGCGCGCATACATGTGTCTGTGCATGTGTGCGTGCACACAAACACGATACAATCTTGTTCATTAGAGGACAACTAGCCGCCATCAGTTATCTCTTACCTCGTGGTTCCTGGTGATAGCACTCAAGTTGTCCAGCTCGGTGGAAAGTGCCATTACCCAGTGAATATTTATTTATTTATTTATTTATTTATTTATTTATTTATTTATTTAGAGACAGGGTCTCACTGTGTAGTTGTCCTGGCTGGAACTGACTATCTAGACCAGACTGGCCTCAGACTCAGAGATCTGCCTGCTTCTGCTTCCCAAGTGCAGTCATTTAACGGCATGCACCACGGTGCCCAGCCCTTCGCTTGGTATCTCTGTATCTTTTTCTGCCTCTGCCCCACCCACTTTGTCATTAACCACCCTAGTAGTCTGGCCGAGGCGGATGTAGAGGGATGATTCAGTAGTGACAGGAAGCCAACTGCCTTGCCCGCTGCTTGCCAGAGTCTGTGGTGTTGGCGTCAGCTTGGGCAGGTGTGCGGACACAGGATGAAGTGGCCATGGTGAGGAGCCCTCACTCTCAGGTAAGTTTCCCAGGGGTGCTCAGCTGAGCAGGTGTTCCTTGTGCTACACCCCCACAAGGCCCTTAGCAATGGACTGAGTGGAAGCCAAGACACCTGATACCTCCTGGCCTGGCCCTGTGGCCCTCAAGGAAAGCCTGTCTCAGGGGCTCCAGGTACCTGCTTATCTATCATTGGCTTCCCAAACCCCCTAGCCTCTGAGACCCCACCCCAAGAAGCCCCTAGGGTGGTTCTGTCACTACCAATGACCAGGGAGGACCAGCCAAAAGCCAGAGATGTGAAGTTCTCCCATCTGTGGAGGGTTGGCTAACACCACAGGTCTGTGGAAGGACCTGGGCTGCTTTGGGGAACTGTGCCCAGCCCCTGTCCCAGCCAGGAGGAAGTTGCTATCCTCAGAAGTCCACCCAGGCCTGAGCCAGCTTGTACCTTCTGATGGATAACCCTTGTAAGACTGGTGGGCTTCTTGGTTCTGGCTCTGAACGGGTGGCCCAGGTTGGCCAGGAACAGGGCCTGCCAGGCTTCTCTACACAGGCATACTTATATATGTACATGAACGGTCTTCCTGGCCCACTGGCCTCCAGTAGGTTTCTTCAGAGTCCTTCTCTCTACCTCATTTGAAGCCCCAAGTTATTTGGTCAGGCTGGGTATTGTACACTCCTGTAATCATGGCATTAAGAATGCTGAAGTGTGTGTGTGTGTGGGGGGGGGTGATCGGGAGTTCAAGGCCAGGGGGTACTCCATTGTGAGTACCATTGATCCTCAAGGGATCAAACCACAGAAATGTTATTCAGCTAAGACCACAGGCCTCAGAGTAGCACCCCATGAATAAAACCATCCCAGGTGAGAGATGGGTCACCTGCCTCATCCAAGCAGACCCTCGGGTCTCTGTTCTCTGAAGGATGAGCACTGCAGCAATCACTCACTAAGGGCCATTGAGGTTAGAAGCTCAGATGCAGCCCTCAGAAGCAAGCCTTGTTCATATGAAAACTGCCCACTTCCCTTTGAGCTATTTTGACCCACAGAGCCACAGAGCTGTGGCGGTCCCCCACACACCCACAGCTAGCCCTGCCTGGCCCCTTGGGGCCTTCTGAGACTGCTGGGCTGCCCCTCCTGCAGCCCCAGCCTCTTCCCCTCAACCTGCCTGCTGTCCTTCAGGGTAGAGAGCATCAGATGGGATGGAGGGAATCCACAGGGCCTGCGAGGGGTTTCCATCTTTTCCAGTGTTTCTTTGTGACACAGCATGGGTCTCTTTGAACCTCCATTTGCTCCCTGGGAAGAAAACAGTTGGGCTCAGAGGGATCCCCAACTGAGAAGCAAGCACCAGACCCTGTCCAGGAAGCACCCCATGCACTCGCACTTGCTCTTTTTTAAAATTACCCTGTGTGTGGATGGATGTGTGGTGTGACATAGTGTAGGTCAGAAAATAACTTGCAAGAGTTACTTTTAACCGCCATGTGGGTCCTCTTGGGGATCGAACTCAGATCATCAGACTTGGAGGCAAGCGCCTTTTACCTGCAAGCTATCTCACCAGCCCCCCCCCAATTCGGGCTTTTTTATTAGTTTGTATTAATTATGCATACTAATAGGCTTGTGACATTTCCATACAACATGCCATCTTGATCATATCCACCCCCAGATTCTCTCTCTTGTCCTCCCCAATTCCCACTGGTCCCTGCCCTCTCCCCAACTGATCCCCTTCTGATTTCATGTTCTTTTCTCAGTGGAGGTGGGGTAGGGTGGTGGCCCAATGAGTTTCATTAGGTTTGCTTACAGGATGTGACTGAGGGGTTACCTACAGGAACACAGGCATCTTACCATTGAGGAAGGTATCTCTGTCTCTCTCTCTCTCTGTGTCTCTCTTTGTCTCTGTCTCTGTCTTTCTGTTTGTCTCTGTCTTCTCTCTCTCTCTCTCTCTCTCTCTCTCTCTCTCTCTCTCTCTCTCTCTCTCTCTCTGTGTGTGTGTGTGTCTCCCTCCCTCTCTCCTCCAGCAACTTTTTTTTTTAATTTAAAGTATTTATGTAAGTTGGGACATGATGGTACAGGGCTATAATCCCAGCATCTGCGAGGCTGACACTGGCCAGTCTCTGTGAATTCCAGGCCAGCCTGGTCTACAGAGTGAGTTTCAGACCCACCAGGGGGGTACACAGAGAAACCCTGTCTCAAATGCACAATGCATGTGTATGAGTGTTTTGCTTACATGTACGTCCGTGTACCACATTCATGCCTGGTGCACAAAGACTGGGAGAGGGTTGGGTCCCCTGGAACTGCCGTTATAGATAGTTATGAGTGTTGAGAATCAAACCTAGGTCCTCTGGGAGAGCAGTGCCTGCTTTTGACTTCTGAGTCATCTCTCCAGCATCCCCTTCCCCAGCTTCCCCTCTCCTCAGGCTGAGAATGGAATCCATGCCTCACCCTTGCTAGGTAAACATGGGAATATCCCTCACTGAGTGGTTCTAGGCAGGCAGGTATTCTACTTTTGAGTCACGTCCACAGCCAAATATTGATAGACGCTAGGCAGTTGCTCTACCACTAAGCCACACCCTAGTCCATCTGGGAGATTCTAAGCAAACGTCCTAGTATGCCCCCAGGCCTCTCTATGTTTTGAGGCAGGATAATATATCCCCTCAGTCTTTGCTGCAGGCTGCTGACAGTCCCTTCCCATGTCACATGACTAAGAACCGTGACTACAGTAAGAGTCATGGAAGCAACCCACACGGCTGACTCCACGCTACATTCATGTTCTCCATGACAGGCCTCAAGACAAACTCCCCTGCGTGGCCAGTTAGAGGGTTTAGATGCCCTGACCAGCTCCGTCCCGGGTCTGAGGGCTTCTGGAGTCCTGCTTATCCCCAGACAACTGGCCTAGTAGCAAGTGGACTCTGGTAGCCCAGGCTGCTTGGATGGAGAATGGTCCTCCTTCCAAAGGCGTGGGGTGCCAGTAGAGAGGAACTAGAACTCAGCAGGCCGGCTCCTGCAGTCATACGTGGGATGAGGCGGGCAAGAACTGAGTTATATGTAGCCTGTTCCTACATGTGTTATGCCCAAGTCTCCTCCTGCTCTTGTTCCCCATCGAGACAGAGGGTCTCGAACTCCTGATCTGCCTCTGCCTCACACGAGCTGGGATTGCAGGTGCACAGGAGCGAGACAGCGTGAACTGATTCTCCTCCTTTTCCCGCCATCTCAATCACTCGCTCACATTTCCCCTTCCTCCTCTCCATCCTTCTCTCCCTTAAAGAATAGATAGATAGACAGATGATAGATAGATAGATAGATAGATAGATAGATAGATAGACAGATGATAGATAGATAGATAGATAGATAGATAGATAGATAGATAGATAGATAGACAGACAAACAGACAGACATAGATGGGGTTGTGCTTTGTAGCCAGAACTAGCCTTGGTCTCCCAGCCCTCCTGGCTCTGTTCCTTGAAGTCCTAGAGCAGTGGTTCTCAGCCTTCCTAACGCTGTGACCCTTTACTACAGTTCCTCATACCACAACGTTATTTCCGTCTCTACTTCATAACTGTAATTTTGCTACTGTTATGAATTGTCACAAATATCTGACATGCAGGACATCAGACCCCTGTTGACCTCCAGAGGGGTCGCGATCCATAAGTTGAGGATCTCTGTGCTGGTGTTACAGGAACGTGCCATGTGCTCAGTTTATGAGTTTCTTTGATAGACAGTCAATGTCCTAAGTAAAGGCCACGCCCCCAGCCCCTCCCTGTGGGATTCTAGGCAGGGGCTCTACCACTGAGCCACACCCCCAGCCCCTCACTGAGGGATTCTAGGCAGGGGCTCTACCACTGAGCCATGCCCCCAGCCCCTCACTGAGGGATTCTAGGCAGGGGCTCTACCACTGAGCCACGCCCCCAGCCCCTCACTGGGGGATTCTAGGCAAGGCTCTACAGCTTAGCCACAACTTCTCTAGCTTGAGGCAGGACCAAGTGTAGACAGAGTAGCCATTTAGTCATTCACATTCCAAATGTGCCTTATTGCACAGACTGTTTTCCTCATCTGTTTCCCTTGCCCATGCTAGGGCGTCGAGTCTTCTTGTAGCTGCAATAGTCGGTTTTATAAGCCCATTAGAGAGAGCTGTACCTCCACTCATTCACCAGACTGTGGGGCTTCCCTAAGGCTAGGACAACTGCTGCCTTGGACATGGTCCCTCTCCACGGGTCCACCTCTTTATCTCCCAAAGACCAGCCTCGCTCTGAAGTTCCTCGAGTCCTGTCCTACAGCTGGGGACATGTCCCTGGTGTATACCTCTCAGGGTTGTATCCTCTGAGAAGAATCCTCACTGACCACAACTTCCAGCTCTCCACAGGCAGAATCTTGGTTCTTTTGTTGTTATATTTTTGTTTGTTTGTTTGTTTGAGACAGGGTTTCTCTGTATAGCCCTGGCTGTCCTGAAACTTACTCTGTAGACCAGCCTGGCCTTGAACTCAGAGCACCACCTGTCTCTGCCTCCTGAGTGTGGGAAATTAAGGCATGTGTCACCACCTGGGTTCTTGGGTGCTGGAGAAAAGAAAATATTTAGGTCTTCCTGGGAGCAGAATGGAGCACTTCCTGAGGACAGAGTGGAGCACCACTGAAGATGAGTTCATCAGAATGATACAGCAACAGTATGAGTAGGGTAGAAGAATGTGAATGTGTGTGTGTGTGTGTGTGTGTACACATGGTCATGAGCTTTGAGCTGCCTAACGGGGGTCCTCTGGAAGAACACCAAGCACTCTTAACTGCTGAACTGTCTCTCCAGTTTTTTGACACAGGGTCTCAGTCTTTAGCCCAGGCTAGCCTGAAACTCACTATGTTGTTTCAGGCTGGCCTGGAAATAGTGGCAGCCTGCACAGTTGCTGGGATTGCAGGTGTAAGCCCCTATGCTTGGGGGTGGGGGGAAACGACTGAATGTTGAACTCTCCCTTTCCACAGAGCAGCTGTGGGCACTTCTCAGCCTCAGTTTCTCCACCTGTGAACTAAGGAGCCTGTCTCTCAGGGCCAGATGGATTGGGAATGGGTGCTTTGGATTCCACACAATTTCTTGGTGTTATCTAGTGCTCTCAGAGTACTAGTGTATGTAGTACACTGGTCTGGTAGATGGTGTGCTGGTTAGGGTCACACGGGAGACATGGTTGGTTCAATTCAGGAGTAGGGAAGGCCATTCCATCAATGTTGCCGGAGCCGTGGACCAGAGAGATCAAAACCAGATCACATCAGGTGGGGTGGCACCAGGGAGCCACTGACTCACAGATCTCCAATGCAGTTTTACAGACCCCTCCCCAAGCCAACATGAGTGCCGAGCTAGAGCTGCTGTGGCCGGTGTCGGGACTATTGCTGCTGCTGTTGGGGGCCACAGCCTGGCTGTGTGTCCACTGCTCCCGCCCAGGTAGGTGTCACACAGGCAGGAAATGATGGGAGGGCCGGCCGTGAAGAGTGTGTCCCAGAGGCCTCTGCGGCTGGACCTGGCTGTGATAGGCAGGTTAGGAGGATGAGCACCCAAGGACCAGCTGGTGGCCCCTAGATGGCCCTGAGGACAGTGGGTGTGGGTAGACGCTGGGTCTGCTGGATCATGGGGTCACTCAGGCCAGGATGAGAGAGGGAAGCTGGGCTACCTGTGGCACCCTCTATTTCAAGTTATCCTCGTCCAACAAGAAGGGATTAAGTTCCTTTCTTTCCTTCCTTCCTTTCCCTCCCTCCTTCCTGCCTCCTTATCCAGTCCTCTCGCTCCCTCCCTCCCTCCGCACCCTTTTTCCGTTCTCTCCCTCCTTCCTTCCTTCTTTCTTTTCATCCTTGTAATTCTTTCTCTTTCAGACTATCTCACACTGTAGCCCAGGCTAGCCTCAAATGTTCCTGCCCTCTAGCCTCAGCTTCCTGAGCGCTGGGATCATAAGCCTGTGCTACCACACCCAGCTGACAAGAACCCCCTCAATGACAGGCAGCTGGAAGGGACTTGCCAAGGGCCTGGTGGAGTTACAAAGAGGGGGGCCCCAGACTTCAGCCCTCCCACTCTACACCTCCTGAGTTCAGGGACACTAGCTATGCCATTTCTGTTCTTGCAGGGGTGAAGAGAAATGAGAAAATCTACGAGCAGAGGAACCAGTGAGTTGCCCCAGCTTGCCATAGTTGAGCACCCTGGGGCGGGGGAAGCCCTCAGGAAACCCAGTCCTGGCCCTCACTCATGCCTGCTCCATGGCAGGCTCTAAATGGATCCCTAGCATGCAGTGGAGGGAAAGAAAGAGTTCGGGAGCTATCTGAGGGAATGTGGCACCACAGGGCAGCCGTAGCGAGGACAGACACCTGCACTCCAGGCGGAGCGAAGGCAGAATCTAAAAAAACACTTAGGAGAGGCTGCGAACCTCTCATTCCCACAGATATTCCAGAACCTGCCTGGGCTGCAGAGGGAGTTCAAGGCCAGCCTGGCAATTCAATCAGAACTTGCCTCACAACTTAAAACATAGGAGGCTGCCAGATAGCTCGGCCAGTAAGAGTGACTGGCACCAAAGTCTGATAACCTGAGTTTGATTCCCCTGGGAGCCACAGATGGTAATCAGACTGGCAAAAATTTTTCTCTGGCCTCCATGTGCCTAGTGTACCATGACACAGTGTAAATAATAAATACAAATAAACTTTTTTAAAAATTAAAAACCAGAGCTGGAGAGATGGCTCGGGGGTTGAAAGCACTGGCTGCTTTTCCAAAGAATCTGGATTTGAGTTCCAGCACCCATGACAATCTTTAATTCAGCTTCTAAGAGATCCAGAGATCCAATGCCTCTTCTGACTGCCTCAGGCACCAGGCATACATACATGTGGTAGACAAACATGTACATGGGCAAAATACCCATACACGTTAAAAATAAATAATTTTAAAGTGGGAGGGGGGCTATGACTCAGTCGTAGAGCATGTGCCTAGAATCCCCCAGTGAGGGGCTGGGGGCGTGGCTCAGTGGTGTGTGTAGTGCTTGCTCAGGGTCGTGAGTTCAATGCCCAACATAAAAGGAAAGGCAAGGGGCAGGCATGGTGGCATATTCTTTTAATCTCAGCACTCAGGAGGCAGAAGCATGTGGATTTCTGTGTTCAAGCTAGCCTAGTCTACATAGTAAGGTCCAGGACAGCCAGGTCTACAAAGTAAGGCCATATGTCAAAAAACAGGAAAAAAGAAAAGAAAGAAAAGAGAGAAAGGAGGGAGGGAGGAGGGAGGGAGGAAGGAAGCCAGCTGACCATTCTCTACACCTCTCTACTAAATGCATGTACAGGTTCCACATTCTCAGTGCAGCCCCCACATGCACACCCAAATAGGCCCTGTCACCCCCATCACCCCCCCACACACACCCTTCCTCATTTCCTTTTGCAACTGAAAAACCACAGTGAGGTCTGAAAACAAAATCTTCCATCTCTGACCACCCCAAGCCATGGCTAAAGCTTGCTTGTTTGTTTTTTAATTTTTTTATTTTGAGATAGGGTCTTACTTAGTCCTTAGCATTAGCTAGCATAGAACCTACTTTGTAGCCCAGGCTGGCCTCAAACTCACACTGATATTCTTGCCATGAGTGCTGGGAACCCAGGAATGTGCAGACAGACACCGGGCTCAGCTCTTCCATCTTCTCTGTGTTCCTTGTCCCTGTCTGCCCCCTCACCTGCCGGGCCCCCCCCCTCCACCCACCACTGTCCCCCCATCCTCTCTCTGTATCCTTACCTGAGGAATGTCAGAGTCTGGCTCAGCACACCCTTGTGTATTCGCAGTCAAGAAAATGAACAGGGCTTAGCTGTGGTTCAGCAGACGTACTCCCGTGAGTTCTTGAAGCATCCTGGGTTTGGTTTCGGGCTGGGACTTCCCATATCAAGGTCCCTTCTGTGTCCTTTGCCCTGAGGCCAGTCTGATACACCAGGAAGCCTGGCTCTGCTGGGTGAGTGCCTAGCCAATACTCTGTCCCTGCTTCCCTCCAAAGTGGCCAGGCAGGTGAGGCCAGGACCCCTGATGGACACAGCTTCAGACAAGTCATTTGAAAGGTAGGAAGGCATTCTGTAGTGTATGGGCCCAGACCTGGAGAACCCCACCTGGCAGCCAGGGCTAGACCTCACTCTGTCCCCAAGCTGCAGAGTCTCAGGGCTGGCCTGTTGAGGCTTTCCCCTCCCTGAGGTACCATCTCAGTGTCCATGCTCCATTCTTGCAGGAAGAACAAGCTACTCTTCTCCTACCTTGAGGGTAAGTGATAGCAGACAGGAATGAACTGAGTGCAGCTGGGATAACGGAACAAGTACTGGCTCCGGAAGGCCTTCCAGGGGGAGCTGAGGCCGGGGGGTGATGGAATTGGCTTTAATAGATAAGGCAGAACGTGTGCAGAGGTATGGCCATCCAAAGCCCCTAGGCCCTTGCTTGAGCTGCAGAACCTGGGTTGGGTTGGGGCAGGACCTGGAGGGAAGACAACCTAGCCTAGCCTAGCCTTTCTTCCAGGTCCTGAGTCCCCTAGGTACCAGAACTTCTACAAAGGTGGGTAGCTCTGGGGGGAGGGAATGGGCCACAGCCAGGAGCTTAGCTTGTCTTAAGTCTTCTCTCTGGCCTCTTCCAGGAAGCAAAGACGAGCTTGATGCTGCCTATGTGTGAGTAGCCCTTGACCGAGCCTACCCTTCCCCATTTCCCAGTCTCTCTCCCAAGCTTCTTTATGAGGCATTCAGTGAAGACCGCCTCTGGGTAGCCTTTTTAATTTGGTGACCCTGGCCTTGTGTGGCTCTGATGGAAAAACTGAGTATCTGGTTGTGGGGGGGCACCCATCATGGTCATCTGGTGACCGGCAGGTCACAAAGCAGACATGATGACACTTACTGTCATTTCAGCACTCAGGAGGCTGAGGCAGAGGGATCACAGCCAGTGTGGGCTACATATCAAGATGTGGCTCCCTCCCTCCAGAAACAGGCTGGGGCTGTGGTTCAGAGTGCCTGCCTAGCGTGTATACAGTCCTGGGGTTCATTGCCACCCCTGTACAAACCTGGTGTGGAGGCTTATGCCAGGAATCCCAGCACTTGGGGAGGAGATCAGGAGTTCGAGGTCACCCTGGTCTGGATAGTGAGTCTGAGGTCAGCCTGAGATACAGAGATACTGTTTCTATAATGTAGACAGTGGTAGAGCGCTAGCCCATCTCATAAAGTCTGACATCTCTGGGGACTCACAGGGTTGATGGAGATACCGACTCCCAAGAGCTGTCCTCTGACATCCACTCATGCTATGGCATCCTTGCGCATGTGTGAACATGCACATACATGCACACAATGAATAAGAAAATGTAAATTTATAAAGAGAAAAAGGAGAGAGATATAGATGATACATACATACATACGCACATACATACATGGAGAACGATAGGGAGAGATTTATATATAGAGAGAGAGGTTTAGAGAGAGAGGTGTATGTAGAGGTACAGGTCTGCCATCCCAGCACTTGGAAGGTAGAGGCAGAAAGATCTGATTTAAAACTACCACCCCCCTAAAAAAAGAAATGACCCCTAGCAGTGTCTCCTCATGTCACAAATAGGGAAAACTGTGGCCCAGGCTGACAGCCCTCTAGTCCCAGAATAGTCAGGGACTCTGGGAAGCATCTGTAGTGGATTGGAGGAGATACTCCCTCATGGCTTCTTCTGAAGGTCCCCTCCTGACAGATTTGTCCAGCAACCTGCACTCCACTCCGGTTTTTTTCCCCCCAGAGATCCCATCTCCACGGACTACTACAACTGGGGACGTTTCCAGAAGCCCCCAGAAGGTAAGGTGGAGGACGGACGGGGACGGGCGGGCTGGGGAGGGTGTGGAAGAGGAGGCAGCCGCTCCTGTAGATGGGTCTGCAGAGCGGCTGAGATATGGAGGGAGTCCTGCTACAGGCCGAGGTGGGTGGGGCGGAAGTCAGCGGCACGGAGGATGGGGACAGAGTGGAGGGACCGGACAGGAAGCAGAGGCGGGGCTGTGGGTGGGAGCATCTGAAGAGATGGGCACCTGGTGACAGATAAGCTGGGGCTTTGGTCAGGAGCACTTCCGGTTTACGGAGGAGAGCAGAGTGTAGGGAGGGGACAGAGCCTGCCGAGAGTAGCAGGGCCTTCCGCCTGGGTCCTCAGCTGGCTCTGGAGTGGTCGCATTCGAAGGGGTCCACTTTCTCCTCCCTCTTTTTTTTTCCCATGGTTCCAAAAGGGTTTATTTTCATGGCAGATGGTAGATGGATCTGGATGGACCCCCCTCTCTTCCCCTCTTAATTTATTTTTTTAACATCTTTTAAGACATATTTACTGCCTGGCGGTGGTGGTGCACGGCTTTAATCCCAGCACTTGGGAGGCAGAGGCAGGCGGATTTCTGAGTTCGAGGCCAGCCTGGTCTACAGAGTGAGTTCCAGGACAGCCAGGGCTACACAGAGAGACCCTGTCTCGAAAAACCAAAAAAAAAAAAAAAGAAAAGAAAAAAAAAAGAAAGAAAGAAAGAAAGAAAAGAAAAAAGAAATATTTACTTACTCTGTGGGTGTGGCACACACGACGTGGCAGCCTCAGGACAACTTGTGGGGGTCAGTGCTCCCCTCCACCATGAGGGGCCTTTACCTGACCTTTGTTCTTGTTTCATAAGAACGGGTCTCCTGCTGGGAGGCAGAGGCAGGCAGATCTCTGTGAGTTCGAGGCCAGCCTGGTCTACAAATCGAGTTTCAGGAACGTTAGGGTTGCTACCCCGAGAAACCCTGTCTTGAAAAACAAACAAAACAACCCAACAACAAACAAACAAGATAGCCTCTGAGGTAAAACACCCAATGTTGTCCTCTGGTCTCAACCTGTACACCCACATCCACGCCCACACCCACACTCACACGCACCTGCAGTCAGCATACACACAAAACGACAACAGCAACAACAACAAACTGGTCTAAGGGACTGAAGAGATGGCTCAGCAGTTAAGAGCACCAACTGCTCTTCCGTAGGTCATGAGTTCAATTCCCAGTCACCACATGGCAACTCACAGCTGTCTATAATAGGATCCAATACCATCCTTTCATGTGCGGTGTGCAGATATACATGTAGATAAAACTCATATACATAAAATGGATAAATGTTTTTTTTAAACTGGTCTAAGAGAATACTGAAGCCCCTTGAGGCCCAGGAGGAAAGCCCTACAGAGGAAGGGACATCGGGGGGCTTGCAGACAAGGTCCACCTGCAGGTCTCCTGCCAGCTCCTTATTCTGTCACACTGTATTCATTCACAGAGGATGATTCCAACTCATACGAGAATGTGCTCATCTGCAAGCCCAGCACCCCCGAGTCAGGTAAAGCTGTCCCTCCCACGAAAGGTGGGGCAGGGGGTGGCACCCTGAGCTAGACCCACCCTAATGAATAAGAAGTGAGGTCCTGCAGTGGTGGCGCACGCCTTTAATCCCAGCACTTGGGAGGCAGAGGCAGGCAAATTTCTGAGTTCAAGGCCAGCCTGGTCTACAGAGTGAGTTCCAGGACAGCCAGGGCTACACAGAGAAACCCTGTCTCAAAAAAACAAAAACAAAAACAAAACACAAAAAAAGAAGTGAGGTCCTCAAGATTCTAAGTCTCTTGTGCTTTTTGGTCAAGTTCACCCAGTCCTGACAGGAGACCCCTCACAGGGGAAGGAGCTGTCCAGGGGATTGTCCTCCTTGACAGTGGTCATCCTCAGGGGAAGAGTGCTGGCCCCTTCCTCAGAATGTTCCTGTAACCTCCCTCAGGTGTCGAGGAATCTGAGGATTACCAGAACTCAGTATCCATCCATCAGTGGCGAGAGTCCAAGAGGATTATGGGTATGTCTCCCAAGGGCAGAGGCCACGAGGAGTGCTGGGGACAAGCGCGTGGGGCATGTTGATGGAAGCAGGCAACTGGCTGGTCCAGGAGGGTCGGTTGGTCTGGGCGGGGTTCCCTGCTTCTGGTCTGCCTCACTTCACAGCCTTCATTGTAGCCCAGGCTGCAGAAGTCTTGCTCTCTGCCAGAACGCCCCTGGCCAGCAGCTTGATCTGCAGAGCTTGGTCACCCTGTCTTAGAGCAGGAAGATTTCTGGGGAAAAAAACCCAACAATAACCCCCCTCCCCCTCAAAAAAAAAAACCCCAAAAAACAAACAACAAAAAACAGCAATCCGCAGACACCAAGAATCCTACACAGTATGACACTTGCTCTGTGTCATTTGTGGGGTCTGGAATCCTGAGAAATCCTGGCTGGGGACCGGCATTGATGTACACCTGGGAGCGGTCCCAACAACTACCTGTCCTGATCCACAGGTGCACAAAGGTCCCTATCAGGAAGCCCAGACGAGGAGCCAGATTACGTGAATGGGGATGTGGCTGCAGCCGAGAAAATCTAGGCGAGAATCTGAAGGAAGGTACAGTGTTACCCTCTAGCTGCTCAGAGTAAGGGGGGGAGGGGGAGCGAGCCCTGTGCTCAAGGGAGGAGCCACAGTGGACTGATGGACGGAGTGAGGGCTAGCCCCGTGGGTGCTTATCAGTCTATTAGAACCAGAAAGGAGAGGCTTACTGAAGTTCACCTGGTCCACTTCGGAAGAGGTAAGCCCATCCCGGTGACAGGTAGAAGCATACACGTGGTGCAGGGTGCTGGAGGCGTCTAGCAGAGAGGTCTCAGCACTTGTCTTACAATCTACCAACAGGGGATGGAGGCATGGTTCAGCAGTAGTGATGGCAGGTATGCACTAAGTCCTGGGTTCCATCTTCAGCACTGAAAACACAACACAAAATTTAAAACATAAAATGAAGGAGCCAGGTGCGGTGACACGTGACTCTGCCTCCTAAAGTGCCTGGAAGCAGTCTCAGCACTGAGCTTCTAGGCACTTAGGAGGTGGAGGCAGGAGGATCAGGAGTTCCGAAACAGCCTGGGCTACATGAGTTTGAAGCCAGAGATCTGTTCGGAAATGATAGAAGCAGAGCTTGAGAGGTCCCTCGGGGTAAGCCCAGATGAATTCAGATCCCTGGCACACATCTGTAACCTGGTGCCGGGGAGGTGGGTCTCAGGACTCACTGCTGAGCCAGCCTGACAGGAACAGTGAGCTCCAGGGCCCAATGATAGAAGAAGATATTCAAGGTTGACTTCTGACCTGCACGTGGACATACACCCGCACACATGGGTGCACATAACACACACACATCCACCCATGTACACACACACACACACACGCGTACACACATGAGCACGAGCATGTACGCACTAGAGGGAACAGATGGAAGGAAGGAAAGGCAGGAAGAAATGAAAACAAAGGAATCAGATAAATAATAAAACACATGAGAAATTTCAATATACCAGACACGGTGGCACACACCTTTAATCCCAGCACTTGGGAGGCAGAGGCAGGCAGATCTATTGGGTTCTAGGCCAGACAGACTCTGTTTCAAGAAATTCCCCAAACCAAAACTATAATATGTTCCCTGGTGATAAACAGACAGGGGGAAAGGGTTGTGACTTGGGATAGAAGTGACAGGGCTTTGAAATTTAAAGAAGACAAAGGCTCTCTCTTCTTCTGGGACTTCCGGGAAGAGCATCCCAGAAGAGCAGCTGGGAGGTGGCAGAGCATGGAAGAGGTTGATGGCCAGCTAGCCAGAGCCAGCACTGGAGTTCTTGAATGACATGAGAAGGACAATGAATCTGGGTCTGGGTCCCTGCGGTGCCTCCTGCCTTCCCCTGTGGAATGCTGGGATTGCAGGTGTGTGCCGCCACACCTGACAAGGGCAAGCTTTCTCTTTTGTTGAGACAGGTTCTCACTGTGTAGTCTGCCTGGCCTGGGACTTGATATATAGACCACACTGGCCCTGAACTCACAGTGATCCTCCTGTCTCTACCTATGGAGTGTTGAGATTATAGGCGTGCACCACATCTGTCTTTTTTTTTTTTTAAGATTTATTTATTTATTTTATGTATGTGAGTACACTGTAGCTGTCTCAGCTACACCAGACGAGGGCATCGGTTCCCATTACAGATGGTTGTGAGCCACCGTGTGGTTGCTGGAAATTGAACTCAGGACCTCTGGCAGAGCAGTCAGTGCTCTAAACCGCTGAGCCATCTCTCCAGCCCCACACCCGTCTTTTTAGGTGGGCTCTGGAAACTGAACTCAGGCCCTCACACTTGTGTAGCAAATATTTCACCAACCAAGCCATCTCTCCAAGCCCAGCCTTTCCCTCATAACTCTCCTCTCTGTTGAAGGGGCTGAGGATCGTGAGTTGAAGGTTTCCTGCCTGCTGAATAAAGAATGTCCTCCAGGGTTGCTCAAGTTTCACACCCTGGCTGTGGCTGCTCCTGGGAGGGGCGCCAGAACTGCCTGACACACAGCCTGCGAGACACTGGGAATCGCCAGAGCCGAAACCCTCAAGTGATGCCCTGACTTCTTGGGGGCAAGGCCCGTGCCGGGGACACTGACTGTGCTGACTGGGAGCCCAGGACCCGGGGCAAGGTGTGTCCCCAATCCACACCTAAAATGAAGCACAGCGTTGGTGTCTGTGGGGTTTTTTATTTGTTTTGGCTGCAGGATCTAAGTTGCTCGGACTGATGATCTCAAACTTGCAATCCTCCTGCCTCAGCCCTTGTGTTGCGATCAACCACCTGACCTTGTAGGGTTTTTTTTTCCCCCTTTCCTTGTTTGGACCTCAAATCACTTATGAATGTTGACTTCTGGGACTGTTACTTTTCCTGTGGTTAAGTTGCTGGAGCAGTATTTAATCCTGTCCGTGTCTTGTCCCTCTCAGAGCATTACACGTACTGACATTAGCAGATAAGTGGGGTGTGGGGTCACTGAGATCGCCTTGGTTTCTTAGTGGGCTCCAGTTTGTTCTGGTCCTCCATTCCTGCGGGGACCTTGCGGGTTGGTGATAGGGAAATAAAACTGTCCCCTCACCAAACCTCAATAAACCCTGTGAGTGTAAGAGCAGACACATGCCTTTGCTTAAACACCTCTTCCTGTGTGTGTTCATAGGGCGGAATGAGCAGCCCCTGTCTGGCTAGCCTGAAACTTGCTTTACAAACCAGGCTGGCCCTAACAAGATCTGTCTGCTTCCTGCATACGGGGATGAAAAGCGCCACCACACCTGGCCTTCAGTTTAAAAACCGTGTCTGAGTATATTCCACGTGTGGGTGCCTGCAGAGTTCTGGAGACACTGGGACACTTGAAATGCAGGCCCTTGTTGGCTGCCCCATGGGAGTGCTAGGAACCCAACTAGGCTCCTCTGTAAGAACAGTTCAAGCCCAACTGCTGAGCCATCTCATCTCTCCCACTTTCTGAACAAGTGTCTGTCCCTGAGCTTGTAAGCCTGCCGATTGGACAGCCCTGCTGGCCAGGCGAGCCCCAGGGATCCTGGCTCTGACTTGCCAGCGCTAGGATCACAGGCATCTATGCCTGTGCCTGGCTTGTTACTTGGGTTTTTGGGGAATCCAAACTCAGGTAGAGGTTACATAGCATTTTACCCACCTCCCACCTTTATTTGTATATGTGTGCACACACGCATGCGACCACACACATAAGCATGGCTAGAGGTCAGAGGACAGCTCCGTGGAGCTGGTTCTTCTGCCCTCATGAGGGCTCCAGGGATGAGGCTCGGGTTGGCAGGCTTGGAAGACAAGTGCCTTCACCAGCTGAACCATCTGTTAGTCTCACTGTAACCCAGGCAGCTGGCACTGAACCCATGGCACCCCTTTGCCTCGGCACCCCAGCTGTTGGGGTTACAGGCCTGTGCCTCCACAGCTGGCTCTGGTAAAGACCCTTTCTGGAAATGGAGAGGAAGGTGTTTGTTCTTGTTTTTCGAGAGTTCTCTGTGTCAGCTCTAGCTGTCCTGGAACTCAACTCTGCAGACCATGCTGGCCTCAAACTCAGAGCTCTGCTTGCCTCTGCCTCCTGAGAGCTAGGATTAAAGGTGTGTACCTCCACTGCCTGGTTTAAGATTCTTAGTAGAAATGACCCTGAGGTCCAGAGAGGAATGGGCTGTGCACTGTATAGCCATCCCCTTTCCTTGGACACAAATTCATTCTGAGGAGAAATGAATGCTCTAAGTTATTATATTAGAACACCTAGAACCCAACTGTTCTACAACACATGGGATGGTCTCGCTCACACTTCCCAGGCTGTCCTAGATTCCCCATAGCAGGGGCTAGCTTTGAACTTAGCCTCTGAGTGCTTGGCATTATGGGTTCTCAGAACTGAGGAGATGGCTAAGCAGTTCTGTCTGCTCTTGCAGAGGACCCAGGTTCAATTCCCAGCACCTCCATGGAGGCTCACAACTACCTGTAACTCCCATTCCAAGGGACCCAATGCTCTCTTTTGGTCTTAGGCACTGTGTGTGTGCAGTGAGCAGGCACACATGCAGGCAAAACACCCACACATAAAATAAAAAAATCACTCATACACATTAAATAAATCAATCACTGTAAAAAGTTATGGTGTGTGCTACTGTGCCTGGTTTAATTTCTTTAACTTTTAATTAAAGATTTTTATGGGCTGGAGAGATGGCTCAGCAGTTAAGAGCACAGACTGCTCTTCCAGAGATCCTGAGTTCAATTCCCAGCAACCACATGGTGGCTCGCAACCATCTGTAATGAGGATCCAATGGATCCATGTATGTACCCACATACATGAAATAAATCTTTAAAAAAGATTTTTATAATTTTACTTATTATCTGTGCATGTGTACAAGACCCAGAAGACATCTTTTTAGTTTGTTCTGAGACGGGCCTCTCTAGGAACTCACTCTGTAGACTAGCCAGCCTTGAACTCAGAGGTCACCAGCTTCTTCCTCTGAATGCTGGAATTAAAGGCGTGCTACACTACACCAGCTCCCCAGAGAATGTTATGGAGTCAGTTCTCTTCCACCTTCTTGTGGGTTCTGGGGGTGGAACTCATGGCAGGTGTGTGGCCAGACCACTGCACTCTTGCTGGCCCCGGGGTACCCTTTCTACTATTGGGGTACAACAGGCAGGAGCAAGATGCTGGTTTCCCCCAAGGCCTCAAGCATTAAGCACTGCAAGACAAAAATCCAAAGGCTTTAATCAGCTACAAGACTGAGGTCAGAGCTTTCCACCATGCCCCATGTCCAGGGCCTGAGGCCAAATTCACACACTGAAGAGCAGAGGGGTACAGGTAGCCATGTGGAAATCTTCCAGAGCTAGGTGTCTCGCTGTAGCCCAGCTGGCAGAGTGCTTGTCTGACACGCACAAGCCCTGGGTTCGTAGTACGTAGAAAGCAAACATGACACACACCTGTAACCCTGTTACTCGGCAGAGGCGGGAGGATCAGGAGTTCAAGGTTAGCCTGGGCTACGAGAGACCCTGTTCTCACAGAACAAAAACAAGTGAGCATGTTGTAGCAAAGGCTGAGGTACATCCCTCACAACTGGAAAGCAAGCCGGAACATCAGTGTCTCAGCGACAAGGACTCTCCTGGTTCCACCGGTGGAGGACATCTCAAGTCAACTGGCCGCCGGAGCCATGGTCTTCTGACACAGCCTGGCCAGGAGCCCAGCCATCTGCAGCAGGGAGTTCACTCCTTCTGCCACTTTCATGTGAGTATATCCGATCTCCTGAAAGACAAGCCGAGAGCAGCAGGTGGGTAAGTGGGACTAGTTCCGTCCCAGTTAACTCGTGGTTGGTTCAAAACAGACACGAGGACCTCAGAATGCGGCATGGTAACAGGCCAGATTTGGCTGCATTTAAGTTCAGCTCACACTGTAAAAGTGTGTTCCAAGCTTGAGAAGCAAACCTTCCAGCACTGAGCTACAGGCCCAGTCTGCTAGGGTCTCACTGCCCAGGCTGGTCTCAAACTCCCTACATGGTTGAGGGTAGCCTTGAGCTTCTGACTCTTCTGCCTCCAGGGTTTGAACTGGGCAAAAGGACACCCAGTTATTTCTGCCGTTGCTGTTTTAAGGTCTCTGTGTGCAGCGTTGACAGTTCCCCCCACACCTAGCAGCACCAGCTTACGCAGTGCTGCGGCTCAAGCACAGGGCTCTGCACATTCAGGCCATGCACTCTCCCAACAAGGCCAGCCCAGCTCAATTCTTAAAAAGTTCAGCGTACACATGCCAGAGTCAGTGGTCTTCTGCCTGGGAACCAACCCGAGTAGAACAAGACCTTGACTGGGAGGTGTGAGGGCCCATGTGTGCTTGTGCAGTGGCCTTAGCCACAGAAACCCCAACGCCCTTCCTGGAAAAGAAGTGACGGTGACAGCTACACAGAATACTGCTCAGTGATAAGGGTCAAGGCACAGGCACACATCACAGCAGATCTGGAAGGCACTATGCAGTGAGAAGCCAGCACAAGGCAGTGTGGTGGCATATGCCCTTAAGCCCCAGCTTAGGCCATACTGTGGGACCCCAACTATAACCAACTGTAGGAGGAGCTAAGGTGGAAGAGTAAGGAAAAAAAGAGGGAGGAGGAGGAAGAGGAGGAAGAGGAGGAGGAGGAGGAAGAGGAGGAAGAAGAGGAGGACAGCTAGGAGAGAGAGACCAGAGAGGAAACATGGAGGCGGATGTTCACATGTCTCCGCCAGTCAAAGGTAGTTGGTATATCTGGGTTGGGTATTAGGTTACACCTCTGATTGTGTGGGCATCTTATTACTGATCATCACTAAACATATTTGTTTGATTAACTCTTTGACTCGAATGTTTAAGCATTAGAGTCTCATTTTCCTACCAGGCCCATGTGGATGGCGGGATGGTCTGGGCTATGCCCAGCCTTGCGGAGACAGCGTGGAAGACAGACAGAGCCATCTCCCACGCTGATGTCTCGTGGGTGGCAGGGCCGCAGTGGCCTCTGCTCGTGGCCACAGGCCTAGGCTAGTTGGAAACATGATGGCTGATTAAGAACAAGCAAGATTGGGAGCCACTGTTTTTAAATATCTCCCACAACAAATAACTACAACAACAACAACACAAAGCAAGAAGCCACCAGACTCAAAAAGTGAACATACAAAAGGTGTTCCTGAGCTCTGACTAACCTTGATGAACTCCAGTTTCAAGTATTCAGCCATCGGGAAGGTTTTACACACTCGGAAAATATTGCCGATGACATCCTCCGGTGAGTAGCCCAGGTGCCACAGGTGAGCAAGAATCTAGAGAGAAGACCCAGCAGGCTCAACACTGTGAGCTTCAGGGACAGGGAGACGGAGGCGGGCCTATGGCAAGCCTGGCCTATCACCCGTGGGTAATGGTTTGGCTCAGGTGACCCACGAGGCTCTGAGGATCATCTGAACCTTAAGAGGTGTTAGGTTGGGTCACTCAGCCCTCTTACTGAGAACCAGGTTCTCCCTTCAGCCACACTAAACCCTTCCTGAGCCCAGCAGGCCCCACTGACTACAGGTAAGATGGGTCTGATATCTTGCCTGCATCAACTCTAACCAGAGCCTTCCAGGTAGAATTCCTCACCAGCTAGCTCTCCCAGGCTCAGTCGGAACGAGGCCCCTGCATGACGGGACCGGACAACCTAAGCAGGGCAGGATTTCATTAGTCCTCGCTTTCCTCCCTTCCTGTCCACGTTCCCTGGCCTGGGCCTGTGTCTAGAGAGGACTCACTGAGACTCAGCACTTTGGGATGGGTTCTAGTAGTGTTAGGGTTGGACACGGATGGAGGGCTAGTGTCAGCCATTAGGGTTAGCCGTGTCCCTCCTTCAGTAACCAGTCTCCAGCTTATCCCCAGTCTCCCTGCCTGCTACCCCAGTTGTCAATAAGTCCAACCCTGCCCTGACTCCAGTCAGTCTCCCTAGTTGACTGATGGGAAACTCGGGGTCTCCACTCATATCCCTGACACTTACAGATTTGAAGTCATCCACACTCACTGGCATCTGCTCAGAGAACCAGGCCCTCCCTTCAGCCACACTAAACCCCCTTCCTCATCCCTCCTCTTCCAGGTAACAGATAACTGCTAGGTTCCTGGTTGGCCCTCAACATGATTCTCAGGATGTGACATGGTCCCCTACCCAGGACAATGTGCCATCACTGGAGGTGCTGGCTGCTCTTTCAGTGTCTCAGGCTGAGAGTCCTCCTGTGGAGGATATAACTCCAGTAGGTCACGATGCTGACTTCCAGGTACTGCTTTACACTGTTGCTTGGGGCAAGGAATCAGCCTCTATGAATCAGTTTCATGGCTTGAGTGTGAAATACCACTTGGAGCCCTGCTGGTGGCGCTGTTCTGGGAGGTTGTGCATTTAGGAGGTGGAGCCTCTATAGCTGGGCAGCAGGTACCTGCTTCCTGATCCATCAGGACGTGAGGCAGCTCGTGGGGGCTGGAGAGGTGGCTCAGTGGTTAAGAGCACTGCTGCTAGCCGGGCGGTGGTGGCGCACGCCTTTAATCCCAGCACTTGGGAGGCAGAGGCAGGCGGATTTCTGAGTTCGAGGCCAGCCTGGTCTACAGAGTGAGTTCCAGGACAGCCAGGGCTATACAGAGAAACCCTGTCTCGAAAAACCAAAAAAAAAAAAAAAGAGCACTGCTGCTCTTTTGGGACCCCAGTTTAATTCCTAGCACCCACACGACAGCTCACAACTCTAACTCCAATCTTGGGGACTGGATGCCCTCTTTTGGACTCCAAGGACAAAATGAAGGCAAAATACTCATGCATATTTAAAAAAAGTAAAGCCACATGCTCCCACCACCACGAGCTCACGTGCCTTCCGGCCATGCTGGTCTCTTTATTGAGGACCTCTGTGGAGCTACTTCTGTCTGGTTCTGGCGGAGTGATCAGCAAAGCAGGGAAAGTCTACCTGAAGCTCAGTGACTAAGGGTTAGGGGAGTCTTCACGGGCTCTGCCACCTGACTGAAGAGACTCAAGGCGCCATGGAGACAAGGGGAAGGAGGAGGAGGCCCACCTTATAGGCCTCATCGATGTTGGCGTCCACACAGTGCTGGATCATCTCCTTCACCAGCAGGGGGTGGGGCTCGTCACAGACCTGAGCAAATGATCAGGAGACACAACATCTTGAGTCCCCACAATCTAGTTTTCACCAAGTCTCCAGCAACTGGAATGGGATTTGGGTACACTCTTCTCACTATCAAGGACATCCCCAAAATAACAGCTCCCAACACAGTTAAAGTCCTCATATCCCACATGAACAAAGCGCAAAGCAGCCAAAGGCCCAGAAAGACTCTGCTTGGGTGACATTGAAGGCATGGTGTTGGACATGGTGGCACATGCCTGTAACCTCAAAACTCAGAGGACCTCAAATTCAAGACCAGTCTGGGCCACATATTGAGACCTGTCTCTAAAATAAGTGAATAAGCTGGGGATGGTGGCACACGTTTGTGATTCCAGCATGAGGGAGATGGAGGCAGTAGGACCAGGAGTTCGAGGCCAGCCTGAGGACAGAGGCTGGGCTACAGACTGGCTCAAAAAGAAAAGAAACAAAAAAGGTTGGAGAGATGGCTCAGGGAAGGACAAGCTACTTCAGACAAGGCACCAGAGCCCAGTCTGCGGCCCTGAAGGGTTAAGAACATCTCTGCAGGGTGGTGAGGGGTCGGGTAACACACAGGCTAGCCTGGACCCACCCATCTTCCACTACCTACATGTGGAACCTTCCCAGGACCCTTGTACTGGTCTGGGTACAAGAGACAAAGCTGTGGCGAAGAAACAACGGAGGCAAGGACCCACTCTGCCAGGAGCCCTTCCACCCAGCCGTGTGTGCCTGTCAGCTTTCACTGGGCACAGACAGTGTCTCACAGTCCTCCTGCCTTAGCCTCCCGACGGCTCGTATTACAGACATGGGATACCTAGTTTATGTGGTGCTGGGTGTGGAACCCAGGCAGGCACTCTACTCAGTCAGACCTTCCTCCCTTCTTTCTTCCTTTCTGAGACACGTCTTACTCTAGAGGCGATGCTCGGATCACAGGCATGGACAACGCGCCCAGCCCTACATCCACCCAATGGTTGTACAGGTCTATTCTGCTGCAGGCTAGCCCTCTCCCAGCCCTGGTACCTTGAATACATTCTCACTGTTGATATAGCCAAATCCTGAGAAGGTGGACTGCAGGTTGTTCAGTGCCTGGAAGGAGACAAGAGATACACCACGGGCAACTTCGATGTCTTTCCCTGCCCTGCCTCTCAGAGACCCGACACCCACACTTCAGCAGCTCACCCCACTGCAGGGTGCTGGATCCTTAGTCTTCATTTTAGCCAGACTTGGCACAACACTTGTTCCCAAACGTCAACTTGTAAGAGCACTGTGCTGGCCAGTCTCATGTCAACTTGAGACCCAGACTAGAGTTATCTGAAAGGAGGGACTTCAATATGGAAAATGCTTCCATAAGATCAAGCTATAGGCATCTCTTAATCAGTGATTATCGGGTGGGGGACAGCCCATTGTGGGTGGTGTCATCCTGGGTGGAGGTCCTGGGTGCTATAAGACAGCAGGTTGAGCAAGCCAGGAAGCAACACGCCTCCATGTCCTCTGCATCAGCTCCTGCCTCCAGGTTCCTGCCCTGCTTGAGTTCCTGTCCTGATTTCCTTTGGTGATGAACAGCAATGCAGAAGCTGAATGAACCCTTTCCTCTGCAGCTTGCTTTTTGGTCATGGTGTTTCACTGCAGCAACAGAAACCCTGACTAACACAGATAGCAATGGTCACCACCAACCTGGCGCATGTCTCCCTGGGCTGTGAAGATAATGGCTTCCAGGCCGTCATCTGTGTATGGCACTTTTTCCTTCTCGATGACATTCATGAGCCTGGTGAGGACCTGAGCGTCAGTGAGCTTGGTGTAGCGGAGCACCGCACAGCGGGACTGGATAGGCTCTGGACAGAGACGGCAGAGTGAGGGCTCCCTGGCAAGGCTGGCTGCCATCAGAACACAGCTGAGCCAAGTGTTGGACTATCAGACATGAAGCAGAGGCTGGATTTCCAGCTTTCTGAGGCCCACTCCCTGCTCTGCAGAGGATCTTTTTCTAGGTATGCGTGCGGATGTCTGTATTCCCATACCCCAATAAATGCCTGCCTTTGACCACCTGCCTTTAACTGCTTAGAAGAAGCAGGTCAGGTCCTGCTTCTGGAGGGGACGTAGGCCTCAGCACAGACACCCACACACACATACACACAGGAAGTTAGGACCTCTGGAATCACTGGAATCAGTGTGGAATGGGTGGGCCCTTTGGGGAAGATCACAGTTGGTCACGCTAGGAGGGAATGGGACTCCAACAAGCTCTTTAAAGCTCCACAAGGGAACAAGGCAAGAAAGTGCCAGCCAGCTTGTAGCCCCAACACTTGGGATTACATAGGGAGGCAAAGACAGGAGGATCATGAGTTCAAGGTTAGCCTCAGGTACAAGGTCAGTTCAAGGCCAATCTGAGCTGCTTGAGACTCTGACTCAAAAACCAGAACCACCACCACCAAGAAAAAAGGATGGGGTGCGAGAGGAGAGCTAGCAAGATGGCTCAGTGGACACAGATGCTTGCCACCAAGACTGACAACCTGACTTCAATTTCGAGACCCACATAGATGAAAACTGACTTCTATTACCCTCTGACGTCTACAGGCAAGCACATGCTCTTATACAGACCGATGAGCGTGCGCACACACACATAACTGCTCCTGGTGACACTAAGCAGCTCACCTATCTAGGCAGCATGAGCTGGCAGGAAAAGGCATGTGGTAACACGCTTGTGCGGGTGCCGCGGGGGAGTGGACAGAAAAGCCCCCAGGGCTGGGCATCAGCAGGACAGGACTGAGACAGAGATAACACACCATGGTGGCCCAGGGTGACTCGGGCTGTGCATGCAGTATACGGCAAGAGGATATGATACCCGCCTGACTGACAGGCCGGGGCATGGGCAGCAGCTAGCCCCAAAGGCACCACAGGAAAACACGATGGTGAGGTGGAGGTCCAGCTATGCCGGGCAGCAACAAAGCCCAGTGCAGAGTCGACGCCAAGGATTGCAGCACATAAACAACTAGAGCATGTTCAAGCTACTGTGTGGCACAGGCCTGTCACCCCATCTTCTCAGGATGCTGAGGCAGGAGGACTGTGGGTTCAAGGCATTCCTGGGCTATAGAGTGAATTCAACAGCAGCCTGGGCAATTTAGGAAGACCGAGTCTCAAAATAAAAAGTACAGGGCACAATTAGTAGGGGCATACCTAAAATCCCTGGGTTGCACCTGCAGTACCATAAGAGAGAAAACAGGGCCAGCAAGATGGCGCGGCAGGCTCGGGGCCTGCCCAAGGTCAATTCCTGGTAGGAGAGAACAGAATCCACATGCACGCGCGCGCGCGCGCGCACACACACACACACACACAGTGAAGGGCTGAAGAAACAGAAAACCTGAGTTTGGTTCCTAGCACCTGTACCAAGTGGCTCACAACTGCCTGTAACACTAATTCCAGGGCATGTAATATTCAGACAGACAGACATAATCAAACTCAAAGACGAATGAAAACAGTAAATACACAAAAAGGGAGCCTTACTGGATGCAGTTGCCCAGGTTGCCCACTCACCTATGATTTTGTCTGAAGCATTACAAGCCAAGGCGAATCGGGTCGTCTTGGAGTAGATTTCCATGGTTCTCCTGAGGGCCTGCTGGGCACCGTCCGTCATGCTGAGGGAAGCGTGAGAGGGAGGTTGGTGCCAGGTCTGGGGGCACAGCCCCATCATCCCTGCTGTTCTGGGATGGAGGACTGAAAACCTGAGGCCAGCCTGGTCTACTTGGGGAAACCCATGTCCAGCCCACACCTGTCCGCTTCATCCAGAATGATGATCTTGTGCCGGCCCTTGGGAAGGGTGACTTTCTGCTGGGCGAACATTTTGATTTTATTCCTTACCACATCGATGCCCCTGAAACAGAAGGGTGCCCGTGTCACAAACTGAGCAACGTTTCATTATCATGAGGGAGGCTCTTGTGTGTGAGTGGGGGAGAGGTCAGAGACAGCTTTTAAGACCCAGTTCTAACGTTCCCCTCTGAGTTCTCTGGGCTCTGAGGTTTGCACAGTGAGGGTGTTTATCCACCAATCTCAGTGGCCCAATTTACACTTTAATGCCTTTGTAGATGCTCAGCTTGTGCAGGGAGGGGGCCTGTAGAGGGCACAGGGGGCCTGGAGCGGGAGCTCTAAGCAGTTGTGAGCTGGTGCAAGGAGAGTGGGTGCAGGTAGGGAACTCTGCGTCTCTGCCGGAGCATCGTGTTCTTTCTTTCTCTTGTTTTCGTTTTTTGAGACAGGGTTTCTCTGTGTAGCCCTGGCTGTCCTAGAACTCACTCTGTAGACCAGGCTGACCTTGAATTCAGAGATCCGACTGTCTCTGCCTCCCGAGTGCTGGGATCAACAGTGTGGGCCGTCATCGCCCAGCACAGCAGCATGTTCATAACTGCTAAGCAATCTCTTCAGCCCTGGATTTTACTTTTTGAGAGAGGATCTTCATACAGTGTCTGGGAAGACCTGGAACTCAGAATATACCTGCCTCGGCCTCTCCAGTGCTGGGATTTCCCACACACCACTCCCGGCTCACAAGGGGCTCCTGATGGCCTTGGGTGGCACAGGACCTTATTTAACTTGGGAACATGAGCTAGCAGTCAAACACACAGCCCAGAAGGTGGGCTGTGGTCAGGGCAGCAGAAGAGAAATGGGGAGCGCTTGAGGGCAGTTTCAGTTTTGCAAGGTCAGAAAGCCTTTGCACAAGAACACGAACATGTTAACATGACCGAAGTGAACACTCAAAGTGGTTTCAGGGCTGGTGGACGGCACTGTGGGTACATGCACCTGCCAGCAGACCACGCAAGACTGACAGCCTGAGTTCAACCCCTAGAACCTGCATAGAGGTAGAAGGAAACTGATTCCACGACTGTACTGTGACTTCACATACACACGTGTGTGCCATGACACATGCACACACATGCATGCACACACACATACGCCCCACATCAGTGTCGGGGAGATGGCTCAGTGGGTAGAGGCGCTTGCTGCTGACCTCCACAACCTCACTTAGTGGAGAGAGACCCAACTCCCAGCAAGCTGTTCTGAGCTCTACCTGCACATGCCCCTCCCCCAGTAAATAAGCAGCAGGAAAGCACATTTTAAAAAGAGAGTAATTTTCAAACATTTTCATCAAAATAAGGATCTCTGCGGGTGCTGCTCAGATACCTGGACACAGCAGTGACTCCCCTGCTCAATGTGGAGCCAGTGAAGCAAGTGCCAGGCCTGGGCTGGACAGGAGCAGAGCGTGTACACTCAGGTCCGGCAGGAGCCTCGCCCTCACTCCCACGCACCTGTCATTTGACGCATTGAGTTCCAGAACTGCATCCTTCAGGGCTGGGCCCAGCAGCGCTCTCGCCAAACAGAGGATGCTGGTTGTCTTGCCGGTTCCTGGGGGACCCTGTGGGTAAGAGCTCCCCTGAGTGCTTCAGGCAAGAAGGACCCAAGGACTGGTGAGATAGCTCAGCAGCTAAGAGCACTCACTCACTGGCTGCTTGTCCAGAGGACCCGAGTTCCATCCCCAGTGCCCCAAACTGACTGTAACTTCAGTTCTAGGGGATCTACAACCCCCCTCAGGGCACCAGGCATGCACGGGGTACACAAACACAGATGCAGGCAAAATGCCCATACAAATAAAAGTGAATTAATTAAAATAGGAGTCCTGTTTACACAGACAAACCCTGTCTCGAAAAACAAACAAACAAACAAACAAAATAAATAAAAAAGGAGTCCCATGTAGGTCCCGCTGGGCCCATAACTCCCCACTGTTGGCACTTGCTCCCCTGACTCCCTAACAACCCAGCCAGGGACCTGTGCCCTCCCCAGGCAGGGAATGGACGTGGGATATAAGATGCCCACAGGCCCAGTCCTGAGTACTCACAGCGATGATGATATTGGGCACATTGCCTTCTCTTGCAAAGACCTTAGTGAAAGAGAGTCATTAAGTTAGGTGTCGTGGTGCCTGCATTTAGTCTCAACACCCAGAAGGTTGAGGCATGAGGATCAGAGACTCAAGGCCAATTTAGGCTACATATTAAAATCCTGTCTCAAAGCAAATAAATAGCTGGGGTGTGGTGGCACACACATTTAATCCCAGCACTTAGGAAGCAGAGGCAGGCAGATCTTTGTGAGTTAGAAGCCAGCCTGGTCTACACAGCAAGTTCTGAACTAGCTAGGACTACCTTAGTGAGATCCTATCTCAAAAAAAAAAAAAAAAAAAAGCAAAATAAACAAAGAAAAATAGGGGTCAGCAAGATGGCTTAGCAGATAAAGGCTAACAAGCTGAGTTCTACCATCCATCATCAGGCCCCACAGTGGGGCAGAAGGGAAACAACTCTGATCTCTACTGGGGTAGGAAGAACCACCCTAAATGTGGGTGGTACTTTCCCCATGGGCTGGGGTCCTGCACCCAACGAAAAAGAGCAAGCCAGTTAGGTGAGCACCAGCATCCACCTCTCACTGCTTCCTGACTGTAGACCATGCGACCAGCTGCCTCCTACTCCGATTGCCACGCCTTGAATTCTGTTCATCAGGTATGTGTCAACCCCACGAGGAACAGTGGATGTAACCTCTCCTTCTCCATCTCAGCAACCTAGTCCCCACGAGCTTACTGGATCCATGATGTGATGTCACAGGCCTCCAGCCCCCTTACCTCTAGCCTGCTCACCGTGTCCTCATTTCCCACTATCTCACCGAGCTTCACTGGTCGGTATTTCTCAACCCTGTTGAGGAAAAGGCAAACACTGACATGGTTATCCTACAGTACCCAGAAGAGAGGGCAGGAAAGGACAACCCTGCAAATTCTGGCTGGGCGGGGCTGTGCTACCTATAATGCCAACACACAGAGGCTGAGCCAGGAGGACTGAGTTCCAGGCCAGCCTCTGCCATATACATAAACTGCCTCAAAAAAGAAGAAATAAGAAGCTGGCAAGATTGGCCGGGCGGTGGTGGCGCACGCCTTTAATCCCAGCACTTGGGAGGCAGAGGCAGGCGGATTTCTGAGTTCGAGGCCAGCCTGGTCTACAGAGTGAGTTCCAGGACAGCCAGGACTACACAGAGAAACCCTGTCTTGAAAAACAAACAAACAAACAAACAAACAAACAAACAAGAAGCCGGCAAGATGGCCCTTAAGCCAGCAAGAGTGCACATAAAGGCACTCTCTGCAAAGTCAGCCTTACTTCAATCCCCAGAGCCAAGATGGCACAGGAAGAGAACTGATGTCCTCCACACACACCGAGGGATGTGTATGTATGGCACACACACCCACAAATGAATAATCATGGCCTGGAGAGATGCTCAGTGGTTGAAAGCGCTGGCTGCTCTTTCAGAGGACCTAGGTTCAATTCCTTCCCACCACCTACACGGAAGCTCACACTTGCCTGTGATTCCAGCTCCAGGGAATCTGACACCTTCACACAGACACACAAGCAGGCAAAACTACCAATGCACATAATAAATAAATAATTAATTTAAGTAATCAGCCAGGCGTGGTGTCAATCCCAGGTGTCTTGGGGGTGGAGACAGGAGGTTCAGAAGGTCAGGGTTACCCTTGAGTATATAACAAGTACAGGGCCAGTCTAGGCTAAATGAACCACTCTCAATAAATTTTTTAAAAGAATGAAAATAATGGCTAGAGAGACAACTCAGTGGGTAAGAGTGAGTGCTCCTGCAGAACACCCAGGTTCAACTTCTAGCATCCACACAGAGGGTCAAAACCTCCCGGAACTCTAATTCCAAGAGATCCAATGCCCTCGCCTGGCCTCTTCATGTCTGCATGCACACACTGCCCCATATATATACACACAGACAAAACACTCACACATATAAAAGGAACCTTAACAAACAAACAAACAAACAAACACCAACCAGTCAGCCAGCCAACCAACCAACAACAAACTCAAAACCAAGAAAGAAGCCAGCAAGATGGCTCAGTGGATGGCTGGGCGGTGGTGGCGCATGCCTTTAATCCCAGCACTTGGGAGGCAAAGGCAGGCGGATTTCTGAGTTCGAGGCTAGCCTGGTCTACAGAATGAGTTCCAGGACAGCCAGGGCTACACAGAGAAACCCTGTCTCGAAAAACAAAACAAAACAAGATGGCTCAGTGGATGAAAGTGCCTGCTGATAGGCCTGACCACCTGAGCTTGATTCTTGGGACTCATACAGTAGAAGAGACTCCTAGAGGTCGTTCTCTGACCTGTTGGGTGCAAGAGTCCCCTTCCCCCCAGGAAAGAAATGTGAAAAGACTGTAAATGAAAAAAAAAAAAAAAAGATAATAGAACTTTTAGTATGACCTGGCCCCTTCCCACAACAGAGGGAAGCAGAGTAAGCTGTGTTTTCTGTCCAGCCAGCCCCGATGCACACCTGACAACCATTTGCAGCGATAGACCCAGGTGCACCCACTTGCTATACCAAATGGCTACCTTCAGGGTGTCTGTGGTGACAAGCAGCCAGTGCTGGCCCACATGTGCTATTGTTCCAGGTGGCCTACCCTTGCCCCTCTCTAGCAGCAATTGGTGGTTTGGGACTATGCCCAGGAGCCTGTGTGGGCAGGTCTTAAGCAGTTTTGAAATGACTATTGGACAGTTCATTAAAATACTGTTCCCTTGGGGCTGGAGAGAGCTCAGTGCTTGAGAGCACCCGCTGCTCTTCCAGAGGACTTAGGTTAACTTCTCAGCACCCTCAACCATCGCTAAACTCCAGTTCCAGGGGATCTTCTGATTCTCTCTCCTCAACTAAACTAACTAGGGCACTAAATACATCTACAGACATAAATTTAAAAAACAAACAAACCCAAACATCTGTGCCTATTAGAATCTGTTTGTTCATAGAGAGGGTATCATGTAGCCCAGGCTAGCCTGGAACTTACTACGTAGCAAAGGATGACACTGAACTCCAATTTTTCAGCCTCTAGCTCTCCAGTGCTACGATTATAGGCATGCATGCATCACTATGGGAATGTCCACAGGGGCTGGGAATGGAAATGTGGGTTTCCACTTGACAGCAAGCACCCTATCAACTGGACCACATCTCCCGATGGCCTGGAACTCATGATCCGTCTATCTCAGCATCCTGACCACCAAGTTCTGCTTTTTAAATAAACAAGCAATGTTAAAAGTCAAGGGCCATTTTCCAGCTCTGCGTCCAGATGTTGAAGATTCACCGTGATCTGACCATCAGAGTTTCCTTTGCTCTTTTATATATTCTGCTGTTTTGTTTTCTTTAACTCTTTTTTTGGAGACAGGGCTTCACTACATAGCCTTTGCCTGACCAGAATCCCTGACATAGAGCAGGCTGGCCTTGAACTCAGAGATCCACCACCTCCAGCCTCCTGAATGGGTTAAGTATATATCCACACATATTCATTATTTGTGTCTGCGCAGATGTGGAGATCAGAGAACAACTCTGGGAGTGAGTGCGCTCCTTCCACAATGTAGAATTCAGGGATTAAACCCAGGTTGAGAAGCTTAGCTACAAACACTCTAATTGCTGGCCCAATGACCTAACAGGTGTGTGCTACTCCACGTGGACATCCATTTTCTTTTTCCTCATTACTACTAGACAATACTAAATTACATATGTGGTGCACTTTTCTTTTTCCTTTTTGAGTGCTGGGGACGAAACTGTAGGCCCTGAGTATGCCAGTGTTCTGCCACTGAGGGCATTTCTAGTTTGCGGAATACTTTTTCTAGTATTACTTTAGGTCAGTGTCCTCAACCTGTGGGTCGCGACCCCCTTGGGTTGCTGAATGACCCTTACACAGGTGTTGCCCAAGGCAATGTAGATACTGACATTATGCTTCATAACAGCAGCAGACTTACAGTTATGAAGTAGCAACAAAAATTTTATGGTTCGGGGACATCTCAATATGAGGCACTGTATGAAAAGGTCACAGCATTAGGAAAGTTGAGAACCATTTCTCTGGATAGTCCAGACAGTCCAGTGAACTGAGGAATCTCTCTGTGATCTGGTGTCAGAAACCTTACTTTTGATAAAGAGAAACTAGTGCTGGGGGAGGGGAGGGGGTAGCTCCACGACAGTGTGTGGCCTGGCATAGTTTCCATACAAAAAGATTAAAAGCTTAAACTAGTGACATACACCCATAGCCCCTGTACATAGGTGGAAGAGCAATAGGAACAGAATGTGTCATTCTTGGCTATATAGAAAGTTTGCAGCTAGCTTAGAGTAGTGAGACCTACCCTAACACACACACACACACACACACACACACACACACACACACACGTGATTCTGGCTGGCTTCGAACTCAAGAGATATGCTTGCCTCTGACTTCCAAGTGCTGGGATCAAACGTGTGTGCCAACACCTGGCTGAAGCTGGTAATGTTTTTAGATGAGATTTTAAACAAAAATATATGAAACTGGGGCTGGAGAGATGGCTCAGCGGTTTAAGTTGACTCACTGACTGCTCTTCCAGAGGTCCTGAGTTCAATTCCCAGCAATCACATGGTGACTCAGAACCATCTGTAATGAGATCTGATGCCCTCTTCTGGTGTGTCTGAAGACAGTTACAGTGAACTCATATACATAAAATAAAAAATCTTAAAAAAAAAAATGGTGCCATTAGCACTGCATGGCATGACAACCTATTAGTCACATCTAAGCGTCTCTTAGGTGAACTTCGAGACAGACATCCTTCAATTTCCATAAATAAAAATCTCTACTTTCGCCTGGTGGCTCACACCTGTCATTCCAGCACTTAGGAAGCTGAGGCAGGAGGACTGCAGAAAGTTCAAGACCGGCTTGGGCTGCACAGTGAAAGCCAGGCTTGTAAATGGGCCTCAATCGGTAGAGTGCTTGCTTAGCATGCACGAGGCTCTGTGTTCTATCCCCAACACTGCTTTACGGAAGTAACGCATGACTGTCTCCCCAGGATAAACGTTCAACGTCATCCTTTGCTAAGTAGTGAGTTCGAGTCCAGCCTGCGTTACACAAGACATGGTTCCCCTCCCCCCCAAAAAAAATAAAGGAAAGGAAGAAAAACAGAAACCTAGCTTCAAAAAAAAAAAAGGAAACTCTGCGTTCCTGGGGACGTCTGCACCTTCGTTGTGCCCCCCTAGACCCAGGTCGAACCAGGGTCCCTGAGCTCGGCCTGCCCTCACTCGCCATCACCTCTACTCGCGCGTTACTATGGCCGCAGGCTCACCACGGCAGCTCGTAGTGGCCGGCGGTCTTGCTGGGGACAGGCGAGGGCTCCTGCGCCCCACTCTCGGCCGGGCCACAGCCGCTCTCCTGAACCTCCATTCCGGTGCCTGCTCTTCCCGCCACCCGAAGCTCCGCCCCATGACGCTTTGACGGAAGTCTGGGGTCCTGGTTTCCGGGCAACGCGAAGAGGGAAGCGGAAGTGCGTGGGGGGGGGCGGTCTCTTTCTGTGCATGCGCTGAGCGCACGGCGTAGCCACCTCTGGCCGCTAGAGGCCGCAGTGGCCACAGGAGCCGGCGTTTGAGAGGCGGGGAAAGAGAGACATTTTATTATATCTTATTTAATTGTATTCTAGTTCATTTCGTTTTGTTTTCTTTTTACTTTCATGGATTTTTTTTGAGACAGCGTTTCTCTGTGCAGCTCTTGGCTGCCCTGGAACTCACTTTGTAGACCAGAGAGAGGCTCCCTGGTTGAGAGACCATATTGTTCTTGTCTAGAACCTGAGTTTGGTTTACAGCACCCACAGCAAACTACTCACAAAGTTACTCTTGTAACTCCAGTTCCTGGGGATCCAAAACCCTCTTCTGGACTCTGAGAGCACCTGCACTCATGTGCACATACCAAACACATAGATACACATAGATACATATGAATACACAGAATCATATTACTTGGTTTTTTAAGACAGGGTTTCTCTGTGTAGCCCTGCCTGTCCTGCAACCCAACTCTGTAGACCAGGCTGGGCTTGAACTCAGAGATCTGCCTGCCTCTGCCTCTTGTGTGCTGGGATTGAAGGTGTGCGCCACCACTGCCTGGCTGAAATAAGTATTTTTGAAGAGATAACTTTCTAGAACCAGGTTTGGTGGCACAGGTCTTTTGAATTCCAGCACTTGGGAGCAGAGGCACATGGATCTCTGTAAGTTCAAGGCCAATCAGAGCTACATAGTGAGACCCTATCACAAAAATTTTAAAAATACAACAAAATAAAATAACAATAACAAAACGAAAGATATTTTCTGGCCAGGCATAGTGGTACACACCTGTCATTCTTACACTAACAAGACAGGCAGAAGGAGAGTGAGTTCTAGGCCAGGATAGGACTAGATAAGGGAGACTGTCTCAACAAAGAAACAAAACAAAACAAAAACCCAAAAAAGCTGACATGACACATACCTGTAGTTTCAGCACTTGGGCAATGGAGGCTAGCCTGAGGTACGTGAGATTCTGTCTGAAAGAAATAATAGGGTTTGGGTCAGAAGCCCCAGGTTCCATCACCAGTATCAACAGGGGGAAAAAAAAAGACCTATCCCTCCCAAGGTAGCATTTTCAAGATTTAAGGCTGATGATTTCCGAGCAGGCTCGCCCTACTGTCAGCAACCTCAGCAAACTGCTCATTTCCATAGTCTGCCTGCCTAGACAGATCCCACCCAAGTGTCTCTGGCAAGCACAAAGGTTTTCATTTGAACTCTTTAAACATTAGCAGTTTTGAATCGCTTGCCTTGCGTTTTGTTATTGTTGTGGAGACAGTGTCTCTCCCTGACTGACCTAGAACTGGCTATATAGCCCTGGCTGACCTGGATGTGTAGACCCGGCTGGACTTGAACTAGCAGTGATCCCCTCCCTGCCCCTGTCCTTGGAATGCTGAGATTAAAGGCTGCACCCCTACTTCCGGCCGTGCTCTGCCTTCTTGCTTCCTCTTTAGCAATAAGTAAACAAGGAGAGGAACTTTCACAGATAGTCACTGAGGACAGATTTTATGTCCCTGGATGTGGGGTGACCTCCAAGACCTCGGCTATGGGTGGTCTCTCAGCCCCTGTAGTACACAGGCCGATCATTGAGCTGTGGTCTTTCTTTACGTTCATTTTTTTGGTCTGTTGGTCTCAGTGAGCATGTCCCTGCTGATACTGCTGGGACCACTTCCTCTGCAGAGCAACAAGGGACCAGTTGCACCCAGCTTGGACAAGATGTGTCTCATGAATCCCTCTGCAAATGACTGATAAAAGACAAAAGACAAAAAATGCTCTTTTCCTCTTCTTCTCCCCCTCCCCCTTCCCCTCTCCCTCTTCCTTCTCCCTCTTCCCTTTGTTGTTTCAAGACAGAGTCTCTTTATGTAGCCCTGATTGTCCTGGAACTCACTATGTAGACCAGGCTGGCCTTGAACTCACAGATATCCACCTGCTTCTGCTTCCGAAGTGCTGGGATCAAAGGCATTGCAAGACTCCAGTCTTGAACTTCTGACCCCGCTGCCTCTACCTCTGGAATGCTGGGATTGCAGACACATATCACCACGTCCAGTTTATGCACAGCAGGAGATGGAACCCAGGGCTCCAAGCATCCTAGGCAAGCACTCTACCAGCCGAGGCATATCCTCAGACTGGTTTTGGGTTTTTCTTGAGACTGAGAGGCCAGTGCAGCCTGACCTCATCTTCAGGCTTGTCCCGCCCGTAGCAGGCATCAGCACTTGGAGTATTTCACTAAGTATGGCTTGTTTGTATTTAATTTCTTCTTTTCTAGGACTTACATATCTACTGATGCACCCCACCCCCTTTTCAGCAAAGCTTAATGGTTTCTGGAGAAGATCTTGTCAGTTCCTTCCTTCCTTCCTTCCTTCCTTCCTTCCTTCCTTCCTTTCTTCCTTCCTTAAGGGGTTTCTAGTTTCTATTTTATGTGTATGGATGTTTTGCCTGCACGAATCTAAGTACAGTCCCAATGCCAGGTGTCTGTGGAGGCCAGAAAAGGCCATTAGAGTCCCTGAGATTGGAGTGACACACAACTGTGGGCTGCCATATAGATGTTAGGAATCAAACCCTGCTCCTCTGGAAGAGCAACCAGTGCGCTCAACCGCTGAGCCCCGCCCTTGTCAGGTTCTAATGATGCTTTAGAAGTGTGTACTTTTCACTCAGAATTGTGCTTTTAGGCACTCCTCTCACAGACATGTTTGCCTGAGGGTTGGTAGAATGGCTCAGTAGGTGGAGGTGCTTGCCACCAAGCCTGATGGACCCAAGTTCAATTCTCAGAACTCACATGGTTGGAAAGAGAGACCTGACTCCTGCAAGCTATCCTCTGACCAGCACAAGGTGCTATGGCACAAGCATACATGGGCATATTCACATATGGCACACATACACACACACACACACCACACACACATACACTAAAATGTAACTAAATGCTTGCACACATGACATAGATATGTGTACTAGAATGTTCATTAAAATGGTTCAGGGAAAGACAAAATGAAATAAGCATCAATCAGTAGTAGAATAGGTAGAGATTGATAATTGATCTCTTCATTTTATGTAGTCACTAAAAACTAGAAGCCATCTGTCTGCCTGCACCAACGGAAAGATATCCATGTCTTCACAAAAACAGCCACAGAGGGCCGATGGGAGTGGTTCTGAGAATCCCCCAGTGAGGGGCTGGGGGCATGGCTCAGAGGTAGAGCCCCTGCCTAGAATCCCCCAGTGAGGGGCTGGGGGCGTGGCTCAGAGGTAGAGCATCTGCCTAGAATCCCCCAGTGAGGGGCTGGGGGCGTGGCTCAGAGGTAGAGCACCTGCCTAGAATCCCCCAGTGAGGGGCTGGGGGCGTGGCTCAGAGGTAGAGCA
>NW_021604614.1:2581067-2590269 GCF_004785775.1 Grammomys surdaster
CTCAGTGGTAGAGCCCCTGCCTAGAATCCCCCAGTGAGGGGCTGGGGGCGTGACTCAGGGGGAGACCATTTGCCTAGAATCCCAGACTGAGCTACCTCAAAGTCATTATGTAACTCGGGATAGCCTTGAACTTTGGGTCTTCTTGCCCCTTGCTTACAAGTGCTGGGGTTACAAGCGTGTAGCACCACATGCTCCCCTCCCTCTAAGATTTATTTTTATGTTTATGTATATGCATGCCTAAGTTCTGATTGGGGCTGTGCTTCTGTGGGTTGGGGATGTGCCCTTGGATGCCAGATGAGGAAATCCTCCTCTGGGTCTGGAGTTGTAGGCAGTTGTGAACTGAGAACTGACTGAACTCAGGTCTCTACAAAAAGCTACAAGTACCCTTAACCCCAAGCTCTCCCTCCAGAACACTCTTTTTTTAAGCTTTATTTTATTATTTTAAATTATGTATACATGTATGTGTGTGCGTGTCTGTCTGTCTGTCTGTGTGAGGGTATGCGCATGTGAGTGTAGTTGTCCGTGGAGGCCAAAGCGATTGGATCCCATGAAGCTGGAATTACATATGGCTGTGAGTTTATGTGTGTATTGACGACTGAACTCAAGGTCTATTGCAAGGGCAGAACATGCTCTTACCACCGAGCCGTCTCTCCAGCTCCTCGGCCTCTTTAAAAATCCCGCTGGGGATCAAATCCAGGGCTTCATGAATCCTAGGCTAACACTGTAATCCATGAGCCACATCCCCAAAGCCTGGGTTTATACTCTGTCTGTTCTCTCTAATCCCAGAGATCTCTGTGTGTGGGCTTCATTATCTGAAGAATTCACAGACAGCCCTTTGGCAGAGTCCTGGCCTGCCCCTGCATGTACACACACTCCCACGCGCAGGCTCACCGCATTCTGTGCTACCCCGAGGGTGTGCATTCCAAGGAGGCTATGTCTCAGAGGAAGTCCTGTCTTCCTCATACCTAGCTTGTTATGTACAGGGTGGAAGCTTTGGCTACTTTTCCAGATCCCAGACTTCAGGTTATTTATTTATTTATTTATTTGCAAGTAGGTCTTACTGTGTAGTTCAAGTAGGCTTCAAAATTGTTATCCCCCTGCCTCAGTCTCCCGAGTTCAGCTGAGTGCAGCTCCTTGGTTGCATTGATGGAGCAAGCAGGCTGAGGGCTGAGCTCAAAGGAGAAGGCACAATTAATACAGAGGACTCTTAGCTAGGGGCGTGGTGGCCCATACCGACGTCTCAGCTACTCAATGAGCTAAGACAGGAGGATGGCAAGTTCAAAGCCAGCCTGGGCAACTTAGCCAGATGTGTCTCAAATAAATAAATACATGAACCCACTGTGTGGAAGGAGAGAAGTGACCCCTCTACTATGCACACATACATACAAATAAATGCAATGCAAAAATAAATAAATAAATAAATACATAAATAAAAACCATTGAAAGGTTTGCAGATTTAGCTGCATGGCAGAGTGCTTGCCTAGCATGCTCCCAGAGAAGGGCAAGGGGCGGGGCTCAGGAGTTCAGTGTTTGTCTCTTATGAAGCTCCAAGTTTGATCCTCAAACAACAAAACAGAAACATATTCACTCACGGCTGGGCTTATGGCCAAACCTTTAACCAAGATTTGTTGCCTGTCCCATTGGAAAGGCTTTTGGAAACTTGAAGATTTCTGTTCAAGAAATGGTTTTCAATTCTATCTTTTCCTCTGTCTGGGATACCAGTGATTGGGCTCAGGCCTTGTGATAGGCCAGAGATCTACCATAATGTATAACCCAGCTTTTTTATTTTATTTTTTATTTATTTTTTATTTTATGAGTGTATTTTGCCCACACGTGTCACCTGCATGCAGTGCTCTAGGAAACCAGAAGAGGGTGTCAGATTCCCTGGAACTGAAGATACAGATGGTTTTGAACTATCATGAGGGTGCTGGGATTCAAACCTGGGTCCTCTGGAAGAGCAAAAATACACTCAACTGCTGAGCTGTCTCTCCAGCCTCTAAGCATACCTCCCACCCCCTGTCCATTTTTATTTCAGGACAGGGTCTCACTAAGTTGCCTAGGTTGGCTTTTTAACTATTTATTTATTTATTTATTTATTTATTTATTTATTTATTTTTAAGACAAGGTTTCTTTGTGTAGCTGTTGCCATCCTGGAACTTGCTCTGTAAACCAGGCTGTCTTTGAACTCAGAGGTTGACCTGCCTCTGCCACCCGAGTGCTCGGATTAACAATGTGCACCACCAGTGCCTAGCTATTTATTTACTTTTAATAAGTAAACATTTTTATTACTATTTTATCTCATTCTCTAACCCTGGCTGGCTTGGAACTCATTGTATAGCTCAGCCCGGCCTCTAACAGCTAGCCTCCTGGGTGTGCCTCCTGGGTGGTAGGATTAAATGCCACCATACCCTGCTAATTATTAGTTTTTGTTTTATGTATTTAAGTTTTCACCGGCATGTATGTATCTGTGCTGTGTGTGTGTGTGTGTGTGTGTGTGTGTGTGTGTGTGTGGCGTCTGGAGAGGCCTGAAGAGGCCATGGATCTCCTGGAGTTAGAGTTAAGGACAGGTATGAGCATCATGCAGGCTGGAAATGTATCCCAGGTCCTCTGCAAGAGCAGCAAGTGCTCTTAACTAACTAGCAAGTCATCTCTCTGACCCTCTAATTATCAAAAAAAAGAAAAGAAAAAGAAAGAAAGAAAGAAAGGAAGGAAGGAAGAAAGGAAGAGAGAGAGAGAAAGAGAGAGAGAGAGAGAGAGAGAGAGAGAGAGAGAGAGGAGTAAGGTCTCATGTAACTCAAGTTGACCTGGAAGTGTCTATGTGGCTGAGGATAACCTTGAACTCCTGATCTTCCTGCCTCCACATCCCGAGTGCTGGGATGTCAGGTACCCATAGTTACACCTGGGTTTATGCTGTGCTGGAGACGGGATGCAGGGACTCCTGCATCCTCCAAAAGACTCACACCCTCCATTACACATTGGGTTTGAGGTCCTGCTTAGCAATATGATCCTATCTCAAAGAAAGAAAAGCTAAGGCTGGGCATAGTGGTACATTTAATCCTGGCTCTCTCTGGAAGAAGAGGCAGGCAGATATTTAAGTTTGAGCATAGCTTGGTTTATATAGCTAGCCAGTGCCTGCCGATGAGGTCGACTAAGTGAGATCCTGTTCTCAAAGAAACAAACAAAGCCCCAGAAAAGATGGAGGGATTCACAATGCCTCACCATTGATAACTGACAGTAGCTGGGGAAGAGAGAGTCAATTTTCTTTCTTTTTTAGATTGATTTCATTTCATTTATGTGTTTGTGTGTGTCCACGTGAGTGCAGATGTCCAAGGAAGCCAGCAGAGGGCGTCACATCCTCTAAAGCAGTTGTGAGCCACCAGACCTAGGGTCTGGGAACTGAACTCTGGTCCTCTGGAAGAGCAGCAAACACTCTTAACCATTGAGCCATCTTTCCAGCTAAAGAGTCAGTTTAGTTTTGAGTGTTGACCCTGTTTAGGTCTCCACACTGTGGCGGATGGCCCCACACTCAGGCAAATGTGGGTGGCATTGACTGACGTGTGTGAGGTATAAAAGATCAAGGAGGTATGAAGAAGGGAGTGGGTCATGAGGGGACTCGGGGAGACGGAGACTGGGGATGGGTCCGACCAGGTACATTGTGTATGTCTATAAAATTGAGAAAGACTAAGATAGTTTAAGCCAGCGGTTCTCAACCATCCTAATGTTGTAACCCTTTAATCCTCATGCTGTGTGACCCTCAACTATAAACTTATTTTGTTGCTACTTTATAACTGTAATTGTGCAACTGTTATGAATTATAATGTACATATCTGATATGTGTGTGTGGGGAGAAAGTTACGTGTATTGGCACATGTTTTTAACTCCAGTTCTGAAGAGGCAAAGACAGGCAGGTACATCCCCAGGGCTCAATGGCCAGGCAGCCTTCCCTTCTTGGTGAGTACCAAGCCAGTCAGGCCAGTGAGACTCAAAAAAAAAAAAAAAAGGTCAAGAACTTAAGAAAGCACCAGAAAGCACCAGAGGACCAGGTTCTATTAGCACTCATATGGTGGCTCGCAGCCATCCAGGGGAACTGGCTCTCTCTTCTGGCTTCCACAAACATCAGGCACATGTGGTGCACATGCATACATGCAGGCAAAAGATTCATACCCATAAAATAACAAAACAGTGACAGGGCCAGAGAGAAGGCTCAGCTGGTAAAAGGAAAGCTTGCCGCCAGGGTTGATGGCCTCACTTCAGCCTCCAGGAGTCACACAAAAGAGAGGACCGACTCATCCAAGTTATTCTCTGACTTCTCACTCTTGCCATAGTTCCTGTATAACACACTCTCGAGAGTGCAAGCACACACACACATGCGTACACATTCTCACACACTCACACACATGCATACTCACACATTCTCACACACACACAAATGCACACATTCTCACATACTCATATGCACACTCACACATTCTCACATGCTTCCACACATATGCACATTCTCACACACTTACACACATGCAATCACACACACATTCTTACAGTCTCACACTCAAACATGCATACACACATTTTCACACATTAACACACAATCTTCACACACACACACACACACTCACACACGCACACACATGCACACACACGCATTCTCACACACAAGCATGCACACACACACATATACAAACATTCTTACACACATACACACTCACACTAAGTTTTTTTTTTTAAGGTGCATTGGTGGGAGGGGTGCTGAGACTGTTGCTCAGTGGGTTGAGCGTTTGCCTAACATACCCGGAGCGCTGGTTCTCATGCCCAGCAATGCGTCAAACCCACCCATAGTGATACATGCCTGTAGTCACAATATTAGGTGACACAGGGACAGGAGGAATAGGTCATCCTCAGCTCCCTAGTGATTTCAAGGCCATCCAGGACCACCTGAGACCATGACTCAAAAATTAAAATTAGATCCTTCTTCAAAACAGAGGTGTCCCAAGGCAGGTATGACAGTAATACTACAGAGGCCGAGGCAGAAGAATCACCACGAAGTAAGGCCTCAAAACAACAAAGTCAAACAAGGAAACCCAAGACGAAGAGGGTTATGGGGAATTACAATGCATACAACTGGAGAGATGGGGCTGTAGCCCGGTTGGAAGAAAACCTGCCTAGCACGCACAAAGCCCCGGGTTCTGTCCTTAGCACTGTATAAACTGGGTGTGGTCGGAGCTGGATCCAATCTCAGGACTCAGGGTGTCCAGGCGGGAGGATAGAGAGTTACAAGCTATTCTAAGTTTATGGGGAATCAGGGGTCCAGCCTGGGCTACAGAAACAGAAGGTCCTGTCTGAAAATAGGGTCAGTTTCGTGTGCAGCCTGGGTTATGGGCAGCCCTGAGTGACCGTCCCCTTCCTGGTCCCTTCAGCTAGAGTACAGTGGTGGGGATGGATGGTATGTGGGAATCTGTACACCAGAAGGCTCAGGCCATGAACCTTGCCCTCTTGGCTGGTCTCCCGTTTCTCACAGGAAGCTCACGCAGTGCAGAGGCAGTTTCTTTTCAAATTGATACCTGGGATGATGGCCCTGTTGAGCTTTTTAGAAGCTGGGTCAGAAAGCCCAAAGCTACCTTGTGACCTAGTTAATGGTAGTTACAGTGGAATGTCTCTGCAGGAGACTGAGGGAGAGGTAACTCGGATATGGTGCAGAGGGGACACCTTTCAGGAGACAGGCGAACCTCCTCCACCTCGCAGGCCACCAGTGTTTCCCCCAGGAAGTTCCCAGCCCGGCCAAGTTAACCTCGGAGAGGTGAGCCCAGTGAAGCTAGCTGCAAACAGGTCTGGGGCTGGCAATCCCTTAGGTGTCACTTCCTGCTCACAGAGAGACCTTGGGGACCTTGTGCTGGAATTTCCGCAGCTGCCATGGGGGGGGGGGGACGACACAAGAATTCAGGATAAAGCCATTCCAGCTGGCCCAGTTGTGACGTAGCCATAAACAGAGGCATGGTGGCCACGGTCTATAATCTCAGCACTGGGGACGTGGACGTAAAAGGTTCAACGTCATCTTTCCCTACACAGTGAGTTTTGGGAAACTCTGGACTAGGTAAACCTAGAAAAAGAAGAAAGAAAAAAGTAAGAAAGGGGCGGGGCACGGTTCAATGACAGAGCTCCCCAAAATGCACTTGGCTTGCAACCGCGCCCCACTCCATAGTCCCCACTCTTACCCGCCTGGGTACACCAAGGGGAGCTAGCGAGGGTGGGAACAAGACCGCTGTAAAGAACTGTTTTGAGAGTCTGAATCAGCTGGGGGCAGAGGAATGGAGGAATCTTAGGGGTTAGGAGGGCAGAACGCAAGAGAGGGTTAAAGAGTATCCCGAATCTCACTTCAAGGACACTGGAATCCCAAACCTGAGCTCCAAACACCCCGAGACTGAACACGGGGACATCTGTTCAGATCGCCACTTTCAACCTATAGCCGTGGTGGAGGTGGGCGGGTCCCCAAGTAAGCATTGTCCCACGCATCGCATCGCATCGCGGCTTTGGACAGCCCCTGCTCAAATATCACCTCTCCCTCAACCGCCTACAAATATTTACATCCTGTTTATGCCAAGGCCTCCCAGGGCCTCAATTTTCATGAATAAAATATGAGTTTCTAGGCCATGCTTAGAAGGGAAGAAACCCAGGCCAGCCAGCTGCTAGGGACCAGAGGTGGTTTAATATTTTGGTTGCTGTCGCCTCCCGTATGGGATTTTGAGGGACTTTTCATCTGCGGTCAAGGAGACCAGAGGCAGGAGATTTTTGTAGTAGTTTTTGTATTTCTTGGCCATTTCCTGGAATTACAACACCAAACTTTGTTCACAAGTCTGTTTCCTGAAGAACACAATTTCTTGTTTTCTTTTTCTTTGATCAGTTTGTTTTTCTATTCCTTTAAAAACATATTTTATTTTATTTTGAGTGTCATGTAGTCCAAGCTGGCCTCAAACTCAGTTCTGAAAACGACCTTGAACTTCAGCTCTTCCTGCCTCCATCTCTGTCCAGTGCTGAGATTAGAGGTGCTCACCAATACTCCCACTTCTGGGGTGCTGGCAAGGAACTCAGGGCTTCCTGCCTGATCGACAAACACTCTATTCACTGAGCTCCATTCACGGACCTTGTTAATTTTGTTTTGTTTTGTTTTATTTGCTTATTTTATGTGTGGAAGTGTTTGGACTGCATATCTGTCTAGGTACCTCTTACATACAGTACCTTTGGAAGCCAGAAGAGGCCATCAAATCCCCTGGAACTGGAGTTACAGACAGTTGTGAACCTTGGAGGTGCTAGGAACCAAATTCCCTCATCCCGAGGAGTAGCCAGTGCTCTTAACTGAAGACTCATCTCTCTGAGCCCTTGTTTTGGTTTTTGATACAGTTTCACTGTGCAACCTCCTGAACTCTCAGACCCACGTGTCTCTACCTTCCAAATCCCGGGACTAAAGGTGGAAAACAGTTCTGGCAGTTCTGGTTTATCTTAGAGATAGGGTCTCCCTGTAGCTCAGACTTTCCTTCAGCTGGAGGCAATACTCCTGCCTCAGCTTCCCAAGTACTGAGATTATGAGTATAAACCACCACACACACACAGCAAAGACAACTATCTATCTATCTATCTATCTATCTATCTATCCATCCATCCATCCCCTTATTTATTTTGGTTTCTTGAGACAGGATTTCTCTGTGTAATGCTGGCCATCCTGGAACTTGCTCTGTAGACCAGGCTGTCCTCAAACTCAGAGACCCACTTACCTCTGCCTCTGTAGTGCTGCAAGTAAAAAAGCATGTGCCACCACTACCTGGCTGATTGTCATTAATCCTTCTGTAGTAGAATAATCAAGTCAGAACACTTTATAGCTAGAGGAGTAGAGAGACATATTTAGACTGGCTCTTTCCCAAAGTAGCCAAGGCTGACCTCGAACTCTTGATATAGTGGAGGATGATCTTGACCTTTGTGAACTTCCTGTGGGCACTTCCCAAGTACTGGAACTACAGGGGCACATTGCCACACCTATGCCTTTTTTTTTTTTTTTAAAGACAAGATCTCAATAAATCTCAGACTGGCCTTGAACTCATAATTCTTCCATTTCTGTCTGCTGAAAACTTGGATTATGTGTATGCTACCATGCCCTCCTTTTTAAAAAGATTTATTTTTATTTTTATGTGTGTGTGTATGCATGTACCATGTGAGTGCAGGTGTCCAAGGAGAGCAGAAAGCACTAAATCACCTGGAGCTGGAATTACAGGCTGTTGTGAACTGTCAGACCTGGGTGCTAGGAACCCAATTCAGGTCCTCTGCAAGAGCAGCAAATACTCTGAACTCCTGAGCCATCTCTCTGGCCTTGCTTCTCATTTTTGATTTTGGTCCAAATTCAAAAGTATTCCAAATTTTCCTCATTTTCAAACTGGCCTCACAGACTTGGTAACCTGAAACATTTTGTTCCTGTTACTGATTCTTGGGAAAGGAAGTTAAGATTCAGAAACACTATTAGGGGCTAGAGCGATGGTTCAGCCTTTAAAGTGTACTGGCTGCTCTCCTAGAGGACCCGGGTTCAATTCCCAGCACCCACATGGCAGCTCGCAACTGTATATAACTGTATGTTCCAGAGGATCTGACACCCTCAGCAGACATACATGCAGGCAAAACACCAATGCACATAAAATGAAAATAAGGAAAACATGAGCCAGGCAGTGGTGGCGCACGCCTTTAATCCCAGCATTTGGAAGGCAGAGGCAGGCAAATTTCTGAGTTCGAGGCCAGCCTGGTCTACAGAGTGAGTTTCAGGACAGCCAGGACTATACAGAGAAACCCTGCCTTGCAAAATAAAAAAATAAATAAAAATAAAAGAAAGAAAGAAAAGAAAATATGTAAAAAAGGAAAGAAAGAAACACTATTGGGCACGGTGGCTCATGCCGGTAATCACACTGGAGAGGCTGAGGCAGGAGGACTGTTCCCAGTTCCAGGCTAATCTGGGTTACAGAGAGCCAGGCCAGCCTTGGCTACAAACTGTAACTCTGACTCAAATTTAAAAGAAAAAAAAATGTGGGCGGAAAACAAAACAGGAAGTTCCCAACTTAAAAAGGACCATCTGGGAATGTGCTGGAGTCAGGTCTGCTGTGGCGGTCTACCCCCAACCCCCTATCGTGTGTGTGTGTGTGTGTGTGTGTGTGTGTGTGTGTGTGTGTGTGTG
>NW_021604614.1:2590279-2608380 GCF_004785775.1 Grammomys surdaster
TGTGTGTGTGTGTGTGTGTGTGTGTGTGTGTGTGTGTGTGTGTGTGTTTTCTGGACTCAGGGAAGGAGAGAAGACCAGAGAATGTTGGAAGCCCTGCTTGTGACCAGCTCTCCCTGCCCCATTCGTGGGGGCCAAGGCTACAAGGCGTTGCAAGGGGAGGAGGCAAAGCTGTGCAGTGGGGGTCCACATGGACCCCGCCTTGGATGACTGAGAGGATGTAGCTGTCAGGGCTGGGGGTGATGAATCAATTGTGTGGGTGTTGCTCCACCACAGCGAGGCTCTGAGCATGCCTGGTTCCAGCTGTGTGGGCTCCTGGAATGCGCAGATACTCTCTCCCAGGGAGCCGCGGAGCCTGGCTGGAGCCTCACTTCCGCCTCTCATACAGATGTGTCCCTGACCATCCTGCCTCTGGGACAGCAATGGTCACTGCATCCGAGAGACCTCCTGTCACCATCTCCTACACAGACAACATCTTGATTGCCAGCTTGAAGCATTTAGAATCACCTCAGAGAGAACTCTGGGCATTGTGTGAGGGGGTTTCTAGATTGGATGAACGGAGGTGAGAAGACTCTCACACTGAACGTGACGTGAGCCACTACAAGGGTAACGAGTGGGACCAGACCTCGTGCTCCTGCAGCGGTGACATACTGCTCTGTATGCCCACAACTGTGAGCCAAGATAAACCCTTCACCTTTTAAGTTGTTTTTGTCTGGAATTTTAGCTAACACATCCTCTTTTGTCCTTTGATGCTTTTTAAGACCCCAGGAGGGACTGCAGAGTTGGCTCAGCAGTTAAGAGCACTGGTCTTCTATTCCAGAAGACCAGAGTTCAAATACCACCCACACACATGGCAGTTTACAACTGTCTGTAGCTCCAGTTCCAGGGGATCTAGAACCCTCACACAGACATGCAGGCAGAAGAACACCAGGGCATATAAAAATAAATAAATCTTTAAAAAAAAAAGACCCCAGGAAATAGTACCAAACCCCATCCATAAATTCTTTCTTCCCCCTTTTTTACCCACATACCAAAGATCGTTTATAAATCAAGCACTGTAGAGATTAACAATGATAAAACAGACACTCTATGGTACCACACAGTGGGTCGGATAACAGACATGCAGTGAATGACTAACGGGAGGAGACCACATATCCTGTGGATCCGAGCCTCAGGTTCTTCCCCATGAATTAAATGAGAAGACAGGAAGTTCAAGATGGAGTGGAAGTAAGTTTCCTTGGCAAGTGATGCACACTCAGACTGAACACGGGGCTTAGAGCTACTTCAAACAGACCCAGCCTATCCTAGACTCTGAGTATTCCCTCTCAGTGGTCCCCTGACTTTCCTTTACTGGTCTCAAGCTGCTTATGCACTCTGTCTGGAACAGGAATCCAACTCCCCCCGCCTTGTAAGGCAGCTACTTGTCTACTGAGGGACCCGCCCACTCCACCTCCTGGACAAGCGCTACAAAAAAGCAACAACAGCCCCCCCCCATCTCAGGGTATGGATATGGAAATCATTGGTGGGTAGTTGGGCTCTGTCACCAATCAGGATGGGCCCCTAGCCTTTTCTCTTCCCTGGGGGCCAGAGCTTTAGAGACACTAGACAGCAATCCATCTGATATTCAGACAGCTACCAAATGACTAAGGGCAGGGTATACAATGTGAATACCCTGCACTTCAATCAAGCTGCTCAGAAGGCTATTATTAGTTATACTCAGCAGGAGGGTAAGGTATACACCATGGATACAGTACACAAAGAGGAGATTCACATCCCAGACAAGATGGATGCGTGTCGGGGACTGTGAAAGATTCCATTATCCTACCTAAAAGACACAAATACGTACATTTATGAATTGGTGTGTGTGTGTGTGTATGCACGCACGTGTGTGTGTGTATAAGAGAGCGAGAGAGAGAGCGAGAGAGCGAGAGAGAGCGAGAGAGAGCGAGAGCGAGAGCGAGAGCGAGAGCGAGAGAGAGAGAGAGAGAGAGAGAGAGAGGCAGAAACGAGACTGAGAATCTCACTATAGAGCTCAGGTTAGCTTCAAACCTCCACTTTTCCTATCTCTGCCTGCTAAGTTCTGAGATTAAGTTCTGATGCCTGAAATTTCCAGGAGTTTCCATTTCAATACTTTAAGACAGTGGTTGGCTGTGGGTAACTGAAACTTCAGCAGGTAGAACTCAGGCTGCGGGGGTTGTGGAAGGGGAAGAGGTATGGGGGCGCAATAGAGAGGAGTGGGGGTGCGATGTTACTTCCAGCGTACCAGGCTGTGAGTATATGAAAAGCTTAAGAAAGAAAAAGGTCGGGGCTGGAGAGATGGCACAGTGGTTAAGAGCACTGACGGCTCTTCTAGTGGTTCTGAGTTCAAGTCTCAGCAACCATATGGTGGCGCACACCCATCTGTAACAGGATCCAGTACCCTCTTCTGGCGTGTCTGAAGATAGTGACAGTGTACTCATATTTATATAATAAATACATCTTTAAAAAAAGAAAAAGGTTATCTCTTTGGTGCTCCCAATTCCTGTGTGGGGAGTTGCTGCCATGTTCCCATTTTGCAGAGAGGAAGACTAAAGCAGCAAGGTGGGAAAGGCTGTGGTTCAAGGTCACATGGAGAGAGGGTGGGGTGCATGGCTGTAGTTAACTCCCTGCCTCCATGAGGCTGCGAAGGCAGAGAGGTCCCAGTGCTCGTAGCCTGTGGTTGGTTAGAGGGCAGGAGAGAGAAGGCACAACTTCTGGGAGAACCACCATGGGAGAGGCTTCCTGGGCAAACAGGATTTATCCCCTGCTTTTTTTCAGTCCTGGGAGTTTCCCACTGGGGCCTCAAGGCCAGCAAACTGGTTGTGGCTTCTGTACCCTGCCTCGCTGTCAGCCACACCAGCCTGTCCACTTTACAGTGCAGGTAGAAGAAAAATCAGAATTTGAACACCTGCTGGTGGTGTGATTTGGAGGGGAGGAAGCCGCAGCTATGTTGGCAGTGATAAATGCTTTTTTTAGGAGGCATGGCTACTGTTGGTGCCATTGGCCACCAGGCCATCAGCAGGGTCCAGAGGGACAGCTTGCTCAGTCTACTAGGACTGGTTCCAACAGGGCTCCTTGTCCACCATCATACTACACTTGAGCTGTTCTAGTCTAGGAAGCCAACCTAAGTGAGACTTCCCTACCCCTGCTTGCCTTCTTCCTTTGTGGGTGTGTGGGGGTTGAGACAAGGCCTCTTAATGTAGGTATGACCATCCTGGAACTCACTATGTGGACCAGGCTGAACTTGAACTCACAGAGATCTCCCTGACTCTGCCTCCGCATTGCTGGGATTAAGGGCATGCACCATCACCACTGGGCGATTTGTACCTTTAGTTAAGGTTTTTATTGCTGCAAAGAAATAGCAAGTCAGGCAGGAAAGGGTTTATTTGGCTCACATTTCCACACTGCTGTTCATCAATGAAGGAAGGCAGGACAGGAACGCAAGCAGAAAGGAACCTGGAGGCAGGAGCTGATGCAGAGCCGTGGAGGGATGCTGTTTACTGGCTTGCTCCTCATGCCTTGCTCAGTGTTTTCTCATGGAACTCAGGATCATCAGCCTAGGAAAGGCACCACCCACAATGGGCTGGGCCCTCCCCCATCAATAACAAATTTTTAAAAAATGCCTTACAGCAGGATCTCGGGGAAGCATTTTCTCAGTTGAGGTTCCCTCCTTTCAGTGAACTCTAGTTTGTGTCAAGCTGACATATGATCAGCCAGCACATACCCACATCAGAGACCAGATTAGGCTTCCTTGAACTTCAAGTTTATTAGCTAGGAGTCCTTAGTTTCTTAGTTCCTAAAAAGAAGACCTTGGGTGCAGGTGTTCCCAGGTCTTAATCTATTCCTAACATGCTTTCTTCTCTCTCCCACACCCGATTTAGGGTACTGGGGGTTGAACCTAGGGCTTTATACATGCTAACAAGTGCTCTACCACTGAGCCACGCCCCCAGCCCCTCACTGGGGGATTCTAGGCAGGGGCTCTACCACTGAGCCACGCCCCCAGCCCCTCACTGGGGGATTCTAGGCAGGGGGTCTACCACTGAGCCACGCCCCCAGCCCCTCACTGGGAGATTCTAGGCAGGGGCTCTACCACTGAGCCACGCCCCCAGCCCCTCACTGGGGGATTCTAGGCAGGGGCTCTACCACTGAGCCACGCCCCCAGCCCATCACTGGGGGATTCTAGGCAGGGGCTCTACCACTGAGCCACGCCTTTAATCCTTATTTACTGTTTGAGACAGAGTCTCAGTAACTTGCCCTAAGTGGTGTTGGATCACTTCTCAGCCCAGACAGGCTTTTGCCTTCTGGATGCTGTGATTAGAGGTCTCAGCCAACACAATCTTCTCAAACAAACAGCTGCTTTCCTATCATTCATATACTATGAAACCAGTTTTCTGTTAGTTAAAGCCAGTCTGTCAGACATGCATGGTGACTCACATTTATAATCCCAGCCACAGGGGAAACTGAGGCTGGAGGTTTTTGCTGAGAGTTCAAAACATGGGAAGACTGTCTAAACAAACAAATGGCTGGGCACGGTAGCACATCCCTGTAACCCTAGCACTCAGGGGGTAGAAGCAGAACCACAAATTCAAGGTCAGCCTTGGCTACACAGAGATTTCCAGACCAGCCTGGGTTACACGAGAACCTGTCACAACAATTTTTAAAATAAAATACAACTGATGAGTTGGAGACATGGCTCAGTGATTAAGGGCACTTGCTGCTCCCGCAGAAGAACTAAATCTGGTTCCCAGCACCCACATGGGGCAACCCACAATAGCTGGTAATCCAGGTTCAGGGACTCTGATACCTTCTTCCGGCCTCAGAGGGCATGTGCACAAGTGGCATCCATTCAGACACATGCACACACAAAGAAAATTAATTAAAAGCTGCAAGAGGGCTTTGTGGCTGAGACAACAGCAGCTTGAATAGGAGCATTCACTTTTGTATACTGTTCCGTAGAGGTCCCTGTACTCACAGGAAACCAGGAATATTAAACACATAAGGTGTCTCTTCAATGGAGGAAACAAAATACCTGCTTCTCAGCCAGGCATGATAGCTCGAGACTTTAATCCCAGCACTCAAGAGACAGAGGCAGGTGGATCTCTGAGTTTGAGACCAGGCTGGTCTACAAAGAGAGTTCTAGGATAGCCAGGGCTACGTGGAGAAACCCTGTCTTGAAAACCAAGAGAAATAGGAGTGGATATTGTCACTGACCTGGTGACCTTTTGCTCTCTGTAGAGAGCAAATTCCCCAGAATGATTATCCCGGACTCTTCCCTCCCTGGACCTTCATCTTTAGCTCTTAAGTAACAGAACCCATCCTTAGGGGAGATATCACATGTCCTTTAGAGCCTGCTGACCTTTATGCTATCTCAGTCAGAGGCCACATCAGCTTCTAGGCCTTTAAGCAGTAGAAGCCATCTTCATGGTCACGCGTACTTTGCAAAAGAGATTCTATGTAGTTTGATCCAGCCTGGTTGAGTTTTCATTCTCGCTTCTCGGTGGATCATTTCACTGTGGGTCATGACACCCGCGGGGACCGTCTCCCCTACACTGTTTATATGCTGGCCCCATCTGTGGGCTGAAACAGTTATACCTGGTGAAGCCACTTCAGGGTAATGGGCCTGTTGTTTCTCAGTCCTGTTCTGCATGAGGCACTGTGGAGTCCCTTCTGAAATGTCACAGCAGTTGAACCAGTGACTGCCTGTGGCTCTGAAACACCTGAAGCCCAGACACTGGGGTTGTAGTGACATATGGGGCTCATGAAAGACTGAGAAAGAGTGAGGTAATCCAAGAAAGGCCAAACCAGACAGCGCAACACTTGTCCGAGAAGCAAGGTACCCGGAGTAATAGGAGAAGGCTGGTTCTCAGCATGAAGGTCACGGCCCCTCTGGCGATGGTGTATCAGATGTTTACATTATGATTTATTTATAACAGTGGCAAAATTACAGTCACAAAGTAGCAACAAAAATAATTTTATGGTTTGGGGGGGTCACCATAACATGGAGAACTATATTAAAGGACTGAAGCATTAGGAAGGTTGAGAACCACTCAAAACTCTGTCTTCCAAGGAGGCATCAATTCCATTATGTTTTTATAGAAACAGAGCAAAGAAAGTTATAAACCAATGCACTTTTTTCATTAAAGATTTATTTTTTATTTTATGTGTTTGAGTGATTGCCTGCCATGTATGTGTGTACCATGTGTGTGCCTGGTGCCCACAGACACCAGAAGAAGGCATCAGATGCCCCTGGGACTAGAGTTACAGGCAGCTATCATGTGGGTGCTGGGAACCGAACCTGGATCCTTTGTAAGTGCTCTTAACTACATAGCCATCTCCCTAGCTCCAATGCATTTTTCAATTACGTTGGTGGAAGCATGAGAGCAGTGGACTACAGCATAGCTGGGATACCTCTCCCATAGTGTTCAGATACTATCTGAAGAAACTATTAGCAAGCTAGTTGCTTGCTAAGCGCATACATTTCAAACACCTCACCTGATAGTCACAAGGATATTAGATCAGGTACAGAGCGGAGGAAGAAGAGTAAGGCTAACCATAGCCCAAGATAAATTTTGATTAGGCTCTGGTCTGTGACACTCCCACCTCACCACAAATTTAAGAAGTTCTAAACGGGTGATCGGCCCTGCCGGGGGTTCTGTGTGAGATTCGGTTTCTTTGGGGTAGCTCCTGTTTACAAAGAGTCCATCAGGATGGTTCTGTTGGTCCTTCTTCATATTGCCTTTTAGAAGGAGGGCGTGGGGAGGGCCACTAGACCCCTTACCTGAGATTCCAACCATTCCTCCCAGAGAACTATGTTCTAATTATACATAGCCTGGAGGTGTGGTTTAAGGTCATACGAGAATATTTAAACTGGGGAAAACTAACTGAAGAACGTCAGTCTCCGTGGGCACAGACAAGCCACCATCCATGCTGGATGAAGCCTTTTCATGGAAGCTGGATCGGGATGACCCCACGCTGTCGGTAAGCTGGATAAACTCAGCCGTTCTACCTTGGTGGAATCACGCTTTGGTTCGTCATTGAGACTCTCTTTTTAGATTCATTTTTATTATTTCATGTGTCTAAGTGTTTTGCATATATGTATAACCATGCAACAAATACCTGCGTGAAGAGATTGTAAGCCCTCATATGGGTGCTGGGAATCGAACCTGGGTCCTTTGCAAGAACACAAGTTCTTGCTCTTAACCACTGGGTCTACTTTGCAGTCCTGTAATTTGGTATGTTATGTGGAGTGAGCAGATGTTGTTCCTGTCTCCCTAGGGAAAGGACTCTTTTCATTTTGCTTTGTATGAGACAGGATCTCACTATGTAGTCAAGTGAGCCTGGAGCTCACTAGGTAGACCAGGCTGGTCTTGAACTCATAGAGATCTGCCTGCTTCTGCCTCCCAAGTGCTGGGATTTAAAGGTGTGAACCACTATGCCTGGCATGAATTCTTGCAGTGAAGTGGAAACAGGATCGCCACTGTTAGCCAAGACTGTGACAACCTGAAATTTTCTTTCATTCTGGTAAACTGATTTCACAGTAGTTTCCCTTAATCACAACAATCAGCACGAATCCAGGCTTATTTTTCTAGAATCTTCCTAGCACCCTGCAACGTCTGAGGATAACTGGTCATGAGAGATGTTTGTGATCACCTGAAATTCTGTCTTGTTTGTGAAACAGAGTCTTGCTGTGTATCCTGGGAGATGGAGCTCACTAGGTAGATGAAGTTGCTTTGTAACACTCAGAGATCTACCTGCTTCTGCCACCCAAGTGCAGGGGTTAAAGGTGTGTGCCACCGCGCCCACTCGGCGTCCTGTTCACGTCCTACTCCACTCTGTAGTCACTCCTGGCATTGGATTTGACTCCCACCCCCCATCCCTTCCTTCCACCCCTACCCACCCCCGCACTCCCCCTCTCCGCTCCCAGAACTACCTCTGCTCTGTAAGCAGGGAGCGCTCTGGTTTTCCCATCTACAGACCTCTACTGTAGAATCTGCTTTCCTTGTCTGTCCATCCTTCCTCTGACCACTGGGAGCTCTTGTGGAGGATTAGAGTGAGGGCATCTGATCTAAGAAAGAAACGTCAAAGCTTAGAGACTGACTCTCTCACCCCAGAGAGCTTGCCCATTCTTGGGCTGACATTTTGCTCCTACCTGCTACGTGGGTTGAAAAACACTCAAAATCGGATTGCATTCAGCTCTAGTTGCCCAGAGACTGCCTCTTTCTCTACCAGGTCGCAAAAATCGAGCTGAGCTTGGACTCCGACTTGGCAAGCTTGTGGGATTGATTACGACTCCCTGGGACCAGGGGTTGTTTCTTCCATCTATTGCCCTCAGTGGATCCGAGATAACCTGTGAATAGCTGGTAAGGTTACATCGTATTTCTTGGATATGGGGGTGTTGCTTGTTCAGTTTTGTCAGGATTGGCTGAACCCCAACAGGAATTCCTTCCCTCTCTTTAGGGAGAAGGACATACCTAGGAAATCTAAGCAGCTCAGACCAGTGCCCCATAGCCTGTTTGGGCATTCCATTTCCCATTCCTTCCTGTCACTCCTGGTTGTTCAATCCCTCTCTGGGGCGGCGGTATTCTAGAGAGTTCTGTGCCTCTTCTCACTCTTTCACAAAGCCCCCACAGAGAAGCTCTTTTCTGCTACTGTGTCACCCAGACTCAACCCCTTCTGAGGACTCTGTCTCCTACACTTACACAGCCGTCCTTCATCCTCCCACCCAGCATTCATCCTCAGGTGGATTTCTACCCACCATTGCTACCCACCCTACTCCTAGTTTAAAAAGGAACTCCCTGCCCTGGTCAGCAAGGTCAGCATCCACTCACTCCCAAGGTGTCCAAGGAGCCTATGATGACCAGACTCCCAGAAGCCTCCACTTACAGTGCACTAACTCCCCTCAGCATCCCCATCCGGGCAGTCCAAATGTCAGATGTCTCCTACTCCCCAGTCCAAGACTTATGCCTAATTAGTCCTAATTAGTAACGCCTGTCCATCCAGTGGTCCCCAAAACTTTCACGATTCTATCCTACCTGTCCTCTACCCAATTCTCATTTCTCAGTTCTTTTTTTTTCTTTTAGATTTATTTATTTATTTTCTGCATGTGAGTACACTGTCACTGTCTTCAGACACACCCCAAATGAACATCAGATCCCATTACAGATGGTTGTGAGCCACCATGTGGTTGCTGGGAATTGAACTCACGACCTCTGGAAGGAGTCAGTGCTTTTAACTGCTGAGCCTTCTCTCCAGTCCTCAACCCTTAATCTCAAAGATGCTTTCTCTACTGTTCTTCTTGGCTATTATTATTATTATTATTATTATTATCATTACTTTAAAAGTATTTATTTTATTTTATGTGTGTTAGTGTCTTGCCTGCATGTATGTGTGTGTACTACCTGTATACCTGGTACCCAAGGAGGTCAGAAGTCAGCATAGAATCCCCTGGAACTAGAGTTACAGATGGTTGTGAGCCACCAAATGGGTGCTGAAAACTGAACCAGGGTTCTCTGCAAGAGAAGCAAATACTCTTAGCATCTCTCTGGTGCTATCTTGGCCCTTCTTGTCAAGATCTTTGCATATTTACCTGGGAAGCCCCTGACACCCAAATGTCAGTTAACCCAGGGATTTTGAGACAGTCCTCATTGTTTTTTTTAGGGAGGATCTTGTCCTGGCCTATTGAGTCTCAACGTCACTCTAGTCCTTCAGATGACCAGTCCCTACAACACATCTACTCTCTTCACTCTTCTGGCCGGCCAGGGATCCTGGGTATCCCCCTCTAAGGCTCTTCCCAAGTCATGTATCTTGGCCCCGTTCTAACCTTCTCTTCCCATGGCATACCTCAAAGTTGCAAATCTGTAACCAAGGGATTCCATCCCCCTTGAAGCTGAATGACAATCTCTCTCCTTTCTGGGCCCAGCAGGTTACTTTGTATCTCCAACTTCAGAGTCTTAGTAAATCTCTTTGCCAGGGATGCTTGTGGTCCTCTCACCGAGCCTCTGAACCCTCCCAACCTACCTAAGCTCATCCTCTATGCTCAGAGGCCCCCATTACTGCCCCAGGGCATCCAGCCCTCTCCAAACCTCTCATCCTTTCTCTACCATCTTTCATAACTTAGCCAATGTTACAAAGACTGTCCATGAAGGCAGGTAGACTTATAGCCCAGGGTTGGCCTTCTTGCTTGAAAACCCTTGGGGTACCTCCCTTTAACATAGGAGCCCCCAAATTCACCCTTTACCAATTTTTGACTGTCTCTACCTCCCGAAATCTCCTTGAGCTCATAAGTGATTCAATTCCCCGCTCTCTCCCTCCCTCCCCCCCCCCCCCCCCCCCTCTCTCTCCATCTTTCCCTCTTGCATTTAACAGACACACTATTTATTATTTAGTTTCTTGTGATGGTTTTCACTGTGTAGCCCTGTTTGTCCCAGAACTTGCAGGCTGGCCTCCAATTCAGAAATCCTCCTACCTCTGCTTCCTGAGTACTGGGACAAAAACATGTGTCACTACTGCCTGGCTTGTTATACGGTTTATACAAAATCTTTTAATCACTTTTCAATGCTGTAAAACTTTCATTAAAGATATATATATATATATAATTTACCTCAGTGTTTGGCCGGCATGTATGCTTGTGTCATGGGCATGAAGTAGCCATGGGCCCCAGAAGAGGGCGCTAGATTCCCTGGAACTAGACATACAGACAATTGTATGTCACCACGTGGATGCTGGGAATCAAATCTGGGTCCTCTGGAAGAGCAGTCAGTACTCTTACTACTGAGCCATCCTTCCAGCCCCAGCTGTAAAGTTCTTAATCCATCCATTTTCCTTCCTATAGACTTTAGCCTTTAGCCTTACAGAGGACCCCCGATCTTTGATTGATCCCCCTGACTTCTTGCTACATCCTTTTTTTTTTTTTTTTTTTTTTGGTTTTTCAAGACAGGGTTTCTCTGTGTAGTTCTGGCTGTCCTGGAACTCACTCTGTAGACCAGGCTGGCCTCGAACTCAGAAATCCGCCTGTCTCTGCCTCCCAAGTGCTGGGATTAAAGGCGTGCGCCACCATCGCCCGGCTCTTGCTACATTCTTATAGTCATCTGACAGATGTTCCTGTCGCTGAGACCCTCTAACTGGTATATTGATAAGGGCTTTTTAAGGCTATGCCAATTGTCACAGGTGATACCACCTTAGAGGTCCAATTTCTCCTCCCCCCACACCCATCACAACTATCACCACAAAGCAGGCCGAGTCCATGGCTCTCACCAGACCCTGGCACTACCATACCAAAAGGTTGGTGCCTACACTGACTCCAAATACGCACACCACATCCTCCATTCTCACGCCTGCCTTTAGCAAGAGAGGGGATCTCTCACTTCACGAGAGACACCTATACTTAATTGCAAATTAATCTACAAACTCAGTCAGGTCATTAGCTTGCCTCTGGCAGCTGTAGCTCTCCACCTCTGCCATCGGTGGCTAACTGCCAAAGTAGCCCAAGGCTACACCTGGGGGGCATGATAGAAGCCAAGGAAAATAATCTGTTGAGTGGCTACATCTAAGCTCAAAAGTGGCTTGCAAGACCCTAACTCTAAGACTAACCCTCTGACGACCTTCCCTCTCTGTGTTTCTACTCTCATAGGTCCAACCTCCACAAGTATAACCTGCACAACCAGTGGCCTCCCTGACTTTTTCCATCACTAAACGACAGACAACCTTGGACTTCAGAACTCTCAGGACGGCGTCTCTGTGCTTCCCATCACCGTGGGCCACTCCTGAAGAGCCATGGTTCGTCCTTGGGTTTTCTGTCTCTTCCTGTTCCCCTGTTCCTTTGCCTACTCGGACAGCTGGATGCCCCTGGTAAACCAGACTCAACGCCTCCTCCAGGAGGCTAACTCTTCCTTCTCTTCCAACTGCTGGGTCTGCTTATCCATCCAAACCCAGCGCTCTCTAGCCACGCCAGCCCCACTAAGGACTTGGACAGAGACACCCATGAAACTTCGTATCATGTATTCCGCCCGGACCCTCTCCGGCCCTTACCCTATTACTGACCTCGAGAGACGCCTCCAGAATTTCCAGCCATTGACGCCTCACTACTCTTTCGTCAACCCTGACCGACGGGCCATTGCTTTCCTTCAGATCACCAGTGTGACAGGCATACTCCCCATCCTCTCCCGCCTCACCTCGGTGAGATACCCCAATGACCACTTCTATGAATCTACCCAGCGCCCCATATGGGGATCACTCTCCACTCAGACAATCCTCACCTCCCAGGCCCCTCTCTGCATATCCCGTTTCTTCAAGAATTCAAAACATGCCACCTTCGTGGGCAATCTCCCTGCCTCTCTTTGCAATCACACCTTTCAGCTCTCTCCCTCCGCCAACCACCAGTCCATAGATCTGTCCAGCAGCTATGCATTTGCCCCACTAATGGCCATGCCAGGCTCTAAATGGAGAAATCCCTTACGCTTTTCAGGACCCCCTACTCTAAACTCGGGGAAGCCTTACCACTCCTGCTCAGTAGACGACATCCACTGCCACACCTACCCCACCACCCCCTGGAGGTACTGTCCTTCCTCCCCGACTAGCACCTGCTATAATCTCACCCTATTCGAACCCAACAATTCGAGTCACCCTACTACCCTGTCTGTGGACACCACATACTTCAAGATTAAACTCCAGGGACACAAAGACCCCTATCCACTCTTTCAGTACCAGCCCCTCATGGGGGCAGCCCTCTCTGGACAATATTCAATCTGGGAGGATGAGCCCACTGTTAAGGAAAATGAGGATATCACTCCAAATATCTTCTCCCATCTTGTCTCCTTAACATACTCCTTCTGTCTCAACTCCTCGGGCGTTTTCTTCCTCTGTGGAAATTCAACTTATGTCTGTCTCCCGGCCAATTGGTCGGGCGTCTGTACCCTTGTCTTCCAATACCCGGATATTCAACTCCTGCCTAACAACCAAACCATAACAGTCCCGCTTTTGGGTACAGTTCCCTCCTCCGTTCCCGCTTCTCGCCGGAAGCGAGCCCTTCCTCTCCTTCCTCTTCTTGCCGGCCTGGGCATTGCTTCCGCCCTTGGGTTAGGCATCGCCAGTATTACCACCTCAACCATGTATTTCCAACAGCTTTCCAAGGCTCTCTCGGAGAGCCTAGACGAAATAGCCACGTCCATCATCAGCCTCCAAGACCAAATCGACTCACTGGCGGGTGTCGTTCTCCAAAACCGCAGAGCTCTGGACCTCATTGTGGCCGAGAAAGGGGGCACCTGCCTCTTCCTCCAGGAAGAATGCTGCTTCTACATAAACCAGTCCGGAGTAGTCCGGTATGCGGCAAGGAAACTTCGAGAAAGGGCATCGGAACTCGGCCCAAGCTCGAGCTCTTGGACCCAGTGGATGGGGCTGGGACCCTGGCTGCCCTCTTGGTTGACTTCCTTCATGGGACCTATACTCTTTATCCTGGTACTGCTCATTTTCCGATCTTGTCTGCTTAATTGCCTGACTCATTCCGTATCCCGGCGAATGAGTTCTTTCATTCACAACACCACCAAAGGGCACGTGGACAAGCTCCTTCTGCTTCGAGAGTCCCAGTACAAGAGACTTCCCCAAGAGCCCCCGGAGGAGGACGCCGTCTAGCAGGGAGGAGCTACATAAACCATAACCCATCTGTAGAAGTGAACACCGTCAGTGTTAGCTTCAGCCTTTCCACTTGGAAGAACTAATCAAGTTTGCTTAGATGGTAGTAGTTTCCCCCAAACCAGAGTAATCGTTCTGGGCTTGTTTTTCTAGATGCCTGACACCACTTGCCCCCTGATAATGGTTGATCACTGGAGATGTTTATGATCACCTACACACTCAAGACTCTTTGATCACTTCACTTCCGGCAACAGAAACTTTTGAGCCCCAGTCCCTGCAACTTCTTATCTCCCCGAGTCTGTAAGCAGACAGCGAGCTTTCTGACTTCCCCGATCTGGAGACCTCCCTTCCCAAGGTTTTTCTTGCTTTAAACCCATCCTGTAGTAGAAGCTGATTCTGTCCTTGTTTGTCTTTCCCCTCTCGGGCCTTTCAGCCACCACCCTGGGGGCTTCTGAACCAAAGGAAGTTGTCCGGATGCGGATGCTGGCTCCCCAGTTCCAGAGACAAGGCTCGGTCTTGAATGCATTTCCTTTTCTTCTGCTGCAGGCAAATGAGCAAAACAAGAATGTTCTAGAAAGCTAAGTTTACTTAATTTACAAGGAACTCTATTATTTCGAGAGCAGACTATGGTCTTACCTCATGCCATATGACCTTCCTGTTAGGGGGAGACTGTCCTCCATAGGCTCCAATGGTGGAATACTGAGTCTCTCCAGTAGGCGGAGCCATTTCCGGAGGTTTAGGGGGCGTGCCTTGGAGGAGGTGTGCCTCTGGAGGTGAGCTTTGAGAACTTAAAGAGGAAGGCCACTTTAAGTTTACTATCTCTGCCTTGCGCTTATGGCTCAAGATGTGAACCTTCTGCTTCTGCTCTGTCTGCCATTTGCTGCAGGCTTCCCCGCTGTCACACACTCGCCTCTCCAGCGCCAGAAAACAAATAAACCCTCCTGCTATACGTTGCTTTGGTCATGATGTTTTATCACAGTAATCAAAAAGTAATACAGAAGGCAACAGCATGGATATTTTATCCAGCATTCTTTTTTTCCTTTCTTCAATGAAATGTCCAGGCTGGACCTAAACTCACAGTGATGCTCCTGCCTCAGCTTCTTGTACTGGGACCACAGGGATGTACCACTACACTTAGCTCTAGCTTTTATTTTTATTTATTTATTTAGTCAAAGTCACAAACTGGTGACGTTCCATCTGTGTCTGCCACTATGTTTTGGGAGGAAATAGAAGGACCTTAAATGCTCAAAAGAGATGTCCCTTTACAGGACTGGAGAAATAGGTTCATGGTTAAGAGTGTTTGCTTTTCTGAGTTTGGCTCAGAGCAACCAAGACTGGGTAGCTCTCATGACCTGTAACTCGGGCTCCAGGGAATCCTGGCCTCTTGTGACTCAGAGAAAACTACACTCAGGAACGTACATGTACACATAATTAAAAATAAATCTTTCAACAGATGGCCCCTTAGGCTTGGTACTGTTCTTAGGACAGGGCTGGAGGAAGAAGACAGCGTAAGACCCCCTGTCCTCAGGCAAAGAGCTCAGAGACCTTGAGTATGACGATACATGCCTGTCATTCCAGCACTCCGAGATCCGAGGCTGCAGGCTGGAGAGTTTGAGGTCAGCCTGGGCTACATACATGAGACCTTATCTCACAAAGCTGAAACTATGCAGTTTTATTTACAGGGGGACGTCTCTCAGGAAACCCAGAAGGCTGCAAAAAAAGCTCCTAGGACCTCAGAAGCCCAGGTCAGGTCAGCAGAGTAGCCGACAGAACTGTGCGTCCTCATGATGACGTCAGTTTCCCTTCCTTCGTCATCAGTACTAACCAGAGGCATAGAAGCTTGGCTTCCTCCTGGGCTAGAAGAATTCCGGGCCAGCCAAGTCCACGTGTCTGGAAGCAGCCCGGTGGTGGCCAGCTCAGCAGACCTCTCCATGGCAACACCACGCCCACCCGGATGCACAGGGTTCTGCTGTAAGACCAGACTACCTCTGATTCAATAGGAAGAAGCTACCATCTTCATCCAAACAAGAATCTCCACACAAGGACATGACTGTTTCTCATGTCCTTCCAATTTCTATGGAAACGGCTTCTATTTACTCACTTACTTAGAGACAGGGTTTCACTGTCCTGAAACTCATTATGTAGACCAGGCTGGCCCTTGAACTCACAGAGATCCTCCTGCATCTGCCTCCCAAGTGCTGGCTCCCTGTGGCACTACGCTCAGCTTAAAATAGCGATTCAGAGACTGGAAAAATATTCCATCAAAGAACTGGAGGTGACAGTTGGAGAGATGGTTCAGTGATTAGCAGTGCTTACTGCTCTTGGCAGAGTACCTGAGTTCAGTTCCCAGCACCCACAGCAGGAGGATGGACCATTACAATCACCAGTAACTCCACCTCCAGGGGAATTCTAAACCGTCCTTTGGCCTTGGCAGGTGCCCCCATTCAAGTGCACACACATAGTCATAATTAAAATAATATCAACCATGTCAGACATGGTGGTGTGTGCCTTTTACTCCCAGTATTTGGGAGGCAAAGGCAGTCTGATGTCATGAGTTTGAGGCTAACCTGGTGCATATAGTGGGTTTTAGACCAGCCAGGGCTACATAGAGAGACCCTATCTCAAATAAATAAATAAATAAATAAATAAATAAATAAATAAATAAATCAGCTGATGGGGGATGCCTTTAATCCCAGCACTTGGGAGGCAGAGGTAGGCAGATCTCTGAGTTCGAAGCCAGCTTCGTCTACAGAATGAGTTCCAGGACAGCCAGGGCTACACAGAGAAACCCAGTGTGGAAAAAAAAACAATAAAAAAACAAAAACAAAAACAAAAAACCAAACAACCAAACAAAAATCTTCAGGAAGATGGTTGCAGGAGAAGTCAGTGCCAAAGCTCTTGCTTAGTTAGCATTCCAGAAGTCCTGGATTCCATTCCTGTCTCCACATACACACAGAATATCAAACTTATGGGCTAGGACCAGACATGATGGCACTTGACTGGAATCTCAGCACTGGAAAGTCAAAGGCAAGTGGATTTTGAGTACTAGACCAGAGGGAATTCAAAGCTAGCACTGGGCACCTTAAACTCTGTCTCAAAAATAAATACAAGGAAGGGCTGGGGATGTAGCTCACGGATAAAGCACTGGCCTAGAATCCCCAATGAAAGCGGGGGCGTGGCTAAGATATACAGTACCTGCCAGAAACCCTCCAGTAAGGAAAAGCTTTATCTTTCCTACCAAGAACCAGCTTGCCAACAGCTAGGGCCAAAGGTCAGTCACCCTTTGAGGTTCTGCTCATGAGAGGCCAGGCGGGTCTCTTGGAGCTGATTCCAATAGCCCAAAGCAGGTGTTTACCTGGGACATTCTTGTTGTGGGTCTATCTGGTGGCATGTCAGTTGGAGGTTCCTTCTGTCTACCCCCTGAGGGCGCACACAGGCTGCTCAGGTGCCTCACGTGGGGACTTGTGACCTGAACAAATCCTTGTGCCTTTCCCCCCTTAAGTAGGGACTCATGTAACCTGAGCCATCCTCCAACTTGTCATGTAGCCAAAGCTGGCCTTGAACTCATGATCTTTCATCCTCTCCTACCGAGATTCCAGGCATATGTCACCACACCTGTTTCATGCTGTGTTTGGGGATTGAATTGAGGGCTCTATTCGTAAACTGAACATCTGCCAACCGAGCTGCACCCCCAGCTCCCGCTTTTTTAACATTTTTATTTTCTACGTTTAATTATATGCACATGTGTAGATACATGCACATGTATGTGAAAGTACCCCTAAAGTCAAGAAGAGAACATCAGATCCCCCGGAGCTGAAGTTACAGGCAGTTGTGAGCTACCCAGTGTGGGTGCTGGGAACTGAACTCATGTCCTCTCCAAGAGCGGTATACATTCTTTTATTTTTCGAGACAGAGTTTCACTGTATACTCTTGGCTGGCATAGAACATGTTATGTAGACCACCAGGCTGTCCTCAATCTCCAGTGTGCTGCCCCTCACTTGCTGAGATTAAAGGCATGCGCCACCACGCCCGGCTGAAATGTATGCTCTTAACCACTGAGCCACCTCCGCAGTGCTCATCCTTTCTAAGACATCGAAGGGTTTACAGACAGAGAACTATGGCTGAAGTGCAAACTTTTATCTGTGGTATTAATTTCCTTCTTTTTGAGACAGGATTGCACTATGTAGCCCTGTGTGGCCTGGAACTCTCTATGTAGATCAAGGTGGACTTTAATACAGATCTGCCTGTTTCAGGATCTCAAGTGCTACCAATTAAAGGCAGGGGCTACCATGTCCAGCTATTTAATTTTTCTGTTGGTGGAAATGGAACCAAGGGCCTCAGTAATACTAAGCAGGTCTCTAGCACTGAGCCACGCCCCCAGCCCCTCCCTGGGGGATTCTAGGCAGGGGCTCTACCACTGAGCCACGCCCCCAGCCCCTCACTGGGGGATTCTAGGCAGG
>NW_021604614.1:2608390-2611696 GCF_004785775.1 Grammomys surdaster
ACCACTGAGCCACGCCCCCAGCCCCTCACTGGGGGATTCTAGGCAGGGGCTCTACCACTGAGCCACGCCCCCAGCCCCTCACTGGTGTTTATCCTAGGGAGATGCTCTACTCCTGAGCCAGGACCCAACCCAAGAGGTGGATTCTTTCCAGTCTGCCATGATTTTAGTCCTATTCCAACATTGAAGCTATCCATCTAGCTACACAGAACTTGCTCTTTCTTGAACCGCCCCCTCTTCACTTTGTATACCATCCACTTCTGAGGAGCTGGCTCTTTTCACATGGGCTCGCTTTGCTGCTGAGCTCCTCAGGACTAGCCTACTGCTGGCATCAGGGCACAAGTGCCCTTTTGTTCTGGCGAGCAAAACATCCTTTAAAGATGGGGAAACTGAGGTCAAGAGGTTAATGGACCACCATGCTGAGTGAGACTGTAAGGTTTTGTTTTTTTGGTTTTGTTTTGAGACAGTCTCACTATGTAGCCCAGCTCGCCCTCCTGATCAGCCTGCCTAGTGTCAGGTGGAACCAGGGTGCCTTCAGGTGGTACATCTGAAGCTCTCCCCTCAGTTGCATTATTCCCCCTCTTCGCCTCTTTGAACACGGTCCCTAAGTCAACTCTTGCGCGAAGCCTTCCAGATCCCAGCCCCGCCCCCTTACAGTCCCAAGCATCTGTCTCCTAATATGGAACATTCACATAAGCAATACGCGGTTGAAACAGAAACTGGAACACACATACGCGCCTGGGGCTGAAGTGCGTGTGAGTGAAATCTATCTCCAAGGCTCAAGTCAGCTGAAGGTGGTCTAGGTGGGGAAGACGAGGTTCCGAAGACTACTCCGCCCGCCCGCTCCCCAGTTTTTGCGCCTCACTGTTGCCTGAGAACCGGGAGACCACGATTGCGGGCACCGCCCCCAGCCTCCCCCCACCCCCTCCGTTTTCCCCGGCGCTCCGGGCCCCGCCTTCCTGCGCCCGCCGCTACGCCGGCCCCTTTTGTTCGCTCTCCGGCCGCTGAGCTCTCCTGGCGCTCGGCATCTCTCGGCTGGGCTCGGCTCGCCTTGGCAGGGCTCCACGGGGCTCCGCTCCGCTCGGCTTTTCTCGCCTCCGCCCCGTTGGGCTCGGATCTTCCCGGCTCGGCCCCGCTCGGCTCGGCTCCGCTCGGCTCGACTCGGCTCGGCTCCGCCTCGGGGCGCGCAGGCAGCGGCCGGGCTTACGGGATCGGCCCCTCCCTCTATCCCCTTCTGGCCGTAGATCCTGTGCGAGGCCCCGACTCGGAGCGGGGAGACCGGGTTAGGGTAGCGGCGTGAAGGGACCCGCACAGCATCCTTGTTTTCGGGACGCGCGGACCAAGAGGAGGAGAGGGGTGTCGGGTCCTAGTCGCTGCTGGAGCTCCAAGGTAGGCGCCGCTCTGGGGACGCGCGCGATGGGGGCGCGCGGGCAACAAAGGACGCAGAGTCGCGGGGGGCGGCGGCACCCTATCCTGGAAAGAAAAGGGGGTGCTATCACCAAGCCATTGTCGCAGCGTGGACAAGGACAGCGGGCAGGGTCGCCGCCGCTGGTGGGCGTGGGCGGGGTGAACCCCAACTTCCTTAACCCAGACCGCTGCCGGGGTTGGGGGCGCCCCTGGATTGCACGTCCAGATGGTGCGCACATCCATAGACTGGGATTCGGGTGTGTTTGTTGGCGTCCTCTTTCCAAGAGCGGGTCCAGGAAGCTGGGCAAGCTGCAGAGCTCTTGGGGAAGGCTCACTCAGGCTCTGTGGGGGCACACACAGCCTGGTGGGCGCGGCCATCAACCCTCATCTTCAGACCTGGCATCTGGGATGAGACACGGAGGCCCCCGCCCCGCCACCTGGGGTCGCCTGGTTGGTGCCCTTAGCAAAACTTGGAGAGCCTAGCTTGGAAGAGGATGGGGTAAGGGGGAGGCCCAGGCAGGGTGGCTTTCCGCAGGGGTGCCCCCCCAAGCTGGCGCTGGTGGCTGGTGAGGCAGCAGATTTTTTTCCCTCCCCCCAGGGAGGGGCAGTGGCGGCGCAGGATGCAGGGCTGAGCCTCCAGGGCTAGCCCGCGTGGACTCCTCAGGCGGGGCCTGTGTGTTTGTCCCGGACTCGTTGGGCTTGCCACGCTTGCCTCCTCTGGAGCCTGACTCAAGCCTGGAAAGGTCGTTGCAGGGGAACACCTTAGGGATAGAGGAATCACAACCCAGGAATGCATGCACCCAGCCTCTGAGATCCCGCTGCTATCTTCTGAACTACAAACGGGCAGGGGGCTGGAGGGTTGTGGAACTAGGCAGGCAATTGGCCTTAATCTTGAAGGGTGCCCAGGCAGAGGACGGTGGGGGTGGGGCTGGCCGAGGACTGTGCTCTGAGGAGGAGGTAGAGAGCACCACGTGGGTCCACTTTACCTTTGCGGTGAGCCAGCGGGCTCCTCCCCATCAGTTGTAATGTAAACAATGAGTCCTTCATTCATAAGGTCGCTGTCACCTGGATTGGCACCACCAGGGGATGGCAGGTACACAGAACCGGAGGAACTGAGTTACTCTGCACAGCACAGGACAGCCTAACATGATGCCCGGCAAGGGGAGAAGCTAGAAGCCCCCAAGCGGCACAGCTGGAGGGTGGGGCAGACCCTGAGACCAGACCCAAGGGTGCTTTTTACCTAGGTGATGGCCCCCATAAGAGCTTCCGGACAAGAGCCATTCTGGCTTAGATGGGCAGAGAAAGATTTAGGTTACTGGGGCGTGAAGTTCAAGGCAGAACCTGTTTGCCAGTTCCTTCCTGCGTACACTAGGTGCCCACTTAGCACAGGACCCATGGGTTTCAGCTGTGCTTAAAAGGGTAGTATGTGGGAGCGGCGGCTCCGGGATGAGGAGGTTAGGAATAGAGGAGTCCCGACAGCAGAAGAGCCTTGGAGGAGTGCACACAGGTACACATTCTTCTAACCCAGGCGCTCAGGTAGGAAGCCAGAACACACATCCCAAGGAGCAGGAGTTGAGATGTTGGAGTTTGGCATGATGGGTTCAGATCCTTGCTCTGCTACTTGAATCGCTGTGTGGCTTTGGACAAGATATCGTACCTTGCTGTCTCTGTTTCTCTCAGTAAAATAGGAGTACTTAGGGGGTTTGCCTCTTAGGGCTTTTGAGAAAACCATGTGCCCTAGGGCAGAGTTTTTGTGATTTTACTTACTTGGGGAATTGAACCTAAGACCTCAATGGCTTCTCTGGCTGAACCATGCCCCTATCCTCTTACTGGGGGCATTCTAGGCAGGAGCTCTCCCACTGAGCCACGCCCCCAGCCCCTCACTGGGGGATTCTAGGCAGG
>NW_021604614.1:2611706-2630382 GCF_004785775.1 Grammomys surdaster
CCCACTGAGCCACGCCCCCAGCCCCTCACTGGGGGATTCTAGGCAGGGGCGCTACCATTGAGCCACGCCCCCAGCCCCTCACTGGGGGATTCTAGGCAAATGATCTACCCTGAGCCACGCCCCTGGGGTATTCTAGACTACTAGACAACTGCTCTTCTATCACGCTACGTTCCCAGTTGGTTTTTTTTTTTTCCTACAGGAAGTGGTTCTCAGCCTGGGGCAGGAGACTTATGCCTTTCTTGCTCTGGCTGCCCTTTACCTTCATACAGCCTAGCCTCTTAGCCCCACCCCAGGGCCTGATCTTTTCTATCTCCCTTCCTCCTTCCTGCTTTCCTTCATTGATGGCAAAGCCGTTGTTCTCTTCTTCCTAAGTCTTCCCACCTGGAAGACACGCTCAGTGTGATTTCCAGTCGCTCTCTGGTCAGTAACTGCCTAGTTGCTCTGTTTACTCCGCCTTCTCCACCTCTGCTGCTCTGCCCAGAGGGGCGACTCTGTCTGCACTTGTCACCCAGTAGCTCTTGGGAGAATTTATGTCTTTACCCAGGTTTTTAAAAAAATACATATTAGGTGCTTACTCTGGGCCAGGAATGTTTGGTTCTAACTCCTCCCACCCCCTTTTGGGACAGGGTCTCACTATGTAACCCTAGCTGGCTTGGAACTTACTGTGTAGCCCAGGCTAGCCTTGAACTCAGATATGTGCTTGTTTAGTGTTGGGACTAACAACATACGCCCACCATGTCCAGTGGTTGACTTTATAAATAAATTTATTCATTTGTTGTTTTTTTATATTATTTTTAAGATTTATTTTTGTCTTTGTGTGTGTCTGTGGGGCTGTCTGCCATGAGCGTGTGGGTGCAGATATGGAGGGCCAGGAGAGGGTATGAGATCCCCTGGAGTTAGAGCTACAGACCGTTGTGAGCTGCCTGGGAATAAACCTGGGTCCCAGTCCCTGAGCTCTCTCTCCAGCCCTTACTTTATTAATTGGAGACAGGGTCTCCAGTATCTTACTTAGCCTTGCCTTAAACTAACACAGCCCTGGCCTTGAACTTCTGCTCTTCCAGCCCACATTTCCCAATACTAGGCTGACAGGTATGTGCTACCCCTCCAGGTTTATGTGGTGTTGGGGATAGACTTGGGATTCAGACATATTAGGCAGGCACTGCACCCAACAAACCACAGCACTTTGTCTGCTTTTGGTTTTTAGACAAGGTCTCATTGTAGCCCAGGCTGGTCTCAAAGTTATTCTGTAGCCCAGGCTGGCCTCAGAGTCACTCTGTAGACCAGGCTGATCTTCCTGCCTCTGCCTCTGAGTTCTGGGATGACAAGTAGGCACCACTGTGTGCTTTGTCCATGCATTGGTTGAGTACTTACTGTGTGCCTAAGGGTCACGCCATCTTTTGCAAAGTCAAGGTCTGTTTCTCTAAAGCATAATTACAGTCATACTCTCTGCCGACACCTCAGTACAAAGTCTAAACACTGTCTGGCCTTTGGAGCCCACACAATTGCCCAGGACTTGCATTCCATGGGACTGGCTACTCTCTCTTCTCCCCCTCTTTCCCTCCCTCTCTCCCTCTTGCTCTCATTCCCCCTCCCTCTCATTCTTCTTTTCCCTTTCTCCCTCTCTTTCCCTCTCCTTCTCCCTTCCCTCCCTCTCTACCTCTCTTTCTCCCTCCCCCCCTCTTCTTCTCCCTCTCTCTCCCTCTCCCTTCTTCTCTCCTCTCTTTCTCCCTCCCTCTCTTCCCCCTTTCTCCCTCTCCTCTCCCTCCCTCCCCCTCCCCCTTCTCTCCCCCCCATCAGCTGACCAGACTTTGTATGGTTTCACTAAGGTCTTCTTAGTTCTCTTTATAAGCTGTAAGTAGCGGACATCTTCTGTTGAACCCAGCTGTCATGGAAGGGACACTGAATTAGAAAAACATGAAGACTGGAGTTCGATCCCCATCACCCACGTCAAAAGGCAGCGTGTGCCTGTAATTGCAATGCTAGAGAGACAGGAGACAGGAGGAGCCCTGGGGCTTGATAGTAAGCTGGCCTCATTGAGTCAGTGAGGTCTAGATTAAGTGAGATACCCTGTCTCAAAAAATAAGGTGAAGGGCCAGCAAGATGGCTTAGTGGGTAAAGGGGCTTGCCACCAAGTCTGGTCATCTGACTTTAATACCTGGTATCCATATGTCAGAAACAGAAAATGGATCCCGGTAAGTTGTCCTCTGATGTCCATATGCGCCCAAGTGTATACACACCCATCCACACCCACACGGAATGAAATGCACAGGGACTGAGGAAGGCAGAGCTAACCCCTAGCCTAATGTACGGCAAGCAGTTCACTAAGGGAACCATCTCTAGCCCCACTGTGCCTGCTCTTCTTTGTCCTGGGGAATCAAAGTCTAAGTAAAGGGAGGCTTTAGGTACATTTATTTATTTTCTTAAACGAATTTATGGTGCGTGCGTGCGTGCGTGTGTGTGTGAGCACGCACACGTGTGCACATGCGTGCATGCCTGTGAAGGTCATGGAACAACTTTTGGGAATTGTTTCTCTTTGGCCTATGTGGATACCAGGGATTGAATTGAGTTCATTAGGCTTGGTGGCCAATAGTTTTCCCTCTGAGCCATCTCACCGTCTTGCTGGCTCCAAAAGGATGTTTCAGAGTAGGTAGAAATAAGACTTAGTCACCGAAGAGTTGCAGGGAGCCCAGGCCACCTGGACCAGGAAGCTGGCTGGCCGCCACCCCTTCTGTTTCTTTCTGGATGCTGGTTTCATTTTCTCTACCCGTCTTGCCTCCGTCCCGTCTCTCCTTGACTCATGAGTGTAGCCTGGTCCAGTGTGACTGTTATAAAAGCTGGTTTCAGCTCCTGTTCATAGACCCCCTCCTGGTGGCATCCCCCTTAATCCTGGGTTGCCAGAGAGACCAAGTGAGGGGGCTACCCCCATCTGCTTAGTTGGTGGTTGACTGGGGCTGGGAACAGCTGGTATAATCTGTCAGGCAAGTTTTGGGTGCCTGAAGTTCTGTGCACATGCTCGTGCATGCATGCGTGCGTGAGTGTGCCTAAACAACTGGGGTGTGGCTATATATAGGAGCTGGTGGTCTTATAGGGGAGGCAGAGCCATGGACACGTTACCATACTGGTACTGTATGGTGCTCCTGTCCTCAGCAGTGTAGCTTAGCCTCAAGAAACTTAAGGATGTGACCGTCTATGTAAACTCTCTGTCCTGGGCCAGGTTGAGGGAAGACCCTCTTCTCCTAAGATCTGGCGACTGGGGGTGGGTGAGTCTAGTTCCAGCACCCTGTGTTTTCCGGGGCCCCAGAGCCTCCCTCCCTTGATCCCTCCTGCCTGATCCTCACAGTGGAACACAGACTGTAATTGATGCCTTCAGAAGTGCCTAGAAAGGTTAATGAACTGCTGTCTTCTGAGCAGGATGCAGAAGAGGCCAGGAGGCATCATGAACAAGACATAAATACAGGGTGTGCGCTCTCTCTCCTGCCTCACCCTCGTCTCCTCCCTAGGGTCCCACAGAGTTAGGCAGGTGTTCTGCAGCTGACCCACACTTCTTGCACTAGAGGATTCTAGGTAGGCACCGACCACTGTTCCGTGCCCCCAGCCTCTCTCGGGGGGATTTGAGATGGGTGCTCTACCACTGAAGCACACCTCCAGCCCAGCTGAGGGTCATTTACTTTTTATCTTTTTCTTTTTCCAAAAAAGTGATTTATTTATTTTTACTTCATGTGCATCGGTGTTTTGCCTGCATGTGTGTCTGTGTGAGGGTGTCAGATCACTTGCAGCTGGATTGCAGACAGTTGTCAACTGGCATGTGGGTGCTGGGAATTGAATTCGGATCCTCTGGAAGAGCAGTCAGTGCTCTTAACCTCTGAGCCAGCTCTCCACCCCGTAATATGTTTTTTTTTCTCTCTTACGTGTGCGGGTGTTGTGCCTGCGTGCATGCCTGTGCACTAGATCTGTGAAGTACCCATGGAGGCGAGAAGAGAGCGTCAGATTCCCTGAAAGTGGAGTTGACAGTTGTGAGCCACCGTGTTTACCCTGAGAATCTAGCCCAGGTCTTCTGGACGAGCAGACAGTGCTCTTAACCACTGAGACATCTCTCCAGTTCCTTTGTTTGGTTTTGGGTTTGGTTTTTTATTTTGTTTTGTTTTGAAACAAGGTCTCACCTCACTCAGGTCGCCCTCAGCCTCTCTGTGTAATGCAGGATGAACTTGAGCTCTTGATTCACCTACCAGTTGCAGGCATTTACCTGTGTGTGAGGCCGAGCCTGTGTGGTCCTGGAGATAGAACCCAGGACTATGTGTAGGTTAAGCAAGGACTCTACCATCTCCTCCTACCCCGAGATTTCAGGGCCCTTTAATGGAGCAATTTTGAGCCACTTGGCTGGTGCTGTCCTAGGTCCTGAGACACAGACTGGGAATACTATTTGCAAAAGCTCGATCCCGCCCCTCTGCTCTCCCTGAGAAGTGGGAGAAGGCATTCAAGGGCATCCGGGTACCACTTTGCAGAAAACCTGGGCATGAGTAAAACAGTACATGCGTGTGGTGGGTGCTTGGCACACAGCCTCCATTGGTAGCCAGAGTGAGGCTGCCTTTTCGGGAGCATTGGTAGATAGTGCCGATTCGGATGTCTTCCTGGTGACGTCTGAGCCACTGCACTTTGTGTGTCTCTTCCATTCTTCCCACCCACTTCAGTATCACTGGGTTTTAGTTTCAGATGTGTGGGCGGTACCCTTGACCTGCCTTGCTGGCAAGTTCTTCTTTCTCCTGGCTGCCCTATCTTAGTCCTCCCTTTGTCTGGCTGAACTCTCTCATGCTATTCCAGGGCCAGACCCCATCATCCGTTGTCTCTTCCTTCCTGTCCCTCGCCTGCTCAGGACATTGCCAGCATGGGAGAGGATCCGGGATGTTGACACAGAAGCTTGCTGCAGGCAAGTGAGGCAGAGAAGACGGTCCTCGCTCTGTGCAGTACCATTGTCCCACACGGTGACCTCCCCTGCCCTCAGGGGAAGCCAGAGCCTTGTGGGAGACATAGAGGACATAGATCCACAGGGCACAGGTTGCTTGTTCACAGCTGGGCGGTCTGATGGTACCAAATCCAGAACCCACGGAATTATCTGTGATTTAGTCATTTAGTCTGTAACTGTAATCCCAGTTAGATATAGACAGATATTTTAGAAAGAATCGTTTTGTCTGTGTGTGTACCAGTGTGTGATATGTACATGTTTATGCTGATGTGTGAATGTGTGTGCCTATGGAAACCAGAAGTAGACCTTTAGGAATCTCTTTCCACCTATTTTTTTAAATATTATTAAATTTATTGGGCCATAAGAGTTAGATCAGCAGTTAGAGAATTTGAAGCTCTTGCTGAGGACCCAAGTTCGGTTCCCAGCACTAACATGATGGTTCACAACCACCCATTACTCCAGTTCTACACTCATGGGATCCAATACCCTCTTCTGACTTCTATGGGTACTAGACATACATGCAATACACATACGTACATACATACACACATACATGCAGGTAAAATTCTTACATGAAATAAATGAATCTGATATAAGTTTTAAAAGTTATTTGTTATTATTTTGGGGTTTTTTTTTTGAGAACTGTCCATGCTCTTTTTTTAAAAATGTATCTTTATTTTATGTCTGTTGGTATTTTGGCTGCACATATGTCTGTGTGGGGATGTCAGAAGTCGTGGAACTGGAGTTGCAGACTTCTCTGAGCTGCCATGTGGGTGCTGGGATTTGAACCTGAGTTCTCTGGAAGAGCAGCTAGTTCTCTTAACTGCTGAGCCATCTCTCCAGCTTAATTTTAACTAAAAAAAAAAAACACAACAAATTATTATTACAGTGTGTGTGATCATGCATAATGTGTGTGTCTGTGTGTACTCCCATGTGTGTCTGTGTGTGTGTGTATATATATATATATACCATAATGCGTTTTTTGAGGTCAGAGAATTGCTCTGTGGAATTGGTTCTCTCCTTCCACCTTTGCACCGGTTCTGGGACTTGAACTCAGGTTGTCAGGTGTGCACAACAAAAGCACTTACTCTCTGAACCATCTTACTGGCCTGCCAGGTAGTTCAAAACAAAACAAAAAAGCCAGGCATGATGGCACACACATTTAGTCCCAGCACGCAAGAGGCAGAGGCAGGTAGATCTCTGAGTTCAAGTCGAGGCCAGCCTGATCTGTAGAGCAAGTTCCAGGATAGCCAGGGCTACACAGAGAAACCCTGTCTTAAAAACAAAACAAAAAACCTAGACCAAAACTGTTTAGCTGTATGTTTTATTATATTCCTGCCATTGCAGCACTGGAGAGTCTGAGCCAGGGGAATGTACAGTTCAAAGCCAAGGTGGGCTACATAGCAGAGCCTTGTTTGCAAGTAAAGAAAAGTCTTTATACTGACCTATAATCTTACATACAAAAGCCCACGTGGAACCCCATGGCCATAATCCCAGCACTCAGGAGGCAGAGCCAGGAAGGATCAGGATTTCAAACGGTCACATCAAAGAATGCTGGGACTAAAGGTGTGTGCCATCATGCCTGGCTTGTTTTGTTTGTTTTTAACTACCTGGCCAGCTGGTGAGATGGTTCCAAGAGTAAATGCATTTGTTATGCAAACTGGTAACCTGAGTTTAACTTACTCTGGGCTATGTGAAACAGTGTCTCAAAAAAAGAAAAAAGAAAGAAAGAAAGAAAAAAGCACACTGGAGAGATGGTTCAGTGGTTAAGAGCACTGGCTGTTTTTCCAGAGGACCTGGGTTCAATTCCCAGCAACTACATAGTAGGTTACAACTGTCTTTAACTCAGTTCCAGAGGATCTGACACCCTCACACAGACCTACGTGCTGGCAAAACACCCATTCACATAGAATAAAAATAAATCAACAAAAACAACCCCCCTACCAGGGGTGGTGGTACATGCCTTTTATCCTAGCATTGGGTAGGCAGATTTTTTTTGTCAGTTGGAGGCCAGCCTGATCTACATGAGTTTCAGGAGAGCCAGAGCTACCTAAAGAGACCCTGTCTCACAAAACAAAAAGCAAGCAAGCAACCAAAATAAACACCAAAGCTGGCGGTTGACTGGGGGGCTGTTTGCTGCTGGTCTGACTTTCTTGCTCAGCTGTGTGAGCAGCTTGGTCTTCCCAGCTTCATCCATTCCCTACCCCGAAGTCGTGTCTCCATAGAGTCTAGCTGCTGCTCCACCTTGGCTTGGAGGCTCTCCCAGAGCCTTACGCTGCTCTCTGCCGCTGTCCCTCTCCACACGGTGCTCAGGCCTCTTGACACTATCTAAGAGTCGGAAGACCTCAACCAGGTTCCTTATCCCTGTTCTTTTCACACTTGGTAGAGGTCACACAGCTGTGCAAGGGTTGGGCCTGGCTGTTCCCGGCATCCTGCTGACCCTGGTGACCAGGGAAGAGAGAGGGGAGGAGGGTGGGGACAGGGATCCAGGCATCCAGGCAGATGGACTCCATCTCTCCCGTTCTCCCAGGCCTGAGGCACAGCTGGTTTAAAGCTTGGACTTTGGTTTTTGCCTGGAAGTTGGCAAGACTCACAGGGAGGGACCTACCATCCCAGACTCACTCTTGGCTGGTCTTCGCCTGGGAGGTCATGGACTCGAGTGGCCTCTCGGTGACCCATAGCAAGCTGCCCGTGTTCCCTGACCCTCAGCCAAATGCAGTTAGAATGGTGTCCTGAGCCCTTAATCTCGGCACTGGGGAGAAAGAGGCAGGGGGATAGAAAGCTAGAGACTAACTTGGGCTATATATCAGATATGGAAAAGAAGGGGCTCAGGCTGGCTCAGCAGGTAAGGGGCTTGCTGCCAAGCCCAATGACCTGAGTCCAACCCCTGGAGACTGATTGTGGAAGGAGAGAAATGACCAAATGACCCTCCCCGCCACTTGGCACCCTTCATGCATGGGGCATTCATGTACCCCTCCCCCATAATGTTTTTTCTTTTTTTTTAAAGAAGAGGCTGGAAATGTCTAGTGTCAGTAGTAGTTAGCAGCCGGGCGGTGGTGGCGCACGCCTTTAATCCCAGCACTCGGGAGGCAGAGGCAGGCGGATTTCTGAGTTCGAGAGTTCGAGGGTAGCCTGGTCTACAGAGTGAGTTCCAGGACAGCCAGGGCTACACAGAGAAACCCTGTCTCGAAAAACAAAACAAAACAAAAATTTAAGAAGTAGTAGTTAGCACCCTTATCGAGGGACTATCTCCTGGCAGAAGTGCCCAGTGAATGAGCCAGGGCCAGCAACTGGCTGGAGTTCTGGGCCAGGGTGCCTACATCCTGATGCCCTCCTCCTGGCCCCGGGGCCTTATTACCTCATAGAAGTTGGGCTTTCTCTTGCTCTATTTGGCACTGCTCCCCTTCCAGGCCACTACCGACTCACTGGGTCAGAGTCCTGGGCTCTGTCCCCTACTGTCCTGTGGCTGGTCACCCCCAGGCAGCTGAAATGGAAACCCTGGGACAGAGCTCGGGTTTCTTTCCAGTAAGCTGGCATGTGAGGACAGCACACAGGGGCCTGTTGCTTCTACTAGACCCGAGTTCCCAGACAATGCTCGTGTGAACAGTGTCACCAGAGAGTTGTGACATGGGCCTCCTGACCTCTGTCAAGTATCTGGGATACTCCTGGGGTTACAAGCTTCCCAACTCAGGCACCTGCACCCCCCCCCCCAGGCAGCCATGCTTTGACCCCAGTTTTCTTTCTTTTTCTCGTCTCTTCTCTTTTTTCTTTCTTTCTCTCTCCCTTCCTTCCTTCCTTCCTCTCTCTCTCTCTCTCTCTCTCTCTCTCTTTCTTTTCTTCTTTCTTTTTTTGAGGCAGAATTTTTCTATGTAGCCCTGGCTGCCCTGAACTAATTCAGGCTAGCCTTAAACTCAGAGATCCACCTGTCCCTGCCTCCCAAGCACTGGGATTAAAATTGGTTTTATAGCCCAGGCTAACCTCAGACTCACTATGTAGCTGAGGATAACCCTGAACTTCTGATCCTCCTGCTCCGCCTCCCTACTTTTGAGATCACAGGTGGGCACAACCTGGTTTAGGAGTGCAGGGGATCGAACCCAGGGCTTCACACATTCATACTAGGCAAGCCCTCTCCCAGCCCAGCTATACTCCAAGCTTGGTTTATTATTTTACTTTCATTTTATTACATTATAGCCTGTGTATGTATCAGTTCTGCCCTTCTACCACGTGGACCCTGGGGATCCAACTCAGGGTTGGTGGCAATTGTCTGTACCTGCTAGGCTATTTTGCCCAACCTGGAACTAGAAATCTCTCTTCCTCTGCCTCTTCTGTGCTGGGGTCACTCCTTGCTGACCGTGGCTGCTACCTGTATCCCAGTACAGGTGATAACACCTGGGACTGTCACATGGCTTCATGTCCTAAGGCGTCTTGCAGTGAGACTGAGTTTGGACCTCAGGCTCTCACGTCATGGCCTCGGCCATCAGCTGCCTGGTGGCCAGAGGCCAGTGTGTCACCATGTCACAGCTTTCCCAAGTCCTCCCCCTACCCCCAACCAGTTCTCTGTCCCAGAGCCCAGCTGAGTCACAGAGGGCCAGCTCAGCCCTTTGCCTCCTCCCCTCTTCCTGCTACTGTTCTCCCCTCCCCCTCCCCTTTCCGGTCCCCTCCAGTCCCCTGGCTGGGGTAGCCAGGACTGGCTGAATGCTGGCTTGGTTCCTTTCTGCCTGCTCCATGCTTTCCTTTGTTAGTTGAAGCAAGCAGGCGCTGTCCCCAGAGGTCAGGGTCTTGGAAATGTTGTTTTAGGGCAGGGCTACCAGGCTAGGAGGTAGGGAAGAGTCAGCCCTGGGGCCAGTTCAGTCATGGCTGCAATACTGTGACTTGGATGGAATCTGTGAAATTAATTTTATCTTTCCAGCTCCTGGTTTTATAAGTATGCGTCATTTCTAAAAACTGCATTACTCATTATCTTTGTGAGGGAGCACGTGTGTGCTGTATGCACACGTGGAGGGCTGTTTGCTGGGGTTGGTCTCTCTTACCATGTGGGACCCGGGGATTGAACTCAGGTCCTCAGGCTTGGCAGCAAACTCCTTTACCTTCTGAACCATCTCACCAGCCCTCTGTCCTTTCCTTTTCTTCTCTCTCTTCTCTCCTTTCTTCCCTTCTTCCTTTCCCTTTCTTTTTTGCTAATCTCTTCCATCCATCCTTCACTTTCTCTCCTTTCTTCTGTTCACATGTGTGTGTATGCACATGCCTGCATCTCTCTGTGTGTGTGTGTGTGTGTGTGTGTGCGCGCGCGTGTACACACATGTATGCATCAATGTGTGGATGGTTTTTCACTGCCCTGAGGATCACCTAGTAGGCCAAGTAGGCTGGCCAGGGAGCTCCAGGGAATCCACCTGTCTCTGCCTTCTTGGCACTGGCCTTAAATGCGTGTGTCATTGTCTTGGTCGCTTGCTGTGAAGAGACACCCTGACTCCTATAAAAGTAAACATTTAACTGGGGCTGGCTTACAGTTTCAGAGATTTAGTCCATTATCATCATGGTGGGAGGCATGGTGGCAGGCAGGCATGGTGCTGGAGAAGGAGATGGGAGCCACACCTGGTTCAGAGAGAGAGAGACAGACAGACAGACAGACAGACAGACAGACACAGACAGACAGCGGAGTCTGGTATAGGCTTTTGAGACCTCAAAGCTCACCTTTCAGTATAACTTTAATTTTTTAAACCTTATTTTTAATGATGGTCCTTAAACTTTTTAACCTCTCTTTTAGCCCATCACCCACCAGAGGTAGTGGAAAAGAAAGGATACCAGGGACGTGGACCAGTTTAGAAAGGTTCTTTGGAGCAATGCTCTGTGTTGTGTGGAAATTGCCAGTTGAATTCACAGGTCAGCAGTAGCAGTTTGATCCACTCACAAATACTGTACGGATATATCAGAGGTCTACAGAGTAGAGTCAGGTTAGCAAATGTAGATTAGCAGCGGTGACACTACCTAGCAGAGACAGTCAGGCCTCAGCCTCGGCTCAAGTCAGCAGGAGGGACCAGAGAGGAATGCCAGGAAGAGTTCTCAGCTGTGCCTCTCTCAGCAAAGTGAAGATCAGCAAAGATGCCAGACCAGTAAGCATTACACAGAGAGTCCTAAAACCAAGCGTAGCTGGGTCTCCTTTACTGTCTATCAGGCACTCCCTCTAAACATCACGTCTCTTCTACGATCTTGTCTCAGCATGTGTCTTGCCGTAACACGTGTGTCTGTCTCAACTGACACCACTCTGTCAATCGGCCCAAGTCCGAGGGAGCAGCAAGAAACTGCAGCACAGCACCAGAAGATTTTCGGTCCGTTTCTCTCTATGGAGTCCTGACAAATGGAGCTCAAGTACACAACGTAAAGTGGACCAATCAATACATGCTTGTAGTTAGCAAAGAGTCTCTCATCACGTGTCCTTTCACGTGCTTGCTTTAGCAGAACATCCTCTCTCCTGTGTCTGCTTCAGCCAAACATTCCTTCATGATCTGCCTTAGTCTTTCACCTGGGTCCACTTCAGGAGAACACTCCTTCACGTGTTTGCCCCAGCAAAACACCATCCAACACAACTGACTCTCTGAAGAGCCACTTTCCACTTCACCCCAGTGACACACTTTCTCTAACAAGGCCACACCTCCTAATCCTTCTAATCCTTCTCAAATAGGGCCACTCGCTGATGACGAGGCATTCAAATATATGAGTTATGGGGGCCATTCCTATTTAAACCGCCACAGTCCTCATGCCTGACTTTTAACCATGAGCTCTGGGGATTGACTTTCCCTCCTCATGCTTCTGTGGCAAGTACTGTGCTGACTGAGCCATTTCTCCAGCCCTCTTTTCTAAGACAGGCCCTCCCTATGGAATGTAGGCTAGCCTAAAGCTTCATCCTCCTGCCTCAGCCTCCTACATGCTGTGATGATAGATGTCACCCGAACACTCAGCTGTTTCTGAACTTTTATGATCTGTGACTGTTCTACTTGTAAGATGCCTGCTACTTCTACAGCAAACTTGGGCATAGCCAGACCACATCTGTACAAGGAGTGTATTATACAGTAGGTTCAGTACTGTGCATAGTAGGTACAGCATGGTGGATAGGCAGGTTTCTCACACAGTACGTTTCTTGGAATCATCAACAATGGCAGGTATTAGGGTTTTTGCAGTGATCAGAGGGCCAATGGATGCCACAGAGTCACACCATGTGATGACTTCACCTGAGAGACTTATTTAGTGGGGTAGACAAAGGCTGCCTCAGGGCGAGGGTGGAGGAGAAAAGAGCAGGCAGGGAAGGCCCTGGCTCTATACAGGGGTATAACGCATGCGCATAGGGAGACTGTGAGGGACTTGTGGCAACAGTGGCAGTGCATCGCGTTTGGCCGCTGGTGATGATGTGGCTTCTGGCACTAAGTTGCTGAATACAAACTGAGGTGCACCTGGTTCTAGAATGTGAGCAGTCCTTGGTTTACTAACAGTAGGGAAACTGAGGAAGCCTTTTTTGAGAAGATTGTTGCAGGGACCAGTGGCCTGGAAGGCTGTTGACCTCTCTACATGGATGCAGGCATGCCCTCACATGGGGTCTCCAGTCATGAGATCAGGGTCAAACACTGACGAACGGGTTCTCCGAGAGGAGACAGCAAGGGCTAATGAGAACATCTTGACTCCAGCCCTCTTGTGTTCTGCCCGCAGGTGACCAAGGATGGCAGAGAGGATGTGATCTGCCTTTGTCTGCCCTCCTAGTGGCACCACCATGCAGAAGCCCAGTGGCCTGAAACCCCCTGGCAGAGGGGGGAAGCACTCCAGTCCGGTGGGCAGGCCGTCCATCGGGTCTGCTGCATCATCTGTGGTGGCATCGGCCAGCGGCTCCAAAGAAGGTACGTGAGGCCGAGAGAGGGATGGAGACTTTTCCTGGGGAGACAAGAACAAACATGTATCCCACTCAGATAGGATACCAGCCATGGAGCAAAATAAAGATTCCACCAGAGTCCAACGTGATGAACCAGTGAATTTATTGGAGTTACTTACAGAGGAGTATGGATAACTCAGAGGTAGCTGTGTCTCAGCACTCAGAAACTTATTACGTAGCCCAGGCTAGCCTTAGACATTCAGTGATTCTCTTGCCGCTGCCTCTGAGGTGCTAAGGGCACCGGTGTGCCCATCATGCCCAGTGAATGCGGTGCTGGGAATGGGACCCAGGGTTTTGTACATGACGGGCCAATGCTCTACCAACTGAACCAAATCCTCAACTCCAGCAGGGCAATTTTAAACCACAAGGGGTCTCTTAGTTTCTTTTGCTGTCACTGTGATAAAATACCCTGACAGAAGCAACTTGAGGGAGAGGGGCTGGGCTTTGGTTCACAGTTCAAGAACTCCATCATGGTGGGGAAAGTCTAGGTAACAGGAATTTGAAACCATTGGTCCAATCTCACCGAGAAACAGAGAGGCTCATGCATGCTCCTGTACAGCTGTCTCTAGTTCATACCATCCGAGTTTCCCTCCTCACGGATGTCCTACCCACCATTAAAATGGGTCTTTCACTATCCCATACACGAATTATGATAATTCCACAGGCATGCCCAGAAGCCCGTCTCCCGGGAGATTCCAGATTCTGTCAAAACACTGAGTGTCCTAGAGAGTGTGCTAGAATTAGAAATAGTTTGGTTAGTTTTTAAGACAAGGTCTCAGTCTTATAGCTCAGGCTGGCCTCGAACTCATGTTCTTCCTGCCTCATCCTACAGGGCTGGGGTTGGTTATAAGTAAGAGCCCCCACCCCCAGCTGGAGATTCGCCTTTCTGTAGTCTTTGCCATGGAGATTCTGATTGTTCCTTCCTTTTCTCTCTGATGAGTAACTCGGAGAGGCGCAGTTCCACACAGTCCCGCTTAGGTTACACTCCACCAAGAAGTATAGGACTCCATCCATCTCAGTCGGGTCTCCCAGAGTTTTGGAGACACCAGAATCTTTGGTAGAGATTAAACTGCATGAACTGGGTTTAAGGGGTAGGGTTGGGGGTGGTGATGATGGTGGGGGTGGTGGTTGGTGTTGCAGAAAGTGTGAGCCAAAGAAGGTAAACAGCCAAGGAAGTTGCAATATGAGGTAAGACAGCGGTCGATTCCCAGCAGGCTTGCTGGTCCAGTATAGCCCAGTTTCTTCTGTAAGAGAACAGATGCCTTCATATCCATGGGAGGCATTCCAGAAGAGGCCAGCTGGGAGAGAGGGGGTGTGGAGAGGGAGAGAAGGAGGGAGGGAGGGAGGCAGAGACAGACAGACAGAGACAGACAGACAGACAGACAGACAGCTGGCTTAGCTGAATCGGTCAGTTCTAAGTTCAAACAGATGGACAGACAAACAGCGAGACTGTCTCAAAGAATGAGGTGGAAAGTGATAAAGCAAGACACCCAATATGGTGGTTAGTTTTAATTGTCAACTTGATGTAATCCAGAATGACATGGTAGGAGAGTCTCATGAGGGATGGTCTATGTTGGGCTAGCCTGTGAACTTGTCTATTTGGCTTGTCTTGATTGTTAATTGACCTGGGAAGACCCAGCCTGAAAGCGGACAGCACTGTTCTCTGGTTTGGGGCGGTGAAATATATGAAAGTAGAGAAAGCCAGCTGGCCACCGAGCAGGCAAGCATTCCTTTCTCTCTCTCTCTCTGCTCTTGCCTGTGCTCCTGACGAGAGCAGCTGTTTAGGTGTCTGCCTTGACTTCTCTACCATGACGGACTGTGATCCGGAATGGTGAGCTAAAAATAAACCCTTTCTCCCTTAAGTTGCATTCGTCAGGATGTCTTATCACAGAAATAGATGTGAAACTATGACGCTCGGGACTGGCCTCTGGCCTCTTCTGCATGCCTGCACATGTGTACTTGCACATACATGAATGTATTCATGTACAAAGACACATCTGTGTGGAAAGGAGTGGCAGCTGATGTGGGGGGAATCAGAAGTAGGGGGTGAAGGGCAGGGATTTGGGTGTCTCTCCAACACAGGAAGAGCTGTATAGGGTGTGGCCTAGGGGTCCACAGGGTATATTATCTCCACTGTGAGCATGACCGTAGGGCTGAGGGGAGGACTAGGCCAGTGAGGAAATGTACAGTCATCCAGGCGCAGGGTGCATGCTCTCTGCCTGCCATAGGGAGGCCACGGGCCGCTGTCCTGAGTCAGGTCACTTCCTTGGAGGAGTCTGAGGATGCTGAGTAATGGGAGTGTTGGGAAACTGCATTGTTGGGCTAGGAAACTCAATCCCTGGACCCACGTGGTACAGAGAGAAATGACTCCCACAAGTTGTCTTTCAAGAACTATGACACACCCCACATACACCATATTCCTGTCTCCCAGGCATGCACACAACCAACATCATACATACTACATACATACACACAGCAACAAAGACAGGATTTCCAGGAGCTGGAAAGATGGCTCACTGGGTCAGAACACTTCTTGCTGCTCTTGCAGAGGACCCAAGCGTGGTTCCCAGCACTTACATGGTGGATCATGACCATCTCTAAATCCAGTTCCTGAGGATCCAGTGCCCTCTTCTAGTCGGGCACTGCACATATGTGGTGCACACACTTACACGGAATAAAACACCCATACACATAAAATAAGTAAATATTAAAAAAAAGAAATTTAATACCAAGAGACAAGCTTAACTACAGGCTCCCAATAGGCTGGGCTTACTCCAGCAGGGGTGGCTCTGTGGAACTAGCTGGGGAAGTGTACCAGCCAGCCTGGCCCTAGGCCAGAACATGACCTTCAAGGAGAAAGGCCCATTGTCTCTTCTGGGTTCTTTCTTTATTGGCCCTCATCAAGTGAGGACCCAGTTTCTTTTATTCCAAGTGTCTGGGATTTAGTCCAGAGTGTCACACATGCCAGACCAGTGCTCTGACACTGAGCCTCAACTCTAGCCCCTCAAGGATGTGTGTGTGTGTGTGTGTGTGTGTGTGTGTGTATGTAGGTGTGTTGGCAGGTGTTCTACTACTGAGCCTCACTCAAGGTTCTCACTAGGAGATTTTGGGCAAAGGCTCTACCATGCTTTGGGGTGTCAATGCCAAGAGATTTGGGAATAAAGCTAAATAGGAGTTTTAGTAAAAACTGTCCCCGTTCCTGCTGGCCCTTCTGGTTCCCCCTCACCCATGGGACTGGCCACCCACTCTCCAAAGTGGAGATGCCAGGCATGATGGCTCATAAGTCATCCCGGCGCTCAGGGGGATTGTGAGATCAGGGTTAGCCTGGACTAAATATGGGAGAGCCTGCCTCAAAAAGTAAACAGACATTGTCTGAAAATGTAGCTTGGTTGGCAGGGTATTTACCCAGCGTGCACAAAGCTCTGGGTTCCATTCACAGCACTTACATAAACCAGGTGTGATGCATATCTGTCACCTCGGCCACTGGGAAATAGGGAAAGGGTTAAAAGGTAAAGGTTATCCTTGAGGCTAGTGCCTGGGACGTAAGAGCCCCTGTCCCAAAACAAATATATCAATCAGTCGATAAAACAAAGCACTGAGGACTCTGGGGGACACCCAGGACGATTTGAGAGGTCCATGTGCAAGTTGGCGCCTGCCTTGGGAAGCTAGGCTGTGGCTTCCTCCCAAGGCATGATGTCAGCTTTGGGCAGAGAGGGTCTGGCACGGGAAACAGCCTGGATAGATGCCATGTGTAGCAGGGAAGGCTTGTATTGGTACCCAGAAGCATGACACAGGATGCAGCAGGGTCCCAGGGAGACTTCAGGGGCATTCGTCTCCCTGGAATGCAAGCAAATAGAGGTGGTTTGACAGGTAGGCAGGTTTGGAGCTAGGTGGAGGAGTGTGGATAAGGTGGAGCACTCCTGGAGGATGCTCTGGGAGGACCCAGGTCAGTGTTAGCATCTATCTTGGGCTGTGGACAGGAGAAAAGGGTTCACGACTCCAGGTACACACCAGGTGTGGACCGCACTCTGTTCTGCACAGGGAAGGGAGGTTCTGTCAGGTTATGTACAGCAACCTTTCTCTGGAGTATTCTTTAATCTTGTGTGTGTGTTCGTGTACTGGGTGTGCACTGTGTAATGCAGAGGTCAGAGGACTGCAGGTGTTCGTGAAGTTTCTGTATTGTTTAGGTCTCTCTCTTTTGGAGATAGGATCTTACTGTGTAGTCCTAGCTGGCCTAGAACTCACAGGATACTGGATCTCTTCCCATCTACCTGTTTGCACCAGCTTAGCTGGCCCATGAGCTTCCAGGGGGTTCTCCTGCCTCACTCACCCATGTTACTGTCCAAGCTCTGAGACTACATGACCATGTCTCCAGCTTTACATAGCTCCTGGGATTCCAACTCGGGTCCTCATGCATGCGTGGCAAATACTTTACCACTGAGCCATCTGCTCAGCTTCTGGAATCTCCCAGTTCCATGCCTGAGAAGTCTCTTTTGGCCCTTGGAAGATGTGCTGGGCAGCTGGGATCTGGGGTTGTCAAGCAGGGAGTATGGGTCATAGGCAGCCGTCATACTTCTATTGTTGGGGCAGGCCTTAAAGAGCTCTCCCTGGCTGTGCTTCTCCCCACCACATCAGGGCATTCACCTTGCCTCATTCGAATATCAATAGTTTGTTCTATAACTGAGCCACGCCCCAGCCTGTCGCTGGGAAATTCTAGGCAAGCACTCTGCCAGTGAGCTGCATCTGAGCCCCTCAAATGTACGTTTATTTTCTTACATATATTTTTATGTTATTTATTTCATATGTGTACGTGTGTGGGCAGATGTGCCCCAGCAGGTGTGTAGAGGTCAGATGACAGCTTGTAAGAATGAGTTCTCTCCCCCGACCATGCAGGTCCCAGGGATTGAGCTCAGCTTGTCAATCTTACCGACAAGTGCCTCTGAATGATCCTTGAGCCATCTTGCTGACCCTCCTCTCGTTTTTGAGATCGTTCCCCTGTGTAATCCAGGCTGGCCTAGATCCTGTGGCAATCCTCCTGCTTCACTCTGCTTGGGACTGAGGTCTAGGCGAACTCATCCACTGCCTGCCCATCACTTTAGTGCCTAGTCTGAGATGTCGTTTGAGGCATTGGGGGGACCAGGCCTCCTGTTGCCCTTGCTACTTTCAGTCAGCCAAGGTCAAGAGGATTCTTTTAAGGCCGGCTCCTCCACTCCTTCCCCTAACCACATCCTAAACTTGTTAATGGCGTCAGGATGGGGAAGCCAAGATGAGCTTTTCTGGGCTGTGTGGCAGGGGGCAGGGCTGCCTCCCAATACTCCTGCCGTTCTGTCCAGTATTGATCCGGGAGGCGGGGACCAAGGCTAGCGCCTGCCTGCCTCCCTGCCTGCCGCGCTCTGTGGCCGGTGCCTGAAGCTTCTTCATGGGGAGCTGGCTCTGCTCATTTCAGGGTAAGAAGCCTGTCACAACCTCTCCAACCCTACTCGGGTTCCCCAGCTTTCTGCGGGCTCCGAATGGGGGGAGCAGAAGGGGATTATGAATAGCATTTGACTCCGGAAGGATACTGAGCCTTTCTGGATAGAGGATGCCTTCAAGGTAGCGGGGCACAGAGGCAGCCTTGCTGGGTCAGTGCCACAGGGTGGGGTGTTCAAACTACAGAGGACTTTTCTTGTGTAGTGGGACAGACTCAGCCTTCCGTGGGCGCCATATGGGGTGGGAACTGTCCAAAGGCTGATTGAAGGGAGATGTCATTTCGGGGAGGTCCGTTATTCCTTCTTCCTTCATGACCTGTGCCTTTGAGAAGC
>NW_021604614.1:2630782-2638733 GCF_004785775.1 Grammomys surdaster
ATATATACACACACACACACACACACAAACATATATATATGTTTGTGTGTGTGTGTATGTGTTTGCATGCACAGGCATGAGCCATGCACACGCACCATGGTATGCTCTTGAAGTGAGGTCAGAGGACACCTTGGGTGGGCCAGTTCTCCCCCTCCACCATTTTGATCCTGAGATCAAATGTTGGTCCATCTTGGCAGCAAGCACCCTAACCCACTGAGCCACCTCACTAGCCCTGTGCCGGCCTTTTGGCAGAGTAAGCAGGGAAGATTTCTCTGAGGCAAGGGGCAGCTCTAGGGGCAGCTCAGTAACTTGGTGAGGCAATAGATTATGGGACCCTCATTCAAGGCTCAGCATCCCTTCCCTCTAGTGCGCACACGGCCCTTGCTCCCTTCCTTCCTTCTGTTCCAGAATGCTCAACTGGCTGAATTATAACTTCTCTTCTTGTGTGTGCTGCCCCTCCCCCACCCCATGCTGGCCCTTGCTTGTCCTCCCTTGTGGCATCCTTGTGACCGCAGGGTTGCCCAGAAAGTAGTTGCCCATTGAGCTGGGGTTCCTCCTGGCTGAGTCTTGGCAGGTAAGGAAAAGCCTGCCAGGGCTGGGCAAATAGTTCAGACCATAAACGGCTTACCTTGCAAGAATGGGGAACCTGCATTCAAGCCCCAAAACCTTAAGTTAAAACAAAACAAAACAGGTTGTGGCTGGAACTGGGATGTGGCTCTGTTGACCTAGCGTGCAGAAAGCCATGGCTTCATCTCTAGCCTTACATAAGCATGGTGGTCCTAGCCTGATATCACAGCACTTCAGTGGGAGAGGCAAAAAAAGATCCGAAGTTCAAGGTTATCCTTGGCTCCATAGCAAATTCAAGGCTAGCCTAGGTTATGCAAGACACTTAAAAAAAAAAAAACAAACAAAGGATCAGGTGTTGGGTGAGGTGGTTTCCAACCACTGCAGTCCTATCGTGAGGGAGACAGATGACTGGCAAGCCCAGTGAGAGCTGTGTGAGACAGCAAGGGTAAGGGCTGCACAGAAGGTTCAGTGCTGGACTGGAGAGGTGGCTCAGCGGTTAAGAGCACTGACTGCTCTTCCAGAGGTCCTGAGTTCAATTCCCAGCAACCACGTGGTGGCTCACAACCATCTGTCATGGGGTCCAATGCCCTCTTCTGGTGTGTCTGAAGAAAGCAACAGTGTACTCAAAAAGGAAAGAAAAAGAAGATTCAGTGCGGCTGCCCTTGCAGGGTTCATTTCCTAGCGCCCCAGCACAGTTGGCAGCTCACAACCACCTAGAGGAAGCTCCGAAGACTTCACACCCTCTTCTGGCCTCCACTAGTACCTGCAGACACATGGCATATGCGTGTATGGCGCATGTGTGAACGTGTACACACACACACACAGAAAAAAGAGAAGGCTTGTCCCCTGCCCAAGACAAGGCAAGTCTCGAGTCCTCTCATGCAGGGGACAGTGCCATCTGGGTCCCCACAGTGAGCCCTATACCTGCTGTCGAACCAGACTCCTCCCAGCTGTCTCCCCTCACTTCGGCCTCAGTCCTTCGCATCAAAGCTCCACTTGGAGACGGTCTTACTGTGTAGTCCCGATTAGCCTGGAACTCAGTATGTAGACCTGGCTGCCCTTGAATTGGTCTAGCCTGTCTCCTGTGTACTAGAATTAAAGATTAAAGGCGTGCCCTAACATATTAGGTTTAGTTTGAACTTGAAACCTATTTAAAAAAAAATTTTTTTGAGACAGGTTCTCATGTAGTCCAGGCTGGCTCTAGACTCTGTGCATAACTGAGGATGACCCTTTACTTTTGATTGTCTTTATCTTCCCAGTATTCGGGAGGCAGAGGCAGGTGAACCTGTGAGTTCAAGTCCAGCCTGGTCTATAAAGCCAGTTCCAAGGTAGCCATGGCTATCTGGAGAAACCCTGTCTTGAAAAAAAATTAAAAATCAGAACCCAGAATATGTGTGTATATACATATGTATATGTGTGTATATACATATGTGTGTATATGTGTATATATATATGTACATATTACATATATATTACATATACATCTTATCTAGTTTCATGGGGAAACTGAGGCACTAGAGAAGGGGTTTAGCCAAGCCAGTCCAGTGTGTTACAAATAGCTCTGCTGGGGGATAGGGTGCTATGTTAGGGCCATCCTGTGCTCTCCCATCCCCAGGCAGCTGAAATCTCCCTGCCTGTCTCTGTGGGGAATTTAAAAAGAGTTTGATCTCTGCGAGGCAGGGGCAGCTGGGAGGACCAGGGCAGCAGGGGGGATGGCTAAAAGGAAAAATAAATCAGGGCGGCTTTGTTGACATCACAGACTTGAGACCTGAGTTGTAGCAGCTGTCAAAGCAATTGGTTGGAGGGACCTGTGACCCTTAAGAGAGGCGGGGGTCGGGAGAGATTATCTGGGGGTCCTGTGGACTGGGACAGCTGAGGGCAGGGACAGCTGAGCTGGTAGCTTTCTTCTAAGAATAGGCACACCGGGTCCTCACAGCCCCAGAACCCCCTTTTTGTTCTTTATGCAAAGAGACAGAATGGGGTCCTCGATGGTGGGGTCAAGGTGGGGTCGGCCACCAGTAAGGGCTTTAGAGTCACTGCCCATAGCTGCTTAGGCCTGCAGAGCACACTTTACAGAATTGTTTTGTATCCGTTTATTTTTTATGGGGGGTGATGTTCATTCTGTGACACACGCATCTGGAGGTCACTGGAGATCAGAGGACAGCCTGTGGAGGTTGAGTCTTTCCAACATGTGTCCCGGGGATTGAATTCAAGTCATTAGTTTCTTTACCCACTGAGCCACCTCACCAGACCATTGTTTGTGCCTCATGCAGTGTTCTACCCTGTCAGCCACACTCCCAACACCCCCCCACCCCACCCCCACACCCCCTTCCCCAGTTTGGATTTTGTCGATGGCAGTGTGTCCCAAAGAAACTCAAACATTGGACACCCCTGGGTGGGTGCCAGAAGAATAAGGAAAGACTTTGGGTTGCTCACTCTCTGGAGGGAATAAGCCTTTCACAGGTCATAATGCCGAGCATGCCTGCCTCAGTTTCCCCAATAAGATAACTATCGCCGACACCCTCCAGCTCAGGCTGTCTATCCCCTAGTTCTCAGGCTAGCCCTAACTCCTGCCTCTTAACTTATCCACAGGGTCTCCCCTGCACAAGCAGGCCTCGGGTCCCTCCTCGGCTGGAGCCACCACCACCGTCTCTGAGAAGCCAGGTCCGAAGGCGGCTGAAGTGGGTGATGACTTCCTGGGAGACTTTGTGGTGGGCGAGAGGGTGTGGGTGAATGGCGTGAAGCCAGGCGTGGTGCAGTACCTGGGTGAGACACAGTTTGCGCCAGGCCAGTGGGCCGGCGTGGTCCTGGACGACCCTGTGGGCAAGAACGATGGCGCTGTGGGTGGCGTGCGCTACTTCGAGTGCCCGGCTCTACAGGGCATCTTCACGCGGCCCTCCAAGCTGACCCGCCAGCCCACGGCCGAGGGCTCGGGCAGTGATGCCCACTCGGTGGAATCCCTCACCGCCCAGAACCTGTCTCTGCATTCTGGCACGGCCACGCCCCCACTCACCGGCCGCGTCATCCCCCTGCGGGAGAGTGTTCTTAACAGCTCCGTGAAGACAGGCAATGAGTCTGGTTCCAACCTCTCCGACAGTGGTTCTGTGAAGCGCGGTGACAAGGACCTCCACCTGGGAGACCGTGTGCTGGTAAGTGTGGGTGGCCCCTGGCCGGGTACCCTACCTCTCGTTACCCCTCTTTCCCTCGTGAATAGCTGGACCCCAGGGACTGAGCAGAGAAAGGACTAAAAGGGAACTTGAACAACGTCCAAGCTGGTACCACATAGGATAACAGTGGAGAGAACACAGGCTCTGAAGCCTGTTGCTGTGTGACCCTGGGCGTGTGTATTATCCTCTCTGGGTCTCAGTTCCCATCTGTGTCATCAGTTTTATTTGTGACTGTGGTAATACCTGAGGCGAAAAGAAAGATGCGTTTAAGCACTATGTAAGTTCAAAGTTGGCCAGTTCCATTGCTTTAGGCCGTAGTCAGCAGGAAACAACAGGGCCGAAGGGCATGGGTGGGAGAAAGCTGATAACCTTGTGGTTGCCAGAAAGAGAGGGAGGGGGAGGGGGAGGAGTGGAGCGCAGGCTGAGTGCACAGCTCAGGGGCGAAGTCGATACACCCGCAGCGACTACTTCCTCTGACCAGGCCCCGCCTCCTGACAGCCATCCAGCTCTGAACTCAACTAAGGTGGTCTGACATGGAGGAACCCTTCCTTCCTTACCTAATCTCCAATCAGTAGTGTCCCCGCTGGGGACCGAGCCCTTGACCAAGCCTTTTTGGGGGTGCGGAGTTATTTAAGTTCAGCCATTTTTTTTTTTCTTTTTAGACAGGGTATCACTGTGCAACCCTGGCTGGCCTGGGACTTGCTGTGCACACCAGGATGGTCTCGCTCAGACACCACGCCCAACAATAACACTTTTTAAGAAAGCAACAATTTCAGACTGGGGCTGTAGCTCAGTTGTCAGAGTGCTTGCCTGGTGTGCACAGAATCCCAGGGTTTGATCCCCAGAACCCCATAAGCCAACACGCCTGTCGTCTGAGCTCTTGGGAGGTGGAGGCAGGAGGATGGACGTTCTAGGTGAACCTTAGGCTGAGACTGGAGGACAAGCTGAGTACGTCTGTGCTCCAGGCCAAAGCCCTGATTTCTCTCCAGCCTCTTCCTACTCTCCTGAGACTGGTAGCCAATATTGACGTCTCCATGATAGAGGCATCCAGAACTTTCCGTGGAGAAGATGGTCAGTCATCTGCAAAATAGGAGAAGGCACTTCAGACTACCAGTGAATATAGGGCCATGAATATTCATATCTCTACAGATATTCATGTGGAGACAAATGTGTGCACATGAATATTCATATATGAACATGAATATTCATCAGGGCAGAAAGGCTCTGGGGGAAATAAAAATATGAATACTGAGTAAAAAAATACCCAGACCTGTTAGAAAATTAAGTTAGGAGCAGCAAGGCATGGACAGCGAGTCAGGTTCAGGTCAGCCTAGGCTACAAAGTGAGCCAACCTGGGCTACAGAACAAGACCCTGTCTCTGAATAACAGCAAAGCACTGAGGCAATATCTCAGTAGGTAAGTAAAGGGCCTGAGGTTAACCCCCAGAAACAAGGTGAAAAATGCAGGTTGTGGGGTGCATGCTTGCAATCCCAACACTGGCGAGGCGGAGGCAGGAGGATCCCTGGGGCTTGCTGACCAACAGCTTAGCTAAATCTGTGGACTCCGGGTTCAGTGAGAGACCCTGTCTCAAGACCTAAGGCAGAGAGGGATGAGGAAGCACTTGGCATTGACCTCTGACCCATATGCACATGTACGTGTCACATGAACATATACATATACCCAGAGAGGGGGAAGGATGGAATGTGCATGTATTCATATATATATATATATATATATGTATATATATATATATATATATATGAATGAAATGGCATCATTAGACTTGCTGTGTATCTGAAGATAGCCTTGAACTTGTGATCCTCCTGCCTCTACCTCCTCAGTGCTGAGATTACATGCATGTCTAGGGCGGCAGTGCTGGGGTGGATTCCAGGGCATGCTAGCTGAGCACTCTACCAGCTGAGCTGTGTCCCAAGCCCCTGTATTTTATCATGAAGACTTGAGGGATCTTCAAAGACTCCCTCCACAAAAACCCCAAAACAACAACAACAAAGATGGCTCTATCAAGGAAGAGAAACAATAGTCCCCCTGATTTGAACAGCACTCGTTGTAGACATATGGGTCCCGTACACACCATCAACTGTACCCCATTTGTAAGGATGGCTCTTGTCAGTCTTAAGAAAATGAGGATCAGTGAAGTGTGAACCATTCTTATGTGTCAGTTAAAAATACCCCTAAGATTTAAAACAGAAGTTACAGCAGACAGCCTGCTATTTAGAGAGATGGGCATGATTACAGAATCTTTCCACTGAAAGAGGAAACAGTGGTTTTGGCAGGGGAAAAGAGAGAAACTTCTGGACATTGGAAGGTGTACTGCACCAGTTCTTAACCTGTGGGTCAGGTGAGAACATCAGAAAACATAGGTACTTACATTATGATTCATAACAGTAGCAAAATTACCATTAAAAAGTAGCAGTGAGCCGGGCGGTGGTGGCGCACGCCTTTAATCCCAGCACTTGGGAGGCAGAGGCAGGCGGATTTCTGAGTTCGAGGCCAGCCTGGTCTACAGAGTGAGTTCCAGGACAGCCAGGACTATACAGAGAAACCCTGTCTCGAAAAACCAAAAAAAAAAAAAGTAACAGTGAAAATAATTTTATGGTTGGGGGTCACCACAATGTGAAAAACTGTATTAAAGTGTTGCATCATTAGGAGGCTTGAGTGGTTGTACTGGTTAGTTTTTTGGTTTTTTTTGTTTGTTTGTTTTTGTACTGGTCAGTTTTAACTGCCCCAACATAGCATCAGCTGGGAAGGAAGTCTCAAATGAGGAATTATCCAAGTCACACGAGCATGTGGACATGTCTGGGAAGTGGGTTGTCTCGGTTATTAGTTGATACAGGAAGAACAAGCCCACCGTGGGTGGCACCATTCCCTAGGCAGGGGATACTGAACTCTATAGGAACAGGGAAAGTTAACTGAGTGTAAGAAGCAAGCAAAAGACTTGTGCATTTGTTCACTCTCTGCTCTTGACTGTGGATGGGATGTTTGAATTTCCTGCCTTGACTTCCCCACAGTGTTACAGACTGTCACCTGGAATTGTGAGCTAAATAAACCCTCTCCTCCCCTCAGTTGCTTTGACTCAGTGTTTTATCACAATAGAAAGAAAATTAGACCAGACAGACCTGGTTTGCAAGTACTAGGGCCTCTAGTTGATGTGTACGTGTAGCTTGAAGTTCTCCAGGTGGTTGTGAGCTCCCATGAGGGTTCTTGGAACTGAACACCGACCTTCTGAGCAAACTCTCTAGTCTCTAAGAATCCATTTTACTGTTGACTGTGGAAGCACACGCCTTTAACCTCAGCACATGGGAGGCAGAGGCAAGTGGAGCTCTGTGAGTTTGAGACCAGCCTGGTCTACATAGTAAGTTCTCAGCTATCTGGGCTGCATAGTGGGACTCTGTCCTAAAAAATAAATAAATAAATAAATAAAAATAAAAATAAAAGCAACCCTTTTATTTATGCTTCAACAATTTCCTACATGTATGCAATGTATCTTGATCACAGCGACCCCAGCACTCACTCCTGACACCTCCTCCTCCTCTGACCCCTCACAGCAGGTCCTCCCCCCAGCCTCATGTTCTCTTCATGATCTCCTGAATCCAGTTAGTATAGCTCGTATGCTCGTGGAGATGGAGCCATGGGCAACCTACCAGCAGCCACATCCTGGAGGGAAACTGAGTCTTCCTTCCCCAGGAGCCAAGAATAGCTCCTCAGCTGGGCTGGGGACTCTCTTATTATTTATTTATTTATCTATTATTAATGTGTATGTGTATATTTATGTGTGTACATGTTTGTATTATAATGTATGTCTGTATATGTATATGCATATGTGTGTATGTGTATTTGTGTGTGTATGTGTGTGTATGCATATGTGTGTGTATATATGTTTGAATGTATATGTGTGTGTGTATTTCTGTGTATATGTGTGTGTATGTATGTATGTTTGTTTGTATGTATGTATGTATGTGTGTGTATGTAGGTGGGCACTAGTATCACATCATGGGTCTGAAATCAGAACACTACTTTGGAAGTCAGCTTTCTCTGTCTACTGAGGGTTCCAAGAATTGAACTCAGGTTGTCAGGGTTGCAAGGTGTTAACCTGCTGAACCATCTCACCAGACTTTTAATTTTTATGTGGTGTTGGAATGGAGCCTAGAACCTCATGCTTGCTAGAAAAACTCTTTACCACTAGGTCATGGCCCCAG
>NW_021604614.1:2638743-2656394 GCF_004785775.1 Grammomys surdaster
CTGGGGGATTCTAGGCAGGGGCTCTACCACTGAGCCACGCCCCCAGCTCCTCACTGGGGGATTCTAGGCAGGGGCTCTACCACTGAGCCACGCCCCCAGTCCCTCACTGGGGGATTCTAGGCAGGGGCTCTACCACTGAGCCACGCCCCCAGCCCCTCCCTGGGGGATTCTAGGCAGGGGCTCTACCACTGAGCAACACCCCTAGCCCCTCACTGAGGGATTCTAGGCAGGGGTTAACTGCTGAGCCACGCCCCCAGCCCTGAAAACTGCTTTTGTATTTTTATTGAGAGCTTTACTGAGGTGCTAGCATGATGCAGATGCTACATTAATACTTTACTTAGTTATCACAAAAGTTCTTTTGGTAAATGAAGGCACTGAGATCTGGAAGGTTCTGTAACTTAGGAAAGCTCATGCAACTTACAGCCCAGTGTAAGTTCATGTCTGTGTGTCTGTCCAAACCTGTGCCTTTCCCCGTAGCAGCCATGTGATCTGTTAGAACCCATGTCCCTCCCAGCCGTCCGTGGGCTTCTCCTCTTTCTCATCTGCCCTCTGCCAGGCTCAACCTGTGTCCCCTGCATCCTCTGGACCTGCCTCTCTCCATGTGCCAACAGGTTGGTGGGACGAAGACCGGCGTGGTACGATATGTTGGGGAGACGGACTTTGCCAAAGGCGAGTGGTGTGGTGTGGAGCTGGATGAGCCCCTTGGGAAGAACGATGGGGCAGTGGCAGGCACCAGGTACGAGGGGCTCTCCTGAGGATCGTCAGAAGGGGTGAAGACAGGGTGGCAGAGAAATCCTGGGCGTGCTGTACCATGCCATGGTGAACATGCTCTCCCTCCTAACAGCCTGTCACGCTAGGCAGAGGGAATGATCATCCCATTTGATTGAAAGAGATCTAAGGCCAGAGGTCATTGTCACGGGCAAGCACTGAGCATCCCTCTGTTCTGTGTTCCCTTTGCCACACGGCGCGGGGCTGAGTTGGGCAAGAATAATAACAGGAAGGCTCTACTTACCTTGTGTTTCCTGAGTGATGCAAAAGAGCAGCAGGTGTCCTGCCCTCTCATATTCTGCCCCCTCCTCTTTTTCTGAGATATCCTTGTATATGTAGCTCAGGCTGGCTTCTAAATCGCTATGTGTCAGAAGCTGGCCTTGAACTCCTTATCTTTACTACCATGTCCCTCTCCTTCAGGGTTTTTATTCTCTGTGTACCCCCATGAATAGAGTCAGTTCGGGGGGTGGGCAGACCAGCAACAACTGAAGTTAAAGCCAGGGTACTCCAGATAGTTTGTAGGTTTTTAGAGCAATGCACCCTGGGAGGTCCCACTTTAATTTTGCTACTGTATTTGGTATGTGATGGACAGCTAATTTCATAACAGTAGTTCTAGAGCTGTTCATGGCTGTAAATTTTTGTCAGTCCCATCCTGCTAATCCCCTGCCTTCACCTCTCATGTCTTGGTATAGGTGTGTACCGTAATTCCTGGCTGTTCCATCTGGGAAACTTTCACCTTGGGGTGTGGCTGTCAGAGCCTGAGAGACACTTGTAGTTTTTGGGCTCTTAGATGGATTAGGAAGTAGAAGAGATTCCAAGCACTGATGACATCAGTGTGGCTCTGTTATGCTCCCCAGGTACTTCCAGTGCCCACCCAAGTTCGGTCTCTTTGCACCAATCCACAAGGTCATCCGAATTGGCTTCCCGTCTACCAGTCCAGCCAAGGCCAAGAAGACCAAGCGTATGGCTATGGGTGTCTCCGCCTTGACCCACAGCCCCAGCAGTTCTTCCATCAGCTCTGTCAGCTCTGTGGCCTCCTCTGTTGGTGGCCGGCCCAGCCGTAGTGGACTGGTAAGGATAGCATTGGGGAGTTTGAGAATGTCAGGGTGAAGGTAGGATCAAGCGTCCTATTCTGTCCCCAGCTTGCTCTGAATCCAGGCATCCCTTGGTTGGGGTTGGGGTTGGGGTATTGTGGAGTGTGATCTCTTTATAGGAAAAACTGATCCATTTATATTTTTTGTTATATATGTGACTGGTTTCTTAGTTACCTTCCCTGGGTAAACAGTGTGGGGTAGATACAGACAGGGGATTCCAAAGGGCTGTCACATGGATCCTAGGTAAGGAGAGAAGAGGAGGCCACTTGGGTTTGGCAGAGGGACTTCAGTATAGCTTGGTCTGTGATCCCTGTTGAAGGCTAACTCTCAGCCATCGTGTTGCCTTTGAGGGTGAATTAGCAATGAATTTAGAACATCCTGGGTACTGACAGGGAAGGACAAGACTTCCCATTCTGTGTTAGTGTATGTGTGACCAGTGGGAACATTCAGTACAATACAGTATCTTGAGTCCCGCCTATGCCCACTCTCTGCAGCTCACAGAGACCTCTTCACGCTATGCCCGGAAGATCTCAGGCACCACAGCTCTGCAGGAGGCCCTGAAGGAGAAACAGCAGCACATCGAACAGCTGCTGGCTGAACGTGACTTGGAGAGAGCCGAAGTAGCCAAGGCTACCAGCCATATCTGTGAGGTGGAGAAGGAAATCGCCCTGCTGAAGGCACAACATGAGCAGGTGGGTGGCTGGCAGGCTCCGGGGTGCATGGAATACCTCTTCCCATGGAGCTGGAGAAGCTACACACACTCACGAAAGCTGGAAACCTAGAGAACACTGTACAATCTTACAGCCAGCTCAACAGCTTAGAAAGTGTCTCTTAGTGAGTTCAGTTGATTTGGGTCCCTAACAGGCAGCTTGTCCTGCTTGAGAGCTCTCCCCTGCTTATATAAGCTTAGGAGGAAGGGCCAGAGTGAACCTTGTCAATTTCTGGGACTTCCTAAAGCTATTGAGTTGTATATTTCCTGAGTTTTAACAAGCTTCTTCTCTACAAGATGGACTAACTTCCCTTTAGAACATTCTGCATTTTAACAGACTTTTCTCCAACATAGAATTCTTTTAAGAGACCCTATCTTTTAGGGTTTTACTGCTGTGAACAGATACCATGACCAAGGCAAATCTTATAAGGACATTTAATTGGGGCTGGCTTACAGGTTCAGAGATTCAGTCCATTATCATCAAGGTGGGAGCATGGCAGCATCCAGGCAGGCATGGTGCAGGAGGAGCTGAGAGTTCTGCATCTTCATCTGAAGGCTGCTAGCAGAATACTCGATTTTAGGCAGCTAGGAGGAGGGTCTCAAAGCCCACGCCCACAGTGACACACCTCCAACAAGGCCACACCTCCTAATAGTGCCACTCTCTGGTTCAAGCATATTCTAACCATCACAGACTCATCTTGGAAGGTAGCCTATAACTACTTCTTAGCCCTTTGGCCAAGGTCAAGTTGGGAACTGGCCTTTAAACCTGTGCTTCCTGCTTTTAATATTTCAACACCAGCATTTTCTAGGTCAGAAACTGACTTCTGCTTTTTTTGTTTGGGTGTTTGGTTGATTGGTTTGGTTGAGTTTTTTTTGTTTATTTGTTTTTAGTCTTATTTTGCAGCCCAGGCTGGCCTGAAGCTCACTGTGTTGTTTGGGCTAATACAGGTCACAACACGGTTGGGAATGTAGCTCAGCAGTAGTGTACTTCCGTAGAATCCCGCAATGAGGGGCTGGGGGCGTGGCTCAGTGGTAGAGCACCTGCCTAGAATCCCCCAGTGAGGGGCAGGGGGCGTGGCTCAGTGGGAGAGCCCCTGCCTAGAATCCCCCAGTGAGGGGCTGGGGGCGTGGCTCAGTGGGAGAGCCCCTGCCTAGAATCCCCCAGTGAGGGGCTGGGGGCGTGGCTTAGCATTAGAGCAACTGCCTGATATATACAAGGCCCTGAGTTTGATCCCCAGCATTAAAACAAAACTATCACGAAGCCAAGTTTATGTCCATGTTCAGAGGAGTCTAGGATCCCCTTCCCGTGTGGGGTCTCTGCATCCTTGCCTCCTGAGTCCCCTCTCCTCGTGTCAGCATCACTATCCCTGCCTGGTTGCAGCCATCAGGGAAGAGGGAGCTAGGATTCTTCTGCCTCCTCTGCTTCTCTTCTGTCCCCAAGAGAGCCTGGAATTGACTTGCCCCTGTCCTGGCCTTGCTCTGGGTCAGTATGTTGCAGAAGCCGAGGAAAAGCTGCAGCGGGCACGGATGCTGGTGGAAAACGTGAGGAAAGAGAAAGTGGATCTGTCCAATCAGCTGGAGGAAGAGAGGAGGTACGTGGTGTGCATCAGCTGGGCCAGAGGGTGTCATCTCAGAGCCCAGTGAAGGAGCACAGGGAAATCAGGTGTGGCAGCATAGACAGACCTGTCTGTAATCCTAGCACTGAAGCAAGGGATTGGTAGTTCCAGCCTAGCCTGGGCTACGTACCGAGTTCAGTTTCAGCCTGGGCAATCTAGCACAACAGTCTTCAAATAAAAATAAACAAACACAAATGGGGTGTGGATGTAGCTCAGTTGGGAGAGTGTTTGCCTAGGACACAGAAAGTTCTGGGTTTGAGTCCCAGCGCTATATAAACTGGGAGTGGTGTTCTCTCAACACTCAGAAGGAAGAAGCAGGAAGATTGGGAATCAGGGTTATCAGATGAATTTGAGAGCAGCTTGGGGTACATGAGACTGTGAGTGTGTGTGTGTGTGTGTGTGTGTGTGTGTGTGTGAGAGAGAGAGAGAGAGAGAGAGAGAGTTGTTTTTTTTTTTTAACACAGCAAGGCTTGGGCCAGGTGTAGTGACTCATGTTTATAAGCTCAGCTACTAAGGAGACTGAGGCAGGAGGATTGCTCACAGTTTGAGGATAGCCTGGTCTACATAGCAAGTTATTATCTAAACCCTATCCCTCTAAAGGACTGGGCTGTAGCTCAGTGCTTGCACAGGGCTGAATTTAACCCCTGAGGAGGAATTGTAGTCTTGGGTTCTTTTTTAAAATAATTAATATTTGTGTGTGTGTGTGTGTGTGTGTAGAGAGAGAGGGGGGTGTATTACAGGCTGTGGCCTAGGTAATCCATCAATGTCTATCTCATTACAAAAATGCCAGAAAGCTGGTGGTTGTTGAAGCCATGAGCCTGCATGTCTTGGCAGTCCCAATGTGGTGCTGGAGTCCCAGCGGACTCCTGGAGAGCTGCTGGTCTTCAGTCTGTGCTGGAATCCTGAGGAAGTAGGTCCTAATTCAGGTGAATGAATGCCTCCGCAGTGGGATAGATGAACTTGCCAGCAAGAGTGAGGACAAGCAGCCAGCAAAAATCAAAAGCTTCCTTCTTCCATGTCCTTTGACATGGGCTGCCACCAAAAGATGTGGCCCAGAAATAGACCGGGTCCTCCCACGTCAGCGATCTGGACAAGAGAACTAACTTCTCACAGGTATGCTAGGCAGCCTGGGTCTAGTTGTTCCAGATAAAGTCACGTTGACCACTGAGTTTAGCCATCGCACCTAGCAAGTACTTCACTGAATAAAATTTCTTTCAGTCTCCATTCTTTGTTTTACCCATGAGACAGGGTCTTCTTATGTACTTCTGACTGGCCTCCAATTCACAACTCTCCTGCCTCAGCCTTCTGAATGCTGGGATAACAGGTGTGTACCACTACACCTGGCTTGTCTATCAATTAGAAACAATTTTTTTTTTACATTTGTTGGGGGTGGTACATATGCATGAAGATCAAAAAACAACTTGGGGACATGGGTTCCTTTGACTGTGTGAGTCCTGAAGATCGAACTCAGTTGCCAGGCTCGGCAGCAACCACTTAGCTAAGGCATCCTACTGGCCCATACATCAGTTTTTGAGACTTCCCCAGAGATGGATTAGAAGTTCCCCACTCCTGATTTCCTAGAAAAGCCCTTAACCAAAGTCAGGGACAGGAACCCACTGATGCGGACTCAGAGACCCCTGTAAAGATACAGACATGTTCGTCCCTCAGCCCCTACCAGAGACGCAGGCCCAAGCTCCTGGGTCTCCTGCTGGGATACAGAGCTGGTCCTTTACCTCCTTCCCAAAAGATGCTGATTTCTGTATGGTCCTTCCTTCCCCCATGCTGGCAGCAGCCCCCAATCTTGACACCCCCATTTACATCTGTTTGGGGAACACAGCCAAGTCCTGCCGTTACTGTCTCACTGAGGGAAATGAGGCTTATTTATATCTCCATGAGATGCTAGTCCTGGCCCACACATCTGGTTCCCATGGTGATGCATCTCATGCCAGAAAACAAAAACAAGTCTTCTAAGGAAGGCATCACGAGCGAAGCAGGAGACAGCTCACTGGCAAAGTGCCTGCCGCCCAGGGGGCCTGGGTTCAGCTCCCTAGCAGTATGGCAGGCATGGTCACACAGGTCTGTAACCCCAGCACAGGCTGTGCAAGTCCGGCAGGTCCCCAGAGCTCCCTGGCCAGTCTATCCAGTTAGGACCACCAAGCGTGGTGGCACACACCTTTCACCCCAGCACTGGGGAGGCAGAAGCAGGTGAATCTGTCCACTCAAGGCCAGTCTAGTCTACATAATGTTCCAGGCTAGACAGGGCTATATAGTGAGACCTTGTCTCCACCCCCACCTCCAGTCTGGCTTCAGGTTCATCAAGACACCCTCCCTCAAGGGAATACGGCAGAGAGTGATAAGTAAGACACTCAGTGTCCTCTTCTGGCCTCTGCCTATGTATATACACATGTATGCACGTACATACACACATACCATCAAACTACCCCGCCTCATGCACACTCACGTGCATACACATGTAAACACACAAACACACCATCAAACCGTGGCCTCCTACACTCACATGTTCATACATACATTGTATGCAAGCTCAAACAAATTTTTTTTTCCAAAATAAAGCATCATAGGAGCTGTGTTCGCCAAGGGCCTGAGTGCAGGTCCCAGAATTGTGTAGCATTACTTTAGGACTTCAGTTGTCTTATAGGTCTGTCAGCGCACCCCATTTGTAAATGGCAGTAAGAGATGGGCCTTGTCCCTGTCCTCTGCTTGTTTGGCATGTGTATAGGGTGAACCTGTGTCCCCGAAGGGAGTGTCTTATTCCCACAGTGGGGAGCCTAGGGACCGCCTACATCTGTGGGCAGCCCAGGAAATGCATACTGGGACTTCAGCTCTCAACTTTGAGGAGGGAGTGGAGTTGAAGAGGAAGTCCCTGGGCCTGCCTTGTCCTCTTTGCTGAGACAGGGCCACATGGCAGAAGATACCCTCTGAAGAGACTTTGTCTTGACTTGGTGTTTTGAGGCAAGGTCTTACCATGTAGCTTAGGCTGGCCTTGACCACCCAGAGTTATACTCTACCACACATGGCTCGGACAATTGTCCCGTTTTCCATGGACATCCTGAGAGGAAGAAGGCTCGTGTTCAGCACAGTAGGCTTCCAGAAAGCTCTGTCCCTCCTCAAGTACAAGATTCCAGGTAGCTCCCGACTCTGTGGTCTAACTTGGTCCCTGAGAACCTCGAACTTCTGATGCTTCCATCGTCTGAACCATAACTGGCCTGGTATATGTCCACTTGCCTTTGTGCTTGTATGTGTGTGTGTGTGTGTGTGTCTGTGTGTGTCTGTGTGTATGCTGTGTGTGGGTGGAACTAAGGAACCTCTAGTGTTAGGCAGGGGCTCTACCACTGAGCCATGCCTCCAGCCCCTCACTGGGGGATTGTGGGCAGGGGCTCTACCATTGAGCCACGCCCCTAGCCCCTCACTGGGGGATTCTAGTCAGGGGCTCTATCACTGAGCTATCTCCTTGGTCCCCAAAGCCCATCTCTACCTCTCTTCTTCCCCGCAGAAAGGTGGAGGACCTGCAGTTCCGGGTGGAAGAAGAATCCATCACCAAAGGAGACTTGGAGGTAACGGTGAAGTTCTCCACTGCTCACTTAGCACCATGGGCCCAATCCTTGTCTTGGTGTTCAAGCAGCAAGCCTGCACCTCCTTGGGGAGGCCTGGGTGATTGCAATGAAAATATTGGAAAGAATCAAAAGCCTCCACCTAGGAGGGGGGAGGAGATGCAGGCTTAGGGCATCTGGTATTAGAAGTGGGCTTGGTTGTATTCCAGGAATACAGGGGACCCCATGTTGGCAGTTGAAGAGAGTCAAGAAAGATTGTAGGTCTTTGCCTAATGACATAGGAGCCAGACTCCTGGGGTCATAGACACAGGACTGGCTAGAAGAAGCAGTTAGGATCACAAGAATTTATATGCAGCAGAACTAGGGCTCACTGGCTGGGGCTGTATCTCAGTTGGCAGAGCGCTTGCCTAGCACTCAAGAAACCCTGGGTTCCCTCTCCGGTACCACATAAACCAGGAGTGGTGGCATAAGCCTGTTACCATAGCACTTGGGAGGTGGAAGAAGGATGAACTGAGTTCAAGGTCCTCTTCAGCTATATAGCGAGTTTAGGGTTAGCCTGGGCTACATGAGAAGAGGGGGGAGGGGAGAGAATGGGAGGAAGAAAGAAAGGGCCAGAGCTCAAGAAGTCAAAGACTACCGCCAGTGGTACAACCAACCAACGAATGTATACACTAGAGACAATTGTTAGGTCCTGCCCCAGCCTGTACCTTCACCAATTTGCCACCTGTATGCAGGGTGTGAATACAATAGAACTGTTCCTAGTTCATAAACACACTGTGCTGACTTAGGGGCCAGAGGGCCTCAGGTCCACTGAGGAGGCTAGCCTTGCTCCTGAGGACTGCAGAGACCTCTGGGGTCAGGAGGCCACCCTTGGCCACCTTTCCTGTTGTGTCTCTTGATGCCTTGTGTCTCTGGGAAAGGAAAAAGGAAGAACTTTCTGGAACGGCCAGGTGAGACAGGGAGCTAAACTCTTCCGATTGCGTTGCTGGACCTGTCCGGCCTCTGAAAGCAACTTCCCTTAGGCAAGCCTCAGCTTCCTCCACTGGAGAAGGAAGCAGTCTCCTCCTTACAGGCTCTCAGGCCTGAGTGTTCATCCCCAGGGGAGCTTATTTAAATACAACTAAGACTCAGTGGTCTGCATTTGTGACTATTTCCCAAGTTCCTGAGGGACCTTAGAAGTCACAGCCATAGGTCATTTCTGGGTTCAAACTCAGGCTGATCTGGGCCTGGTGGCTCCCTGGCTTTCTAGGGTGGCTGATGCCAGATGATTACAAGCTCAAGGCTAGCCTGGGCTACGTATCAAGTCTAAGTCAACCCGCACGTCTTAGCAAGACTCTGACTGGAAAAAAGTGAAAGGGGCTGGAGATGTAGCTCAGTGGGAGAACAACTGCTTAGCAAGTGTAGAGCTGTGAGTTCAAATCCCAGCAGGGGAGCACATGCCGGTAACCCCACCATAGGGAGGTGGAGGCAGGAGGCTAGAAATTGAAGTCATCCTTGGCTACATGGCAAATTCAAGGCTAGTCTGGTTTGTGGATTTCTAAGCTAGGCAGGACTACATAGTAAGACCCTGTCTTATAAAACACGATGAAGGCTGTTCATGGCGGTGCACGCCTGTAATCCCAGACCTCAGGAGACAGAAGCAGGAGGATCAGGAGTTCAAGGCCAGCCTTGGCTATGCCGTGAGTCTGAGGCTAGCCTGGGATAAATGGATAAATTGAGACTCAAAAAAGAAAGGAAGGAAGGGGCAGAAAAGCCAAGTATCCTTACCCAGCCTGAAGCTGTTATGATTTGTGCTTTTGTTACAGCCAAAGGGACAGCACAGGTGGTTATGTCTGGCTTATCTGAAGGACAGCAGTCCCCCTGTAGGGGACAGATGGGTGGGCTTGAGGGGAGAGGGGCTGCCAGAGCTGAGCCTTCTCCACCTGCTGCCATCAACAGATCTTAGCTGTAGGGAAATGCACCCCACCCCGGGCCAGCAGTTCAAGGGGCTGGAGTCAGGATGGTGTCAGGTGCTCACAGATCCTTGGCGACTCCAGGGTCAGCCTGTCTGCTGCCTGTCTGTCTGTATCTTTTACTACATCTGCTCCTTATTCCAGCCTGCCAGATTGCTACCACCCAAGTTATCCCCCAAAGAGAATCTGATTGGTCCCAGGGCTACCAATAGGCTGGCAGGCATTGAGACAGGGGGACAGGACGGGACAAACAGTGTCACAAGGCCAGTTTAGCCAGAAAGACTGTCACATCCTGTGTTGATTTTTATTATTATTATTCTAAAGACTAAATCGTGACCATATTCAGAGCAATCAGAATGTGAATTTGTGCTAAAGTCAGTTTACACGCATTTGTTTGGGGTTGGGATTTTTGACACTACCTGGGCTGGCCTGGAACTCAGAATTCTCCTGCCTTGGCTTGTAGGTGCTAGGGTTACAGGCGTGTAGCCACCTTGCCTGTTTTCCCCAACCATCTTTTTTTTTTAATTAATTAATTAATTTATTTATTTTTATGTATGAGTACACTGTTGCTGTCTTCGGACAGACCAGAATAGGGCATCCAATCTCATTACGGATGGTTGTGAGCCACCATGTGGTTGCTGGGATTTGAACTGAGGACCTCTGGAAGAGCAGTCAGTGCTCTTAACCGCTGAGCCATCTCTCCAGCCCCTTCCCCAATCATCTTAAAAGACAAAAGGGACGGACGACTCAGTGGCTGAGAATACTCACTATGTTTCGGAGATCATGGTGTTCGGGTCCCAGACGGCTCACAACCTCCTAGATCTCCAGCTAATAAGAGTTGTAGCGCCCTCTTCTGACCCCGACAGGGACCTGCACATACACCCATGGGAATGCCTGCATGCTTGCACACACACACATAAAAACAAATCTTTTAGAAAGTCAAAACTGGGACCAGAGAGATAGCCCCGTGGCTAAGAGCACCTGCTGTTCTTACAGAGGACCTGAGTTTTGTTCCCAGCACCTGCATGGTACTTCACAAGCATCTAGAGCTCCAGTTTCAGAGGATCTGATTTTTTTTCTGGCCTCTAAGGTCTCTGCACATACATGGTCTCATTCACACATGCAGGAAATACATTTATACACATCAAATAAATACGGCAATCTAAAAATTTATAAATTAAAACCAAGGGCTAGGGGATAGAGCTCAGAACAGAAGACTTACCTAGAAACTCAAGTTGGGGACCCTGGGGACATGGCTCAGCTGGTCACTTGGCCAGAACTCCCCAGTTGGTGGGGGCAGGATGAGGCTCATCAGTAGAGAACTTGAGTTTGGATTCCTAGCACTCTCATTAAAAAGGGGCACCACAGCCAGGCATGGTGGCACATGCCTTTAATCCCAGCACTTGGGAGGCAGAGGCAGGCCAATCTCTCCGTTTGAGGCCAGCCTGGTCTACAGAGTAAGTTCTAGGACAGCCAGGGCTACACAGAAGAGACCCTGTCCCAAGAAACAAAAGCAAAAATAAGCGTGGCACATATCTAATCTTGTTGCTGAAACTGGCCAGTTGGCATAGCTCAGTGAGACCCTGTCTCAGAAATCAGGGTGGAGCTTGCCTTTAATCACAACACTCCAGAGGCAAAGGCAAGAGGATCGTTTTCTCTCTCTCTGAGTTCGAGGCCAGCCTGGTCTGCAACCTGTTGAGTTCTAGGACAGCCAGAGTTACACAGAGAAACCCTGTCTTGAGCCCCCCATACCACCCCACGCAACTGCCCAACATCCAGCTCTGGTCCCACATGCATATGAACACACAAAGTTGAAAACCTAAACCCTGACCCAAACAGAACACTTGGTCCCTTTGGGCTGGGTCACCCCATCTTCTACTGTCTTCATGACTAAACTCACCATTGCTCATAAAGCCTCCCTCTTGCTCTTCCTCTACTGACTGCTGCCATGAGGTGCCTGGCCTCCAATCTTTCAGTCTCCATGGCTGCCACTTCTTGCTGGCATCTGAGTATTCGCCCTACCGTCTAAGCCCCGCCCACCCCTTGCGCAGGGTTGTGTGTGTGGTGTGTGTATGTGGAGGAGTGATCACTTTAACCTGTGTTTCTCTAAGGGTGAGCAGCACCCTCCCCTCTCTCTGGGGACAAACCTGGTTTCCATTCTGGTCTCCTAGCGTACCCCGGGGTACGTGCCCGCTCCGCCTCCCTGCTTCCTTGCAGAGATCCATCATGGGCCACCCAAATGCCAGCCCTGTGCCACCCAGAGAATGCTGTGCTTTGTTCTCGAATGAAACGGGTGTTGTAAAGAGGGGACAAAGGTGCCCTTGTACTTCCAGAGACCAGGCGTCCTCTGCAGAATCTGGGAAGGGTGAAGAGAGGGGGAGGGATGTCGACCAAGCCAGGCTCCGGGAAGGGCAATGGGTGTTAGCCCACTCCCCATCCAGGAGAATCAAGATGGTGTGATTGAGTTAGCCAAGCATGGTGGCACACTCCTGTCATCCCAGTGCTAGGGAGGCCGAGGCAGAAGGATTGCAGGTTCAAGGGCATCCTGGACTGCATACTGAGTTCCAGGCCAAGCGGAGCATGATACGGTCTTCATACATGGGAAGTGGGAGTCAGCCTTAGCAACAAACATAGTGAGTCCCTGTCTCATAAAACTAAACCAAGCAAGAGTCCAGAATCAGGAATACAGTTCCAAGGGCAGACTGGGACACACAGTGTGTTTTAGGACAGCCTTCTCTGTACAGCAAAACTCTGTTTGGAAAACAAACAAACAAACAAACAGATGGAGTAGGGACACCCTGAATCCTAGCATTCAGGAGGTAGGGGCTTGTGGGTAATGTGGGAACTCAAGGCCTATAGGCTATTCAGGGCCCGCCGGAGCTGTGTAGTGGCTATAAAAAGAAGGGCTTGGGAGACTGCTCAGCAGGTAAAGGTGCTACCAAACCTGACGCCCAGAATTTGATTCCCAGGACCCACATGGTGGAAGGGGAGAATCCACTCCTTCTAACTGCCTTTATATGCACTGTGATGTGTGTGCGCGTGCGCACACATCACACACACATCACACACACACACACACACACACACACACACTATGAATAAATAAAATGTACCTAACAAGAAAAGAGAAGACCCTTAAACCCCCCCAAGGGAAGACCCTGGGGTATCCTTTGCCACTGCGTTACCAGAGGCTGGCAAGGGTTGGTTCCCACGGCCTCCTCTGCCTTGAACACGCCCCCAACTAGGCCACAATGATGGGAGGGCACCCAGCCCCCTCACACACCCCACTTCTGAGACCTTTCTCTCTTCCCCAAGCAATTCCGGCTCATTGATCTATTTTCAGTCTTGTTCACGGAAGATGACGCCTCCTCTCTCTCTCTCTTTTTCCTTCTCATGCCCTTTCTTTCTTTCTCCGGCTTCCTGTTCCCTGTATCCCTTTCCCCACGTCCCTGCCTTCCTTGCCCACCTTGTCATCCCTCCCCCACCCCCACTCTGGGTGGAGCAGACCCAGACCCAGCTGGAGCACGCGCGCATTGGGGAGCTGGAGCAGAGCCTGCTATTGGAGAAGGCGCAGGCCGAGCGGCTGCTCAGAGAATTAGCGGATAACAGGGTAAACCGTGCCCGCCACTGCCACCCACCTGGCCAGCACCTTGGCCCGTCGATGACCCCTTTGCCTTTTTTAATCATTACCTCTGCCATCATAATGGCTGTTCTTGCTACTGCTTTTTAGAGTCCCTTCCGTGCTCCCCTCTGGGAGGGAAGTTGAGATTTTTAAGTCAAGCTCACTGTGGCCAAGTGGTACCCCTGGGGAAGAGGGTCTTGGTCCTCTGGGATTACCTCCAAGTTCATGGCTCTGTAAACACAGGTGTCTTTGGGAGACCTTCCCTGTGCCTCCCTCCCGTCTATTGCCAGAAAGAAACCTTCATGGAGTACTCTGCCCCTTACTTGGGTGGACATGGGCTTCCTTGTCAGGAATGCAGACCCAGAGTGGTCTAGCCCAGAGACTCTTAAGGTGGCAGCAGCAACCTGGAGGACCTGAGGCTTAGGAAGTAGGGCTTTATATGTTGGGATATCCCCCAAAGATCGGGATGATGTCAGCCTCAGAGTCTGGCCATAGCCATACAGTGTGTTAGGGAGCCCCTGAGAAGCTGAGTTAGGGAAAACAGTCCAGACAGTTCTAGGGTGTGGTTCTATGTCCCGTACCCCAGGCCCAGCTGGCTTCTCCGCACCTGTTGTGCATGTACCGTATGTAGGTCCAAATAGCTGTAGCTCTGCTGGGAGGAATCTGACCAGGCAGCAAGCATGGATCGGGAAAACCACCCTGCAGATAGTCGGAGGCTTGTGGCAAGGGGCTCAGTTTGTGCATAGTGGCCATAGCACTGCAGGCCATGTAGGTGTCTGGGGACACAGTGGCTTCATGTGCACAGTGTCCATTGCCAGGTGATCATAGGCACCTGTGTGCCAGAGTGCTGTGTGCAGGAAACTCACCAGATGATTTAGCACCCACTAGACAGGCCCTTTGAGCTATAGCTCCAGCAGACTGCAAGTCAGAAAAAAGCTTACCCAGCTGGGCATGGTGGTGCATACCTGTAACCCCAGCACTTGGGAGGCTGAGGCAGGAGGATTGCTGAGATATGTGTACACATAAAGCATTAGCTTCGAGAAGGTCCTCTAAGGTCAAACCTCTCTTGAGCAATGATATGTTCTAAGCCACCTAAGCGATGAGAGTTTGATTCATCCCATCATTTGGAGTATAATAGTGTCCCGGAGAACAGCCAGTACCCAGCTAGGGATAGGCACCTCCCCATCATCTGACCGTCCCCATCATGGCTGCCTTGTCTGCAGCACTGATCCTTGGTCACTAACTTGTCTCTCCCTCCTGCCAGCTGACCACAGTGGCTGAGAAGTCTCGGGTGCTGCAGCTAGAAGAAGAGCTGAGCCTGCGGCGTGGTGAGATTGAAGAGCTGCAACACTGTCTCCTCCAGTCAGGCCCGCCACCCGCCGACCACCCAGAGGCCGCCGAGACCCTGCGGCTGCGGGAGCGGCTGCTGTCGGCTACCAAGGAGCACCAGCGAGACAGCACCCTGCTCCAGGACAAGTATGAGCACATGCTAAAGACCTACCAGATGGAGGTGGACAAGCTCCGGGCGGCCAACGAAAAGTACGCTCAAGAGGTGGCAGACCTCAAGGCCAAGGTCCAGCAGGCCACCACGGAGAACATGGGGCTCATGGACAACTGGAAATCCAAGCTGGACTCGCTGGCCTCCGACCACCAGAAATCCCTGGAGGACCTGAAGGCCACGCTGAACTCTGGCCCAGGCGCCCAGCAGAAGGAGATTGGAGAGCTGAAGGCCCTGGTGGAGGGCATCAAGATGGAGCACCAGCTGGAGTTAGGTAACCTGCAGGCCAAGCACGACTTGGAGACGGCCATGCATGGGAAGGAGAAGGAGGGCCTGCGGCAGAAGCTGCAAGAGGCCCAGGAGGAGCTGGCCGGGCTGCAGCAGCACTGGAGGGAACAGCTGGAAGAGCAGGCCAGCCAGCACCGGCTGGAGCTACAAGAAGCCCAGGACCAATGTCGCGACGCCCAGCTGCGCGTGCAGGAGCTGGAGGGACTGGATGTGGAGTACCGCGGCCAGGCGCAGGCCATTGAGTTCCTCAAAGAGCAGATCTCACTGGCTGAAAAGAAGATGCTGGATTACGAGACGTTGCAGAGAGCGGAAGCCCAGAGCAGGCAGGAGGCCGAGCGGCTGCGGGAAAAGCTTCTGGTGGCTGAGAATAGACTCCAGGCTGTCGAGTCCCTGTGTTCAGCCCAGCACAGCCATGTAGGCTGCATTTGCTCCTGTGGGGCCCGGCTGGGGAGGGACCGGAAGGGCGTGGCCTCTGCTGCACCAGTTGGGGGAGCATTTTCCTTGTGCCTGGAGCTAGCCAAGGGGGGCTTAGAGGAGGAGCTTCCGGCTCTCTCCATCAGAGCCATGGGGGTCATCGGGACCACTGTAGTCTGAGAGGACCCTGCTTGATCCTTCCTACACAGGCTTTGAGAGCCATTGAAGGTACCATTTTGCTAGCGCCTGAACCCTGATTGGCTGAGACTTGGTAGATGGCAAGTTCAAGGCCGGCCTCAGTAGCTTAGTGAGATCCCGTTTCAAAGTTGATTTTTAAAAAATGAGCTGAGAGTGTGGCTCAGTGCCAGAGCACTAGAATACTACCCTAGGAGAGGTCCTCAATCCCGTCTCCAGCATGACAGAACAAATACATGCGGTCTATAGAACGGGGTGCCCAGAGCCTCCTTTTCCTTTTCTGGTACCCAGAACTTGGGTACCACCCACAAGAAGGGCAAGGAAACTCTGTTCCTCCCAGGTCCTTGTCTCATCGGACACCAGCCCAGGGACTCGAAGATGTCTCTTTAGCTTCTAGATAGGTCACAGCCACCATGACCCATTTTGTCCCAAGTCTAGAAATACCCAGCTATATCGTCCTTACTCCAGACGAGTATGCCTCATTGGTCCTTGAGGGATGTCAAGGAGTGTAGAGAACCCCGTCCATTCTAGCAAGCCCAAAAGGATGTTTTAACTGGCTCCGAGCTCCACAGCCTGCAGTGGTCTGTTTCGAGATTTAGGATGTTTAACCTTGCATGGATGTGCACATGTTGAGTACCAATGCCCACGGAGGCCAGAGGCTTCAGGTACCCTGGAGCTGGAGTTTCGAATGGCTGTGAGCCACCTAGCTTGTGTGCTGGGAAGTACACCCAAGGAATTTGCAAGTGCAGTGCACACTCTTAACTGCCGAGCCGTGTCTCCAGCCCCCAATAACATTAAAATAACCTTACAGGGGGCCAGATAGGAGCTTGACTGTTTAATCCCGGCACAGTATCTCTGCAGTGTGGTGTTCAGGGCATCCAGTGTCTGTAGCTCCGAGTCCTATAAGAAGGGACATCTTCCTGCCTTGTGCCTACAGTATTGTATAGTTGCCTTTCTCTCAGGAAGAAACTTTTTTTTCTTATTTGTTTGTCTGAGATAGGGTTTTGTGTAGCCCAGGCTGGCCTCAAACTCACCCTGTAGCCGAGGATAACCCTAAATTCTTAAAGATTACAGATTTGAGTCCCCATATTCCACCTTGCTGATACATGTGTGTGTGCATATGCACATGTGTGTATGGGGTACATGTGTGGCAGTCAGAGGTCAACCTTGGATACCATCTTTTTTTTTTTTTTGGACACAGTTTAACTGACCTGGAGCACATGACGTAGGTAGGCTAGGTTGGATGGTTGGTCACCTATCACCAAGGATCGGCCTGTTTCTGCTTCCCAGTGCTGGGATTACATGTGTGCACCATTGTGTCCAGCTTTTTAAATGTGGGTTCTGGGGCCCAGACTCAAGCCCTGCTGCTTGCAAGACAGGCCTTTTACCAAGTGAGCCATCTCCCCAGCTCCTCAGTTTTTCTTTTTCAATCAACTTTTTCTTCCTTGGCTTCTGACTTTACTATTTCAGTATTGTGAAGAAGGTAGTTAAGGAAGTCCCTACATGAGCCCGCCCTACATGGGCCATCTATGCTCTGTTGTATTCACTGACTGGTTGTTTTATGATTGGAGTGTCAAGGCTGGTGTTCTGAAAAAGATTCCCAAGGCAGATCTCAAAAAAAAAAAAAAAAGAGAGAGAGAGAGAGAGAGAGAGAGAGAGAGAGATCTATTTAATATATTTTTTACCAAGGATATAGCCAAACCAGACCTGGTGACTCAGTACTGTAATTTCTAGCTACTGAGGAGGCTACCGCAGGAGGATCACAATCTTGAGGCCTGCTTGAGCTACAGAACAAGTTGAAAGTCAGTTTATCTGGTCTAATGAGTCAGTAGGGATAGAGCTGAGGACATGGCTCCGTGGTGGAGCACCTGTCTGGAATCCCCCAGTGAGGGGCTGGGGGCGTGGCTCAGTAGTAGAGCCCCT